>NC_059200.1:37503992-37878380 GCF_020615455.1 Coregonus clupeaformis
GCCGAGGATGAGGATTTTGTTTATTTGCATTATCCTACTGCGGATTGATTAAGTAATCTACTCATAGAATAATTGACTTCATATACTGTGCTCTTCCAATTAACAATGGTCTATTCATTAAACTTAATCAATGTCAAAGGTAAGCGTTACATATTGATAAACAAATCAACATGGGGAAAAGGTAGGAAAAAGTAGTGCATTACATAAAGAATAGGGTGTCATTTGGGACGCAGCTGGTGTACCGTCTCAAGTCAGTGTTCTCCTTATTGATGTCCCTGGCTGTTTACAGCTGAGAGAGTACTGTAAGTCATAGATCAATGAGGGAAAAGAAAGGCAGCCCTCCTTCTATAGAAAGGGAGGAAGATAAATGTTCTGTTCATTTTCCCTAGTGCACCTTTAATGCAAATATTGAGTGTAGTTTCTGGCATATACTTTACTATATCTATCACGTTTCAGGAGAAGACAGTGTCGAGGTAACAAAAGTTTATTACAAAAACAGGGGGTAGGCAAACGGCAAGTCAAGGGCAGGCAGAGGTCAGTAATCCAGATCAGAGTCCAAAAGGTACAGAACAGCAGGCAGTCTCAGGGTCAGGGCAGGCAGAGGTCAATAATCCAGGGTAGTGTGACAAGGTACAAAACGGCAGGCAGGCTCAGGGTCAGGGCAGGCAGAAGGGTCAAAACCGGGAACACTAGAAAACAGGAACTTGAGAAAGACAGGAGCAAGGGGTAAAACGCTGGCAGCAGACAAACAGAGAACACAGGTATAAATGCACTGGGGATAATGGGCAACACCTGGAGGGGAGATGGAGACAATCACAAAGACAGGTGAAACAGATCAGGGTGTGACAGGGCTCTCCTCCAGGTACGATGTGGTAGCTATTGATGCTTTTCCACCACCAACTACTAAAAAGGAACTGATGCGTTTCTTGGGAATGATTGGGTATTATCGTGGTTTTTGTAGGAACTTCTCTACTGTGGTCGCTCCCTTGACAGATTTGCTGAAAGCTAAGGCTGTTTACGTATGGTCTTCTCGTTGTCAACAGGCTTTTGAAGATGCAAAGAGGTTGCTTACCTCAACTCCGGTGCTGGCTGCTCCTCGTGTGGATTTGTCATTTACCTTGCAGGTGGATGCTAGTCATGTGGGGGCAGGTGCAGTTTTGCTGCAAGCAGATGTGTCTGGGGTTGAGAGGCCTGTTAGTTTCTTTTCCAAAAGTTTAACCATTATCACTTGAACTATTTGGTCATTGAAAAAGAAGCGCTAGCACTCAAATGGGCGCTGCAACACTTCGAAGTGTATGTCGGGTCGGGAGTAATACCTATTGTGGTCTACACCGACCATAACCCTCTCAACTTTTTGAGGTCCATGATGTGTCCTAATCAGAGGATAATGAGTTGGTGTTTATTTTTACAATCCTTCCATCTAGATGTGCGGGGACTGATATCGTGATTGCTGATGCGCTCTCTCGTGCGCCCTGTTCCTGAATGTTTAGGATGCTGAGGTCTGGGGAGGAGGATGTTGGCTGGGGTAAGTGGAGGTGTGAACATGTAACAACTTGTTAATTTGGGACACAGAAGCTGGTACGTTGTTCGGGGTACTTGTTGGTCTCCGGTTTTAAATGGACCTCTTCCACATTCATTGGGGAGACTCTCTCCATGCAGACACCTTTATTGATTTTTGTTGTGGTATTTTTGTGGCTTTTTGGTTGCTTGCTTTGGCACCTTTCAACATCTTGCATTATTACATTCATGCATGCATAACACTCACTTACACTACTGATTACTGATTACACACACCATTGTTAATTGTACTTAGTTTACTTTAGTTAATAAATATATATTTTGGTATTCCTTGTCTCCACGTTGTCTCCCTTTTGTTACGAACTTTGAGCCGGTTCGTGACACAAACAAACACAGCAAAACAACATGACCATGGACCAAGTAGCTGACAACTCAACTAAAGTGAGTTTAGAGAAACTACTAACAGAAATACGCACTGGCAATGAGAAACTGTCTTAGCAGATATAGAAAATATCCGATGTCAAAAAAATCTAAACTGACATGACTGAACTGGGCAAATGCATGGAGGAGGCCGAAACTGGGTTAACCCTTGAGAAAATCGCATGAGAAAAGCTCCAGAAAACCATGGATGAATAAAAATATATCATTATGGGGCTTACTGAAAGATTACACGGGATGGAAGACTTCAATCGGCGTTCAAATCTTCATTTCGTAAATTTCCCGAAAGCTATGGAAGAATTCCTGGAAAAGTTAATACCACAACTACTGGGCAAAGAGAACTTCACACAGGCTCCCACAATCAAACAAGCACATCGAACAGGTGGCCCGAGAGGGGACACGAGCACCCAACCAAGGGGCATCATCGCAAAATTCCTTAACTATAGGGACAAAGATAAAGATCTACGAGTGGCCATTTTAGCCAAAAAGTCAGCAGTCAGGAGTCAGACCTTTTTGATGTATGAGGGTCATCGGATCTTCATCAACGTAGTCCCCTGTAGCTCAGTTGGTAGAGCATGGCGCTTGCAACGCCAGGGTTGTGGGTTCGTTTCCCACGGGGGCCAGTATGAAAATGTATGCACTTCCTAACTGTAAGTCGCTCTGGATAAGAGTGTCTGCTAAAATGACAAAAAAAAACTAAAAAGCGGACACAATCCTTCCCCACATGAGTGGTTAGGAAGAATAGAAATGGCCCATATGTGAAAAGACTGGGAGAGATCAAATGTCATACAGCCTAAGATGCTGAAATTGTAAGCACACAGTACTTTTATTTCCTTTGCTCTCTCTCTTTTTGTTTTTATACATTTTATTTACCTTTGCCCTATACACGTACTTGTGTCACTGAGCTACACACAATACACCATAATGTCAAAGTGGAATTATATTTTTGGAAATTGTTATAAATGTTACTTGAACTCTGTGAAGCATTTATTTGGGCTGCAATTTCTGAGGCTCGTAACTCTTATGAACTTATCCTCTGCAGTAGAGGTAACTCTGCGTCTTCCATTCCTGTGGCGGTCCTCATGAGAGCCAGTTTCATCATAGCGCTTGATGGTTTTTGCCACTGCACTTGAAGAAACTTTCAAAGTTCTTGACATTTTCCATGTTGACTGACCTTCATGTCTTAAAGTAATGATGGACTGTTGTTTTTCTTTGCTTATTTAAGCTCTTCTTGCCATAATATGGACTTGGTCTTTTACCAAACAGGGCTATCTTCTGTTTACCACCCCTACCTTGTCACAACTGATTGGCTGAAAGGCATTAAGAAGGAAAGAAACTCCACAAATTAACTTTCCAGGTGACTACCTCATGAAGCTGGTTGAGAGAATCCCAAGAGTGTGCAAAGATGTCATCAAGGCAAAGGGGTGGCTACAGTGCCTTGCAAAACTATTCATCCCCCTTGGCGTTTTTCCTATTTTGTTGCATTACAACCTGTAATTTAAATGGATTTTTATTTGCATTTCATGTAATGGACATACACGAAAATGTCCAAATTCGTGAAGTGGAATGAAAAAAAGAACTGGTGCGTGCATATGTACCTTCAGAAGTCACATAATTAGTTAAATAAAGTCCACCAGTGTGCAATCTAAGTGTCACATGATATGTCACATGATCTCAGTATATATTCACCTGTTCTGAAAGGCCCCAGAGTCTGCAACACCACTAAGCAAGGGGCACCACCAAGCAAGCGGCACCATGAAGATAAGGAGCTCTCCAAACAGGTCAGGGACAAAGTTGTGGAGAAGTACAGATCAAGGTTGGGTTATAAAAAATATCAGAAACTTTGAACATCCCATGGAGCACCATTAAATCCATTATTTTTAAAAACTGAAAGAATATGGCACCACAACAAACCTGCCAAGAGAGGGCCGCCCACCAAAACTCACGTACCAGGCAAGGAGGGCATTAATCAGAGAGGCAACAAAGAGACCAAAGATAACCCTTAAGGAGCTGCAAAGCTCCACAGTGGAGATTGGAGTATCTGTCCATAGGACCACTTTAAGCCATACACTCCACAGAGCTGGGCTTTGCTTAAACAAAAAAATAAGCAAACACGTTTGGCGTTCGCCAAAAGGCATGTGGGAGACTCCCCAAACATATGGAAGAAGGTACTCTGGTCAGATGAGACTAAAATTGAGCTTTTTGGCCATCAAGGAAAACGCTATGTCTTGCGCAAACCCAACACCTCTTATCACTCTGAGAACACCATCCCCACAAGGAAGCATGGTGGTGGCAGCATCATGCTGTGGAGATGTTTTTCATTGGCAGGGACTGGGAAACTGGTCAGAATTTAAGGAATGATGGATGGCTCTAAATACAGGGAGATTCTTGAGGGAAACCTGTTTCAGTCTTCCAGAGATATGAGACTGGGACAGAGGCTCACCTTCCAGCAGGACAATGACCCTAAGCATACTGCTGAAGCAACACTTGAGTGGTTTAAGGGGAAACATTTAAATGTCTTGGAATGGCCTAGTCAAAGCCCTGACCTCAATCCAATTGAGAATCTGTGGTATGACTTAAAGATTGCTGTACACCAGCGGAACCCATCCAACTTGAAGGAGCTGGAGCAGTTTTGCCTTGAAGAATGGAAAAAAATCCCAGTGGCTAGATGTTCCAAGCTTATAGAGACATACCCCAAGAGACTTGCAGCTGTAATTGCTGTAAAAGGACTTTGGGGGGGGTGGGGGGATATAGTCATGCACGTTCAAGTTTTCTGTTTTATGTCTTATTTCTTGTTTGTTTCACAATAAAACATGATACAAACCCCCCAAACAATCCATTTTAATTACAGATTGTACGGCAACAAAATAGGAAAAATGCCAAGGGGGGGTGAATACTTTTGCAAGCCACTGTATCTCTCAAGCCAACTGGAGCACTGGGCCAGCCACTCTTAAATATCACGTGGGCCAGCACAGGTGAAACACCTTCTGACTAACGAGATGGACAAGCCAGCACAGGTGTAACACATACTAACGAGGCGACACCAATCTGTGCGCCCCACATGCTAACGTGCTAACGTGCAACCTCAAAATATAAATGGAAAAACCAAAGTCTGTAACACACCCAACTCTACTGATTCAGTATTAAATTATTCCTCTCTCTCTCTCTTTCCTTCTCTCGCTCTCTCTCTCTCCTGCTCTCTATCTCTCCCCACAACATGATTCTGCTCATATATCTGGGGCCGTATAATCCCAACATACTGCAACACCACCAATGTTCTTCCTGTGGCCTTTGAGTGGTTACAAGTCCGCCTCCTACTGTGGTGAGCTGGAGATACAATTTTCAAAGTGCTTCATGTGTTATTAAAAGCAAAAGTGAATGGCCAAAATCTTGACTACGGATATTGGCGGTAGTGTATTAGATATTAAGAATACACTCTGTTAAATGTTTTTGCGATCGAATTAATGGAACATGGGATTTCCACTTGTACCGCAATCTGCCTTGCACAGGCAGTCCTTCCTTACAGATTTAACTCTTGGAGATTACTTCTGGTTCTGCCCTTGCTATAGGTCTCTGGACCATCTCTTTATTTATTTATCATAAGAATGAAGTGGCTCTGATTAAAATTGTATCCGTTGGCTGTCATTTGACTTTGCTGTCCCAGCAGAATGCAGAATTCTCCGACTGCATGTGTTAGTTAGAAACTGTCAGTACAAGACAAGTAACCAGCTACAGTGAGTTGGCCACTTCTATACTGTAGGTTTTACATGCCAGAAACCACAGGCTGAAATAAAAATGTTGCATCTACAATTGTTTTGTATTTTTGTCCATTAGTATGATTACTTTCAAAAATTTAATATAAAAAAATGTCAAAACATTTCGTAAATGTATATTTTCTTTAGTTTATCATACTACCATCACCAAAATGTCATGAATTGTAACCCCTTTTAAATGGACATACGTCTATAATTTCAAAGCTCACTTCACTGAATAAAACATAATTTAAAAGCCCATTTCATAGAGAAGGTTACACATTGGACTGAATGTAGTAAATACTTTCAAGAGTTGGTGATTGGGTCTAAATAGGGGTTTGGCGATTGGTAGGCTAAATTTAGTGTACTTGTCTTTAATTGCCATTTCCTGAAAGTCAGACTCTTCCCACACGCCAACCAATTCTTTTCAGCTTCTGAAGCTACATTCACCAACGTTTGTGTGGTTATCCTTAGATATATTCTCCAGACTTTTACAGAGGGAATTGTTGATATTGAAATGTAAATGTAATATTGTCATATTTTTATTCTAGATAACATTTTCTTTAGAAAAATGTGCCAAAAATGCATTTTACGAACGTGTCTTTAGTATTTTAGATTTGTAAAAGTATTTATCCATACTCTGCTCTGTAATAGTCCGGTACTGGAGTGTCTTAACAGAATTAAACCAAAATATTTAGGCTGACTTCTTCCAGTGTTCAGAAAAATAGATTTGCGGTATATGCAAATATGTGCATATTTAATGAGATATCACCTCATGTGCATATCTTAATCCACAATTTCTGAAAAAGAAATATAGAAAAAAGCATGATATTTGTGTCTACATTCAATTGTGATTGTGATTAAGAGAAGAAGAAAAACTATTAGGGTGTGGTGCCTGTCCTTAAAGGGATAGTTCAGCAAAATGACAGATTTAGATTTTTGGTCCTTACCTTGAAACCAGTCTATGGACAAGGAGTGACTGCAATCCACACTTAGGTTTTGTTAAACTAACCAATGCTAACAAATGCTGATATTAGGATTTTTGTCCCAAAACCCCATTTAAATTAATATCTGCCATTTAGCATTTTAAATTGAATGCCCAAATCATCTGAAAATAATACACCAAGCCATTGAGCAACACAATCTATATAAAATATTATTTGGAAATAACATTTTTCGAAGAATAGTTGTTGTAGCAGAATATATTCATGTGATCTAGAATGAGATAAGCTTTTCCTAGCAGTGACATTGAGAAGCTTTAAATCCACCTACTGTGCCTATTCTTGCATGATCCGAATACAGTGGGGAAAAAAAGTATTTAGTCAGCCACCAATTGTGCAAGTTCTCCCACTTAAAAAGATGAGAGAGGCCTGTAATTTTCATCATAGGTACACGTCAACTATGACAGACAAAATGAGAAAATAAATCCAGAAAATCACATGTAGGATTTTTATGAATTTATTTGCAAATTATGGTGGAAAATAAGTATTTGGTCAATAACAAAAGTTTCTCAATACTTTGTTATATACCCTTTGTTGGCAATGACACAGGTCAAACGTTTTCTGTAAGTCTTCACAAGGTTTTCACACACTGTTGCTGGTATTTTGGCCCATTCCTCCATGCAGATCTCCTCTAGAGCAGTGATGTTTTGGGGCTGTCGCTGGGCAACACGGACTTTCAACTCCCTCCAAAGATTTTCTATGGGGTTGAGATCTGGAGACTGGCTAGGCCACTCCAGGACCTTGAAATGCTTCTTACGAAGCCACTCCTTCGTTGCCCGGGCGGTGTGTTTGGGATCATTGTCATGCTGAAAGACCCAGCCACGTTTCATCTTCAATGCCCTTGCTGATGGAAGGAGGTTTACACTCAAAATCTCACAATACATGGCCCCATTCATTCTTTCCTTTACACGGATCAGTCGTCCTGGTCCCTTTGCAGAAAAACAGCCCCAAAGCATGATGTTTCCACCCCCATGCTTCACAGTAGGTATGGTGTTCTTTGGATGCAACTCAGCATTCTTTGTCCTCCAAACATGACGAGTTGAGTTTTTACCAAAAAAGTTCTATTTTGGTTTGATCTGACCATATGACATTCCCCCAATCCTCTTCTGGATCATCCAAATGCACTCTATCAAACTTCAGACGGGCCAGGACATGTACTGGCTTAAGCAGGGGACACGTCTGGCACTGCAGGATTTGAGTCCCTGGCGGCGTAGTGTGTTACTGATGGTAGGCTTTGTTACTTTGGTTCCAGCTCTCTGCAGGTCATTCACTAGGTCCCTCTGTGTGGTTCTGGGATTTTTGCTCACCATTCTTGTGATCATTTTGACCCCACGGGGTGAGATCTTGCGTGGAGCCCCAGATCGAGGGAGATTATCAGTGGTCTTGTATGTCTTCCATTTCCTAATAATTGCTCCCACAGTTGATTTCTTCAAACCAAGCTGCTTACCTATTGTAGATTCAGTCTTCCCAGCCTGGTGCAGGTCTACAATTTTGTTTCTGGTGTCCTTTGACAGCTCTTTGGTCTTGGCCATAGTGGAGTTTGGAGTGTGACTGTTTGAGGTTGTGGACAGGTGTCTTTTATACTGATAACAAGTTCAAACAGGTGCCATTAATACACGTAACGAGTGGAGGACAGAGGAGCCTCTTAAAGAAGTTACAGGTCTGTGAGAGCCAGAAATCTTGCTTGTTTGTAGGTGACCAAATACTTATTTTCCACCATAATTTGCAAATAAATTCATTAAAAATCCTGCAATGTGATTTTCTGGAGAAAAAAATTCTCAATTTGTCTGTCATAGTTGACGTGTACCTATGATGAAAATTACAGGCCTCTCTCATATTTTTAAGTGGGAGAACTTGCACAATTGGTGGCTGACTAAATACTTTTTCTCCCCACTGTATATATATATAGAGGCCACTAGCACTTTGCCTATGGCCAGGAATAGCACGTCAACTTAATGTCCCTATCTCAAAGCTTTTATTTTTATGGATGTCACTGCATGTATGCACTTAAAAACCATCACAGATGCATCTACCTAAATAGGACTCTCCATGCTAAAAGACAGGTTCTCATGGATGTATTTATAGATTATTCAAAAGTCAGACACTACTTCACAATTGGTATGGACAACACTATCACAATATCAAAGACATCAAAACTTCAGCACAACAAAACCTGCTGAACAATCAGAGGAAACAATTAGTAATGTACAGTATGTCTGTCAAATTGTAGGTCAGTCTTTTGATTATGTTACCAGTAAATAGATTTATATCATTTACAGTATATCATTTATCACACAAAAAATGTGTCTCAAGTCTTGACATTATTATTTAGTTATTGGTTGTGACAGGACATTATTCCTTGGGCTTAACCACTAATGTATCCAGTCTCATTCTCCTCTCATTATTCTAGGTGCCATATTCATCACAGGCCCACCCAACGTGACTGTAACAGGACAATTCTCCTTATCATGTTATATCCTCCATCTTATCACCCACCATGCCGAGGATGAGGATTTTGTTTATTTGCATTATCCTACTGCGGATTGATTAAGTAATCTACTCATAGAATAATTGACTTCATATACTGTGCTCTTCCAATTAACAATGGTCTATTCATTAAACTTAATCAATGTCAAAGGTAAGCGTTACATATTGATAAACAAATCAACATGGGGAAAAGGTAGGAAAAAGTAGTGCATTACATAAAGAATAGGGTGTCATTTGGGACGCAGCTGGTGTACCGTCTCAAGTCAGTGTTCTCCTTATTGATGTCCCTGGCTGTTTACAGCTGAGAGAGTACTGTAAGTCATAGATCAATGAGGGAAAAGAAAGGCAGCCCTCCTTCTATAGAAAGGGAGGAAGATAAATGTTCTGTTCATTTTCCCTAGTGCACCTTTAATGCAAATATTGAGTGTAGTTTCTGGCATATACTTTACTATATCTATCACGTTTCAGGAGAAGACCGTGTCGAAGTAACAAAAGTTTATTACAAAAACAGGGGGTAGGCAAACGGCAAGTCAAGGGCAGGCAGAGGTCAGTAATCCAGATCAGAGTCCAAAAGGTACAGAATGGCAGGCAGTCTCAGGGTCAGGGCAGGCAGAGGTCAATAATCCAGGGTAGTGTGACAAGGTACAAAACGGCAGGCAGGCTCAGGGTCAGGGCAGGCAGAAGGGTCAAAACCGGGAACACTAGAAAACAGGAACTTGAGAAAGACAGGAGCAAGGGGTAAAACGCTGGCAGCAGACAAACAGAGAACACAGGTATAAATGCACTGGGGATAATGGGCAACACCTGGAGGGAGATGGAGACAATCACAAAGACAGGTGAAACAGATCAGGGTGTGACAGGGCTCTCCTCCAGGTACGATGTGGTAGCTATTGATGCTTTTCCACCACCAACTACTAAAAAGGAACTGATGCGTTTCTTGGGAATGATTGGGTATTATCGTGGTTTTTGTAGGAACTTCTCTACTGTGGTCGCTCCCTTGACAGATTTGCTGAAAGCTAAGGCTGTTTACGTATGGTCTTCTCGTTGTCAACAGGCTTTTGAAGATGCAAAGAGGTTGCTTACCTCAACTCCAGTGCTGGCTGCTCCTCGTGTGGATTTGTCATTTACCTTGCAGGTGGATGCTAGTCATGTGGGGGCAGGTGCAGTTTTGCTGCAAGCAGATGTGTCTGGGGTTGAGAGGCCTGTTAGTTTCTTTTCCAAAAGTTTAACCATTATCACTTGAACTATTTGGTCATTGAAAAAGAAGCGCTAGCACTCAAATGGGCGCTGCAACACTTCGAAGTGTATGTCGGGTCGGGAGTAATACCTATTGTGGTCTACACCGACCATAACCCTCTCAACTTTTTGAGGTCCATGATGTGTCCTAATCAGAGGATAATGAGTTGGTGTTTATTTTTACAATCCTTCCATCTAGATGTGCGGGGACTGATATCGTGATTGCTGATGCGCTCTCTCGTGCGCCCTGTTCCTGAATGTTTAGGATGCTGAGGTCTGGGGAGGAGGATGTTGGCTGGGGGTAAGTGGAGGTGTGAACATGTAACAACTTGTTAATTTGGGACACAGAAGCTGGTACGTTGTTCCGGGGTACTTGTTGGTCTCCGGTTTTAAATGGACCTCTTCCACATTCATTGGGGAGACTCTCTCCATGCAGACACCTTTATTGATTTTTGTTGTGGTATTTTTGTGGCTTTTTGGTTGCTTGCTTTGGCACCTTTCAACATCTTGCATTATTACATTCATGCATGCATAACACTCACTTACACTACTGATTACTGATTACACACACCATTGTTAATTGTACTTAGTTTACTTTAGTTAATAAATATATATTTTGGTATTCCTTGTCTCCACGTTGTCTCCCTTTTTGTTACGAACTTTGAGCCGGTTCGTGACACAAACAAACACAGCAAAACAACACGACCATGGACCAAGTAGCTGACAACTCAACTAAAGTGAGTTTAGAGAAACTACTAACAGAAATACGCACTGGCAATGAGAAACTGTCTTAGCAGATATAGAAAATATCCGATGTCAAAAAAATCTAAACTGACATGACTGAACTGGGCAAATGCATGGAGGAGGCCGAAACTGGGTTAACCCTTGAGAAAATCGCATGAGAAAAGCTCCAGAAAACCATGGATGAATAAAAATATATCATTATGGGGCTTACTGAAAGATTACACGGGATGGAAGACTTCAATCGGCGTTCAAATCTTCATTTCGTAAATTTCCCGAAAGCTATGGAAGAATTCCTGGAAAAGTTAATACCACAACTACTGGGCAAAGAGAACTTCACACAGGCTCCCACAATCAAACAAGCACATCGAACAGGTGGCCCGAGAGGGGACACGAGCACCCAACCAAGGGGCATCATCGCAAAATTCCTTAACTATAGGGACAAAGATAAAGATCTACGAGTGGCCATTTTAGCCAAAAAGTCAGCAGTCAGGAGTCAGACCTTTTGATGTATGAGGGTCATCGGATCTTCATCAACGTAGTCCCCTGTAGCTCAGTTGGTAGAGCATGGCGCTTGCAACGCCAGGGTTGTGGGTTCGTTTCCCACGGGGGGCCAGTATGAAAATGTATGCACTTCCTAACTGTAAGTCGCTCTGGATAAGAGTGTCTGCTAAAATGACAAAAAAAACTAAAAAGCGGACACAATCCTTCCCCACATGAGTGGTTAGGAAGAATAGAAATGGCCCATATGTGAAAAGACTGGGAGAGATCAAATGTCATACAGCCTAAGATGCTGAAATTGTAAGCACACAGTACTTTTATTTCCTTTGCTCTCTCTCTTTTTGTTTTTATACATTTTATTTACCTTTGCCCTATACACGTACTTGTGTCACTGAGCTACACACAATACACCATAATGTCAAAGTGGAATTATATTTTTGGAAATTGTTATAAATGTTACTTGAACTCTGTGAAGCATTTATTTGGGCTGCAATTTCTGAGGCTCGTAACTCTTATGAACTTATCCTCTGCAGTAGAGGTAACTCTGCGTCTTCCATTCCTGTGGCGGTCCTCATGAGAGCCAGTTTCATCATAGCGCTTGATGGTTTTTGCCACTGCACTTGAAGAAACTTTCAAAGTTCTTGACATTTTCCATGTTGACTGACCTTCATGTCTTAAAGTAATGATGGACTGTTGTTTTTCTTTGCTTATTTAAGCTCTTCTTGCCATAATATGGACTTGGTCTTTTACCAAACAGGGCTATCTTCTGTTTACCACCCCTACCTTGTCACAACTGATTGGCTGAAAGGCATTAAGAAGGAAAGAAACTCCACAAATTAACTTTCCAGGTGACTACCTCATGAAGCTGGTTGAGAGAATCCCAAGAGTGTGCAAAGATGTCATCAAGGCAAAGGGTGGCTACAGTGCCTTGCAAAACTATTCATCCCCCTTGGCGTTTTTCCTATTTTGTTGCATTACAACCTGTAATTTAAATGGATTTTTATTTGCATTTCATGTAATGGACATACACGAAAATGTCCAAATTCGTGAAGTGGAATGAAAAAAGAACTGGTGCGTGCATATGTACCTTCAGAAGTCACATAATTAGTTAAATAAAGTCCACCAGTGTGCAATCTAAGTGTCACATGATATGTCACATGATCTCAGTATATATTCACCTGTTCTGAAAGGCCCCAGAGTCTGCAACACCACTAAGCAAGGGGCACCACCAAGCAAGCGGCACCATGAAGATAAGGAGCTCTCCAAACAGGTCAGGGACAAAGTTGTGGAGAAGTACAGATCAAGGTTGGGTTATAAAAAAATATCAGAAACTTTGAACATCCCATGGAGCACCATTAAATCCATTATTTTAAAAAACTGAAAGAATATGGCACCACAACAAACCTGCCAAGAGAGGGCCGCCCACCAAAACTCACGTACCAGGCAAGGAGGGCATTAATCAGAGAGGCAACAAAGAGACCAAAGATAACCCTTAAGGAGCTGCAAAGCTCCACAGTGGAGATTGGAGTATCTGTCCATAGGACCACTTTAAGCCATACACTCCACAGAGCTGGGCTTTGCTTAAACAAAAAAATAAGCAAACACGTTTGGCGTTCGCCAAAAGGCATGTGGGAGACTCCCCAAACATATGGAAGAAGGTACTCTGGTCAGATGAGACTAAAATTGAGCTTTTTGGCCATCAAGGAAAACGCTATGTCTTGCGCAAACCCAACACCTCTTATCACTCTGAGAACACCATCCCCACAAGGAAGCATGGTGGTGGCAGCATCATGCTGTGGAGATGTTTTTCATTGGCAGGGACTGGGAAACTGGTCAGAATTTAAGGAATGATGGATGGCTCTAAATACAGGGAGATTCTTGAGGGAAACCTGTTTCAGTCTTCCAGAGATATGAGACTGGGACAGAGGCTCACCTTCCAGCAGGACAATGACCCTAAGCATACTGCTGAAGCAACACTTGAGTGGTTTAAGGGGAAACATTTAAATGTCTTGGAATGGCCTAGTCAAAGCCCTGACCTCAATCCAATTGAGAATCTGTGGTATGACTTAAAGATTGCTGTACACCAGCGGAACCCATCCAACTTGAAGGAGCTGGAGCAGTTTTGCCTTGAAGAATGGAAAAAATCCCAGTGGCTAGATGTTCCAAGCTTATAGAGACATACCCCAAGAGACTTGCAGCTGTAATTGCTGTAAAAGGACTTTGGGGGGGGTGGGGGGATATAGTCATGCACGTTCAAGTTTTCTGTTTTATGTCTTATTTCTTGTTTGTTTCACAATAAAACATGATACAAACCCCCCAAACAATCCATTTTAATTACAGATTGTACGGCAACAAAATAGGAAAAATGCCAAGGGGGGTGAATACTTTTGCAAGCCACTGTATCTCTCAAGCCAACTGGAGCACTGGGCCAGCCACTCTTAAATATCACGTGGGCCAGCACAGGTGAAACACCTTCTGACTAACGAGATGGACAAGCCAGCACAGGTGTAACACATACTAACGAGGCGACACCAATCTGTGCGCCCCACATGCTAACGTGCTAACGTGCAACCTCAAAATATAAATGGAAAAACCAAAGTCTGTAACACACCCAACTCTACTGATTCAGTATTAAATTATTCCTCTCTCTCTCTCTTTCCTTCTCTCGCTCTCTCTCTCTCCTGCTCTCTATCTCTCCCCACAACATGATTCTGCTCATATATCTGGGGCCGTATAATCCCAACATACTGCAACACCACCAATGTTCTTCCTGTGGCCTTTGAGTGGTTACAAGTCCGCCTCCTACTGTGGTGAGCTGGAGATACAATTTTCAAAGTGCTTCATGTGTTATTAAAAGCAAAAGTGAATGGCCAAAATCTTGACTACGGATATTGGCGGTAGTGTATTAGATATTAAGAATACACTCTGTTAAATGTTTTTGCGATCGAATTAATGGAACATGGGATTTCCACTTGTACCGCAATCTGCCTTGCACAGGCAGTCCTTCCTTACAGATTTAACTCTTGGAGATTACTTCTGGTTCTGCCCTTGCTATAGGTCTCTGGACCATCTCTTTATTTATTTATCATAAGAATGAAGTGGCTCTGATTAAAATTGTATCCGTTGGCTGTCATTTGACTTTGCTGTCCCAGCAGAATGCAGAATTCTCCGACTGCATGTGTTAGTTAGAAACTGTCAGTACAAGACAAGTAACCAGCTACAGTGAGTTGGCCACTTCTATACTGTAGGTTTTACATGCCAGAAACCACAGGCTGAAATAAAAATGTTGCATCTACAATTGTTTTGTATTTTTGTCCATTAGTATGATTACTTTCAAAAATTTAATATAAAAAAATGTCAAAACATTTCGTAAATGTATATTTTCTTTAGTTTATCATACTACCATCACCAAAATGTCATGAATTGTAACCCCTTTTAAATGGACATACGTCTATAATTTCAAAGCTCACTTCACTGAATAAAACATAATTTAAAAGCCCATTTCATAGAGAAGGTTACACATTGGACTGAATGTAGTAAATACTTTCAAGAGTTGGTGATTGGGTCTAAATAGGGGTTTGGCGATTGGTAGGCTAAATTTAGTGTACTTGTCTTTAATTGCCATTTCCTGAAAGTCAGACTCTTCCCACACGCCAACCAATTCTTTTCAGCTTCTGAAGCTACATTCACCAACGTTTGTGTGGTTATCCTTAGATATATTCTCCAGACTTTTACAGAGGGAATTGTTGATATTGAAATGTAAATGTAATATTGTCATATTTTTATTCTAGATAACATTTTCTTTAGAAAAATGTGCCAAAAATGCATTTTACGAACGTGTCTTTAGTATTTTAGATTTGTAAAAGTATTTATCCATACTCTGCTCTGTAATAGTCCGGTACTGGAGTGTCTTAACAGAATTAAACCAAAATATTTAGGCTGACTTCTTCCAGTGTTCAGAAAAATAGATTTGCGGTATATGCAAATATGTGCATATTTAATGAGATATCACCTCATGTGCATATCTTAATCCACAATTTCTGAAAAAGAAATATAGAAAAAAGCATGATATTTGTGTCTACATTCAATTGTGATTGTGATTAAGAGAAGAAGAAAAACTATTAGGGTGTGGTGCCTGTCCTTAAAGGGATAGTTCAGCAAAATGACAGATTTAGATTTTTGGTCCTTACCTTGAAACCAGTCTATGGACAAGGAGTGACTGCAATCCACACTTAGGTTTTGTTAAACTAACCAATGCTAACAAATGCTGATATTAGGATTTTTGTCCCAAAACCCCATTTAAATTAATATCTGCCATTTAGCATTTTAAATTGAATGCCCAAATCATCTGAAAATAATACACCAAGCCATTGAGCAACACAATCTATATAAAATATTATTTGGAAATAACATTTTTCGAAGAATAGTTGTTGTAGCAGAATATATTCATGTGATCTAGAATGAGATAAGCTTTTCCTAGCAGTGACATTGAGAAGCTTTAAATCCACCTACTGTGCCTATTCTTGCATGATCCGAATACAGTGGGGAAAAAAGTATTTAGTCAGCCACCAATTGTGCAAGTTCTCCCACTTAAAAAGATGAGAGAGGCCTGTAATTTTCATCATAGGTACACGTCAACTATGACAGACAAAATGAGAAAATAAATCCAGAAAATCACATGTAGGATTTTTTATGAATTTATTTGCAAATTATGGTGGAAAATAAGTATTTGGTCAATAACAAAAGTTTCTCAATACTTTGTTATATACCCTTTGTTGGCAATGACACAGGTCAAACGTTTTCTGTAAGTCTTCACAAGGTTTTCACACACTGTTGCTGGTATTTTGGCCCATTCCTCCATGCAGATCTCCTCTAGAGCAGTGATGTTTTGGGGCTGTCGCTGGGCAACACGGACTTTCAACTCCCTCCAAAGATTTTCTATGGGGTTGAGATCTGGAGACTGGCTAGGCCACTCCAGGACCTTGAAATGCTTCTTACGAAGCCACTCCTTCGTTGCCCGGGCGGTGTGTTTGGGATCATTGTCATGCTGAAAGACCCAGCCACGTTTCATCTTCAATGCCCTTGCTGATGGAAGGAGGTTTACACTCAAAATCTCACAATACATGGCCCCATTCATTCTTTCCTTTACACGGATCAGTCGTCCTGGTCCCTTTGCAGAAAAACAGCCCCAAAGCATGATGTTTCCACCCCCATGCTTCACAGTAGGTATGGTGTTCTTTGGATGCAACTCAGCATTCTTTGTCCTCCAAACATGACGAGTTGAGTTTTTACCAAAAAGTTCTATTTTGGTTTGATCTGACCATATGACATTCCCCCAATCCTCTTCTGGATCATCCAAATGCACTCTATCAAACTTCAGACGGGCCAGGACATGTACTGGCTTAAGCAGGGGGACACGTCTGGCACTGCAGGATTTGAGTCCCTGGCGGCGTAGTGTGTTACTGATGGTAGGCTTTGTTACTTTGGTTCCAGCTCTCTGCAGGTCATTCACTAGGTCCCTCTGTGTGGTTCTGGGATTTTTGCTCACCATTCTTGTGATCATTTTGACCCCACGGGGTGAGATCTTGCGTGGAGCCCCAGATCGAGGGGAGATTATCAGTGGTCTTGTATGTCTTCCATTTCCTAATAATTGCTCCCACAGTTGATTTCTTCAAACCAAGCTGCTTACCTATTGTAGATTCAGTCTTCCCAGCCTGGTGCAGGTCTACAATTTTGTTTCTGGTGTCCTTTGACAGCTCTTTGGTCTTGGCCATAGTGGAGTTTGGAGTGTGACTGTTTGAGGTTGTGGACAGGTGTCTTTTATACTGATAACAAGTTCAAACAGGTGCCATTAATACACGTAACGAGTGGAGGACAGAGGAGCCTCTTAAAGAAGTTACAGGTCTGTGAGAGCCAGAAATCTTGCTTGTTTGTAGGTGACCAAATACTTATTTTCCACCATAATTTGCAAATAAATTCATTAAAAATCCTGCAATGTGATTTTCTGGAGAAAAAAATTCTCAATTTGTCTGTCATAGTTGACGTGTACCTATGATGAAAATTACAGGCCTCTCTCATATTTTTAAGTGGGAGAACTTGCACAATTGGTGGCTGACTAAATACTTTTTCTCCCCACTGTATATATATATAGAGGCCACTAGCACTTTGCCTATGGCCAGGAATAGCACGTCAACTTAATGTCCCTATCTCAAAGCTTTTATTTTTATGGATGTCACTGCATGTATGCACTTAAAAACCATCACAGATGCATCTACCTAAATAGGACTCTCCATGCTAAAAGACAGGTTCTCATGGATGTATTTATAGATTATTCAAAAGTCAGACACTACTTCACAATTGGTATGGACAACACTATCACAATATCAAAGACATCAAAACTTCAGCACAACAAAACCTGCTGAACAATCAGAGGAAACAATTAGTAATGTACAGTATGTCTGTCAAATTGTAGGTCAGTCTTTTGATTATGTTACCAGTAAATAGATTTATATCATTTACAGTATATCATTTATCACACAAAAAATGTGTCTCAAGTCTTGACATTATTATTTAGTTATTGGTTGTGACAGGACATTATTCCTTGGGCTTAACCACTAATGTATCCAGTCTCATTCTCCTCTCATTATTCTAGGTGCCATATTCATCACAGGCCCACCCAACGTGACTGTAACAGGACAATTCTCCTTATCATGTTATATCCTCCATCTTATCACCCACCATGCCGAGGATGAGGATTTTGTTTATTTGCATTATCCTACTGCGGATTGATTAAGTAATCTACTCATAGAATAATTGACTTCATATACTGTGCTCTTCCAATTAACAATGGTCTATTCATTAAACTTAATCAATGTCAAAGGTAAAGCGTTACATATTGATAAACAAATCAACATGGGGAAAAGGTAGGAAAAAGTAGTGCATTACATAAAGAATAGGGTGTCATTTGGGACGCAGCTGGTGTACCGTCTCAAGTCAGTGTTCTCCTTATTGATGTCCCTGGCTGTTTACAGCTGAGAGAGTACTGTAAGTCATAGATCAATGAGGGAAAAGAAAGGCAGCCCTCCTTCTATAGAAAGGGAGGAAGATAAATGTTCTGTTCATTTTCCCTAGTGCACCTTTAATGCAAATATTGAGTGTAGTTTCTGGCATATACTTTACTATATCTATCACGTTTCAGGAGAAGACAGTGTCGAAGTAACAAAAGTTTATTACAAAAACAGGGGGTAGGCAAACGGCAAGTCAAGGGCAGGCAGAGGTCAGTAATCCAGATCAGAGTCCAAAAGGTACAGAATGGCAGGCAGTCTCAGGGTCAGGGCAGGCAGAGGTCAATAATCCAGGGTAGTGTGACAAGGTACAAAACGGCAGGCAGGCTCAGGGTCAGGGCAGGCAGAAGGGTCAAAACCGGGAACACTAGAAAACAGGAACTTGAGAAAGACAGGAGCAAGGGGTAAAACGCTGGCAGCAGACAAACAGAGAACACAGGTATAAATGCACTGGGGATAATGGGCAACACCTGGAGGGAGATGGAGACAATCACAAAGACAGGTGAAACAGATCAGGGTGTGACAGGGCTCTCCTCCAGGTACGATGACGACAGGGGCGGACAAACATCTGGGCCGAGGGTATGCCGACCTCTTGCTCTTGCTCCAGGAAGAGTGGGGGCTGATAACCCAGGGAACACTCAAAGGGCAAAAAACCTGTGGCAGAGCAGGGAATGGGTGTTTCCAGCGTATTCGACCCACGGTAGTTGCTGGCCCCAGGTGGTGGGGTTGGCGGAGACAAGGTAGCGCAGAGTCTTCTCCAGGTCTTGGTTGGCTCGCACCGACTGGCCTGGAATTCGCACATCTCCGCTTTCACAAAAAGCTGGTTTTCCAGGAGGTGTTGGAGGACAAGTCGGACGTGGAGCACGTGTTCTTGGGCAGAGTGGGAGAAAAGGAGGATGTCGTCGAGGTAGACGAAGATGAACCAGTTCAACAAGCCGCGAAGATCATCATTAACCAGGGCCTGGAAAACAGCTGGAGCATTGGTAAGGCCAAATGGCATGACCAGATACTCGTAGGGACCGCTGGCCATGTTGAAGGCAGTCTTCCACTCGTCCCCCTCCCGTATCTGCACCAGGTGGTAGGCGTTCCGTAGATCCAGCTTGGAGAACACGTTGTCTCCCTGGAGCGGCTCGAAGGCCGAGGAGATGAGTGGTAGCGGGTAGCGGTTCTTCACCGTGATGTCGTTGAGGCCCCAGTAGTCGATACACAGGCGCAGGGTTTTGTCCTTCTTCTCCACAAAGAAGAACCCTGCGCCGGTGGGGGAGGCAGAAGGACAGATGAACCCGGCAGCTAGGGAGTCCTCAAAAATTAAAAACGGAAATATCTTATTTACATAATTATTCAGACCCTTAGCTATGAGACTCTAAATTGAGCTCAGGTGCATCCTGTTTCCATTGATCATCCTTGAAATGTTTCTACTATTCTATTGGAGTCCATCTGTGGTAAATTAAATTAATTGGACATGATTTGGATAGGCACACATATCAAATCTAATCAAATTGTATTTGTCACATGCCGCCGAATACAACAGGTGTAGACCTTACAGTGAAATGCTTACTTACAAGCCCTTAACCAACAATGCAGTTTTAAGAAAGAATACCAAATATATATATATATAATAAAATAAAAATAAAATACAATAATAAGAAAAGTAACAAATAATTACAGAGCAGCAGTAAAAATAACAATACCGAGGCTATATAGAGGGGGTACCGGTACCGAGTCAATGTGCGGGGGCACCGGTTAGTCAAGGTAATTGGGGTAATATGTACATGTAGGTAGAGTTATTAAAGTGACAATGCATAGATAATAAACAGAGAGTAGCAGCAGCGTAAAAGACGGGTGGGGGAAAAGCAAATAGTCTGGGTAGCCATTTGATTAGATATTCAGGAGTCTTATGGCTTGGGGGTAGAAGCTGTTTAGAAGCCTCTGGGACCTAGACTTGGCGCTCCGGTACCGCTTGCCGTGCGGTAGCAGAGAGAACAGTCTATGACTAGGGTGGCTGGAGTGTTTGACAATTTTTAGGGCCTTCCTCTGACACCGCCTGATATAGAGGTTCTGGATGGCAGGAAGCTTGGCCCCAGTGATGTACTGGGCCGTACGCACTACCCTCTGCAGTTGCCATACCAGGCAGTGATGCAACCAGTCAGGATGCTCTCGATGGTGCAGCTGTAGAACATTTTGAGGATCTGAGGACCCATGCCAAGTCTTTTCAGTCTCCTTAGAAGGAATAGGTTTTGTTGTGCCCTCTTCACGACTGTCTTGGTGTGCTGGGACCATGTTAGTTTGTTGGTGATGTGGACACCAAGGAACTTGAAGCTCTCAACCTGCTCCACTACAGCCCTGTCGATGAGAATGGGGGCGTGCTCGGCCCTATTCTTTTTCCTGTAGTCCACAATCATCTCATTTGTCTTGATCACGTTGAGGGAGAGGTTGTTATCCTGGCACCACACGGCCAGGTCTCTGACCTCCTCTCTATAGGCTGTCTCGTCGTGGTCGGTGATCAGGACACACACCTGTCTATATAAGGTCCCAGAGTTGACAGTGCATATCAGAGCAAAAAAACAAGCCACGAGGTCGAAGGAATTGTCTGTAGAACTCCGAGGCAGGATTGTGTCAAGGCACAGATCTGGGGAAGGGTACCAAAAAATGTCTGCAGCATTAAAGGTCCCCAAGAACACAGTGGCCTCCATCATTCTTAAATGGAAGAAGTTTGGAACCACCAAGACTCTTCCTAGAGCTGGCCGCCCGGCCAATCTGAGCAACAGGGGCTGAAGGGCCTTGGTCAGGGAGGTGACCAAGAACCTGATGGTCACTCTGACGGAGCTCCAGATTTCCTCTGTGGCGATGGGAGAACCTTCCAGAAGGACAACCATCTCTGCAGCATTCCACCAATCAGGCCTTTATGGTAGAGTGACCAGACGGAATCCACTTCTCAGTAAAAGGCACATGACAGCCCACATGGAGTTTGCCTAAATGCACCTAAAGGACTCTCAGACAATGAGAAACAAGATTCTCTTGTCTGATGAAACCAAGAACTCTTTAGCCTAAATGCCAAGTGTCACGTCTGGAGGAAACCTGGCACCATCCCTACGGTGAAGCATGGTGGTGGCAGCATCATGCTGTGGGGATGTTTTTAAGCGGCAGGGACTGGGAGACTAGTCAGGATCGAGGGAAAGATGAACTAAGCAAAGTACAGAGAGATCCTTGATGAAAACCTGCTCCAGAGTGCTCAGGACCTCAGACTGGGGCGAAGGTTTACCTTCCAACAGGACAACGACCCTAAGCAAAAACCCCAAGACAACACAGGAGTGGATTCGGGACAAGTCTCTGACTGTCCTTGAGTTGCCCAGCCAGATCCCGGACTTGAAACCGATTGAATATCTCTGGAGAGACCTGAAGATAGCTGTGCAGCGACGCTCCCCATCCAACGTGACAGAGCTTGAGAGGATCTGCAGAGAAGAATGGGAGAAACTTCCCAAATACAGGTGTGCCAAGCTTGTAGCATCATAACCAAGAAGACTCAAGGCTGTAATCTAAATGTGACATTTCAGTTTTTTGTTTTTAATAAATTTGCAACAAAATGTGGAAAATGTCCAGGGTTCTGAATACTTTCCAAATGCACTGTATATTCCATGTGCCTTTACACTGAGTGTACAAAACATAGTATTGAGTTGCACCTGCTTTTACCCTCAGAACAGTCTCAGTTCATCGGGCATGGACTCGAAAGCATTCCACAAAGATGCTGGCCCATGTTGACTCCAATGCTTCCCACAGTTATGTCAAGTTGGCTGGATGTTCTTTGGGTGGTGGACCATTCTTGATACACACGGGAAACTGTTGAGCGTGAAAAACCCAGCAGGGTTGCAGTTCTTGACACAGAGTGGGGAGGAATAGACGCAGCGTCAGTACGCTATGAGGATTTCACCCGCCGCTTTCGGGCGGTATTCGATCAGCCACCGGAGGGGAGAGCGGCGGGGGAACGTCTATTCCACCTCAGACAGGGGAAGAGGAGCGCACAGGACTTTGCACTGGACTTCAGGACTCTGGCTGCCAGCGCAGGATGGAATGAGAGGGCCCTGATCGACCACTACCGATGCTGCCTACGGGAGGACGTTCGTCGGGAACTGGCCTGCAGGGACACCACCCTTACCCTGGACCAACTGGTGGATATGTCGATAAGGCTGGATAACCTGTTGGCGACCCCTTGGACATCCAGATCAGGGGCCGTCCATTCCATCCCCCAGCACCTCCGACCCTACCCCTATGGAGCTCGGAGGTGCTGCGCTTAGGGAGACCGGAAGAAGGGCCATCTCCTGCACCAACTGTGGCTGCAGAGGACACACTGCTGGTCGGTGCTGGGGAGGGTCTTTAGGAGGTCGAGGCAGTAGGCAGAGCACTGGTGGACCGTCTCAGGTGAGTAGGCACCCGACTCACCCAGAGCTCCCTGTTACGCAAATGTGCATTGATGTCGTATTTCCAGAGTTTTCCCCTCATTCCCAGCATAAGGCGCTCTTAGATTCAGGCGCAGCTTGGAACTTTATTGATCGTCAGTTTTCAGATCGTAGTTTAGGGACTCCTAGTGTTCCTCTTGATGTGCCCTTCCCTGTACATGCATTAGATAGTCGCCCTTTAGGGTCAGGCCTGATTAGGGAGGTCACAGCTCCACTCTGGATGAAGACGCAGGAGGGTCATGAGGAGAAAATTAGTCTCTATCTGATTGATTCTCCTGCGTTTCCAGTGGTGTTGGGGCTTCCCTGGTTAACTTCTCATGACCCCATGATTTCATGGCAACAGAGGGCTCTCAAGGGATGGTCAAGTCAGTGCTCGGAGAGGTGTGTAGGTGTTTCCATAGGGGCAACTACGGTGGAAAGTCCAAACCAGGTCTCCACCATGCACATTCCCCCCGAATATGCCGATTTGGCTCTCGTCTTCTGTAAAAAGAAGGCGACTCAATTACCACCCCATCGACAGGGGGATTGTGCGATAAATCTCCAGGTAGGCGCTGCACTTCCCCAGAGTCACGTGTATCCCCTGTCACAGGAAGAGACGGCGGCTATGGAAACATATGTCTCCGAATCTCTGGGGCAGGGATACATTCGGCCATCCACTTCACCTGTCTCCTCGAGTTTCTTTTTTGTGAAGAAGAAGGATGGAGGTTTACGCCCGTGCATTGACTACCGGGGTCTCAATCAGATCATTGTCAAGTACATTTATCCACTACCAGGTTTGTTCCTCCCTGCGTGGAGGTTATGTTATTTACGTTACCTACGAGTAAAGTACGTATTCTATTAGCTCTGTGTCCTGCGCCTGACTTCGTCCTACCGCATCACACTGACTGCCTGACACCTACCTTCAAACTCTTTGCTTGACATCATCGGAAAATCAAAAGAAATCAGCCAAGACCTCAGAAAGAAAATATTGTAGACCTCCACAAGTCTGGTTCATCCTTGGGAGCAATTTCCAAACGCCTGAAGGTACCATATTCATCTGTACAAACAATAGTATGCAAGTATAAACACAATGGGACCACGCAGCCGTCATACCGCTCAGGAAGGAGACGCGTTCTGTCTCCTAGAGAGGAACGTACTTGGTGCAAAAAGTGCAAATCAATCCCATAACAACAGCAAAGGACCTTGTGAAGATGCTGGAGGAAACAGGTACAACAGTATCTATATCCACAGTAAAACGTGTCCTATATCGACATAACCTGAAAGGCCGCTCAGCAAGGAAGAACCACTGCTCCAAAACCGCCATAAAAAAGCCAGACTACGGTTTGCAACTGCACATGTGGACAAAGATCGTACTTTTTGGAGAAATGTCCTCTGGTCTGATGAAACAAAAATAGAACTGTTTGGCCATAATGACAATCGTTATGTTTGGAGGAAAAAAGGGGCTGCTTGCAAGCCGAAGAACACCATCCCAACCGTGAAGCACCTGACCTCAATCCTATAGAAAATGTGTAGGCATAACTGAAAAAGCATGTGCGTGCAAGGAGGCCTACAAACCTGACTCAGTTACACCAGCTCTGTCAGGCGAAATGTTTGACCCAAGTTAAACAATTTAAAGGCAATGCTACCAAATACTAATTGAGTGTATGTAAACTTCTGACCCACTGGGAATGTGATGAAAGAAATAAAAGCTGAAATAAATCATTCTCTCTACTATTATTCTGACATTTCACATTCATAAAAATAAAGTGGTGATCCTAACTGACCTAAGACAGGGAATCTTTACTAGGATTAAATGTCAGGAATTGTGAAAAACTGAGTTTAAATGTATTTGGCTAAGGTATATGTAATACTAAAGAGTTCATCAGGGTTATTTTTCCACAAATTGACAGGTATTTACCTTTCCATTGTAGCAAGATCTTATCTATTTTTGCTAACTTTCTATTTAAATTTATTGGAGTGTGATCATTTATTTCATTTGGGATATGTATACCGAGTATATCCACATCACCATCAGACCATTTTATTGGTAAACTACATGGTAATGTAAAAATTGTATTTTTTAGTGATCCAATACGTAATATAGTAGTACATTTATCATAATTTGGTTGTAATCATGAGAGGTTAGAAAATGTATCTAGATCCTCTATGAGGCTCTGGAGGGATTCAAGTTGTGGATTTAAAAGAAAACATGAATCATCAGCGTACAATTAACCCTTTGTTTTTAAGCCCTGGATTTCTAATTCCTTGATATTATTGTTGGATCTGATTTTAATAGCTAACATTTCAATGGCCATAATAAATAAATATGCCGATAGTGGACAACCTTGTTTCACTCCTCTTGACAGTTTAAAACTTTCGTAGAAATAGCCATTATTTACTATTTTACACCTAGGGTGTCACGCCCTGACATAGAGATCTTTAGTTGGTTTGGTCAGGGTGTGAATTTCTATGTGTAAGATCTAGATTTTGTATTTTCTATGTTGGCCGGGTGTGGTTCCCAATCAGAGGCAGCTGTCGATCGTTGTCTCTGATTGGGGATCATACTTAGGCAGCCATGTTGCCTACCTATGTTGTGGGATCTTGTTTCTGGTTTGGCTTGTTTATGTATAGCCCATTAGAACTTCACGTTACGTTGCTTTTGTTGTTTTGTCGTGTGTTTACTTCTTAATTAAACATGTACGCATACCACGCTGCACCTTGGTCCAATGCTTTACACAACGAACGTGACATAGGGTTACTATACGTGATTTTAACCAATTTTATAAGAGATTCTCCAAAATTGAAATGCTCCAGGCATTTATATATAAACCCCAGTCGTACTTTATCAAATGAGTTAAATAATGATTATGTTAAACTGTTGAGAACAAGAACCTATGGTGAATCAGGGAGACACTGATGTTTTATATACTACACATATCCAGAAGGCTTATTCTGACAATTAGCAAGTAGCTTTATAATTTCAAATGAGGCTGTAATGACAATTCAGTACTGTAGTACTGCACTACTACACTGTTATGTACTACTAATGTAGTACTATCTAAGATGTTAAGGAGTATCTACATATGGAACATGTACAGGGCATTTGGAAAGTATTCAGACTCCTTCACTTATTCCACATTATTTCCACACTTTTTCTACATATGTTACAGCCTTATTCTAAAATTGATTAAAGTAATGATTTCCCTCCTCAATCTACACACAATACCACATAATGACAAAGCGAAAACATGTTATCACTTTTTGCAAATTTATTAAAAATTAAAAAACAGAAAAACCTTATTTACATAAGTATTCAGACCCTTTGCTATGAGACTCGAAATTGAGCTCATGTGCATCCTGTTTCCATTGATCAGCCTTGAGATGTTTCTAAAACTTGATTGAAGTCCACCTGTGGTAAATTCAATTGATTGTACATGATTTGGAAAGGCACACGCCTGTCTATATAAGGTCCCACAGTTGACAGTGCATGTCAGAGCAAAAACCAAGCCATGAGGTCGAAGGAATTGTCCATAGAGCTCTGAGACAGGATTGTGTCGAGGCACAGATCTGGGGAAGGGTACCAAAACATTTCTGCAGCATTGAAGGTCCCCAAGAACACAGTGTCCTCCATCATTATTAAATGGAAGAAGTTTGGAACCACCAAGACTCTTCCTAAAGCTGGCCGCCTGGCCAAACAGAGCAATCGGGGGAGAAGGGCCTTGGTCAGTGAGGTGACCAAGAACCCGATGGTCACTCTGACAGAGCTCCAGAGTTCCTCTGTGGAGATGGGAGAACCTTCCAGAAGAACAACCATCTCTGCAGCATTTCAACAATCAGGCCTTTATGGTAGAGTGGCCAGATGGAAACCACTCCTCAGTAAAAGGCACATGACAGCCCACTTGGAGTTTGCCAAAAGGCACCTAAAGGACTCTCAGACCATGAGAAACAAGATTCTCTGATCTAATGAAACCAAGATTGAACTCTTTGGCCTGAATGCAAAGCATCACGTCTGGAGGAAACCAGGCACCGCTCATCACCTGGCCAATACCATCTCTACGGTGAAGCATAGTGGTGGCAGCATCATGCTGTGGGGATGTTTTTCAGCGGCATGGATTGGGAGACTAGTTAGGATTGAGGGAAAGATGAACGGAGCAAAGGACAGAGATATCCTTGATGGAAAACTGCTCCAGAGCACTCAGGACATCAGACTGGGGTGAAGGTTCACCTTCCAACAGGACAACAATCCTAAGTACACAGCCAAGACAACGCAGGAGTTGCTTTGGGACACGTCTCTGAATACCCTTGAGAGGCCCAGCCAGAGCCCGGACTTGAACCCGATCGAACATCTCTGGAGAGACCTGAAAATAGCTGTGCAGCGACACTCTTCATCCAACCTGACAGAGCTTGAGAGGATCTGCAGAGAAGAATGTTAGAAACTCCCCAAATACAAGTGAACCAAGCTTGTAGTGTCATACCCAAGAAGACTTGAGGCTGTAATCACTGCCAAAGGTGCTTCAACAAAGTACTGAGTAAAAGGGTCTGAATATTTATATAAATGTGATATTTCAGTTTTTGCAAAATAATTCTAAAAACCTGTTTTTCTTTATCATTATGGGGTATTGTGTGTAGATTGATGAGAGAAAAACAACGATTTAATCAATTTTAGAATAAGGCTTAACAAAATGTGGAAAAACTGAAGGGATCTGAATACTTTCCGAATGCACTGTATGCATTGGTTGAAGCTCAATGTTAAATTCAAATCTCCCTACCGTCATATCTAAGCCAATATGACACCAATATCGATGACAATTCGCAAATCAACTTGATTGGTGGTACACAACACACTCCCCGCCCCTCGGCATGATCCGTCCGACCGTTACCGACAACCACTATATAGGATCTTTGACAAGGTCGTTAGCATTAGGGTCGTCAGAAAATGTTTTACCCAAACCTAGCTCAAATTCAAGCGGTCAGATTAAAACGAGGCTATAGCATCCATAAATTGTCAATTTGACTTGGATCCATTTGGACTGAATACGTTTGTAGGTGCAACAGTTTCTATTACATTTATAATTTATCGCTCTCACGTGCACATTTCCGTCCTTTAAGAACCAACGATGTGCTACCTTTTTGTAGCATTTCTGACAATGCTAACACATTTTCAGCTGAATCTCAGAGTTCTAAAACCGGACCAAAGCACTTGGGTTGCGCAGCAACAGTGCCAGTAGCTAACTAACACCAGTCGGATAAGAGGCAAGCTACAAGCAAAGGAACCTAGCTATATTTTGCTATGGAAGCTTTTTCACATGACTGAAGTCATCTGTGTAAACTGTTGGCCTTGACACTTGACACTTGTGTGTAATAAGCACCAATAATATAGCGAACATCCTTGGCTGCTATTGCCAGTTAACTAGCCAGCTAATGTTAGCCAGTAACATTAGCTAGCTACTTGCCAACAAGGCTATAACGTTAACGTTAGCTTTATGGACAAATAATGCACCATCACAACTCAATGTTGATAGTACAGCTATCCCACATTCTTCCACAAACAAAGCATAGCTAACTAGCTAGCTAACTAAGTAAAGTTCATAGTCAACACCAAACTTTGGGAAACTGCCACGCTGCTAATGTTTAATGCATGCAATGGGCCTTGCTCATCTAACATTAGCTAACATTACTCCATACACTAGTCAATCTGGCTTGCTTAGCAATGTAGCTAGCTAACATTACAGCCTTTCAGGGGTGAAAGTAAGCCGGAATGGTCCTGTACGGAGTACCAGCAAAATAAATAGTGGGGGGATGCCATACCGATTAAACATGAGCCTATCACAATAATTAAAACATAGACTCCATAAAAACTGTAGGCTATTACACTATTTATCATTACCGCATGTCAGTGGCATGAAAAATGAGTGAATATACTTGAAAACGTGTGGAATACGCTCCAAAATGCAGTGTGGTTCACTGATGCGTACACTGAAATTTGCTCCAAGGCAGAGATGAGTGGCCGAGACCGAGATGCGCAAGGACAGCAGTGTACGCATTAATTCAAGTTACAACGAATGACAATCACCAAATGGTCTAACGAATGACAATCACCAAATATCATAACTCTTTTTGGTGTTTTGTAAGTGATGTCTCCTTTTATCAAATGGCACTGCATGGATGCCGGAATTATTTTTTAGTGAATAGCTTAATATTTTGTAATTTAAGTCTTGTCACACCCTGATCTGTTTCACCTGTCTTTGTGATTTTCTCCACCCCGCTCCAGGTGTCGCCCATCTTCCCCATTATACCTGTGTTCTCTGTTAGTCTGTTGCCAGTTCGTTTTGTTTCGTCAAGCCTACCAGCGGTTTTCCCCTTACTCCTGGCTTTCTCAAGTTCCTGTTTTCTAGTTTTCCCGGTTTTGACCATTCTGCCTGCCCTGACCCTGCCTGCTGTTCTGTACCTTGTCACACCACCCTGGATTATTGACCTCTGTCTGCCCTGACCCTGAGACTGCCTACCGTTCTGTACCTTTTGGATTATTGACTTCTGCCTTGCCTTGACCTGTTGTTTGACTGCCCTCTGTTTTTGTAATAACTTCGACACTGTCTGCATCTGGGTCTTCTCCTGAAACGTGATAAGTCTGAACACTGACTCCAGGCCTCCCATGTAGCCTACTATAATATTACATCCTTAAGAGCACCCGTGCGTCAATGTAAGTAAAATAATACAAAAATCCCCATCAAAAAATATAAACGCAACATGCAACAATTTCAAACATTTTACTTTGTTACAGTTCATACAAGGAAATCAGTCAATTGAAATAAATTCAAATAAAATCAGAAAACCAGTCACTATCTGGTGTGACCACGATTTGCCACATGCAGCGTGACACATCTCCTTCGCATAGAGTTGATCAGGCTGTTGACTGTGGGCTGTGGAATGTTGTCCCACTTCTCTTCAATGGCTGTGCAAAGTTGCTGGATATTGGCGGGAACTGGAAAACACTATCTTACACGTCGATCCAGAGCATCCCAAACATGCTCAATGGGTGATATGTCTGGTGAGTATGCAGGCCATGGAAGAACTGGGAAATTTTCAGCTTCCAGGAATTGTGAACAGATCCTTGCGACATGGGGCTGTGCATAATCATGCTGAAACATAAGGTGATGTCGGCGGATGAATGGCATGACAATGGGCCTCACAATCTTGTCACGGTATCTCTGTGCATTCAAATTGCCATCGATAAAATGCAATTGTGTTCATTATCCATAGCTTATGCCTGCCCATACCAAAACCCCACCACCACCATGGGGCACTCTGTGGTCTGCGGTTGTGAGGCCATTTGGACATACTGCCAAATTCTCTAAAACGACGTTGAATGCGGCTTATGGTAGAGAAATGAACATTACATTCTCTGGCAACAGCTCTCGTGGACATGCCTGCAGTCAGCATGCCAATTGCACGCTCCCTCAAAACTTTAAACATCTTTGATATTGTGTTGTGTGACAAAACTGCACATTTTAGTGTGGCCCTTTATTGTCCCCAGCACAATCTGCACCTTTGTAATGATCATGCTGTTTAATCAGCTTCTTGATATGCCACATCTATCAGGTGGATGGATTATCTTGGCAAAGGAGAAATGCTCACTAACAAGGATGTAAACAAATTTGTGCTGAAAATGTGAGAGAAATAAGCTTTTTGTGCGAATGGACGATTTCTGGGATCTTTTCTTTCAGCTAATGAAACATGGGACCAACACATCACATGTTGCGTTTATATTTGTGTATCTAATTATAGACATTATAAACAGAAAATTATCTAAATGAGGCTTTAAAACTATTATTTTCCTGCTCCCCGTCGTTCCACCGTCCCTGAGTAACGTAGCCTACGTGAGTCTTTTGAAGTAATTGTTTGACAATCAGATGAAAACATCATAACTGGTTGTGTTCATGCCACATTAAAAGGTAGGCTAATACATTTTAAAAGTTAAAGAACAAATGTTAATTATTCGGCCCATAGAGACTCTATTAAATTAATATGGATTCTATATGTAATTCTATGATTAGGCGAATAGTTTTTTGGGGGGTTAAACACATGCACACATAGGAGGTTGTCACGATCGTCGTACGGAATAGACCAAGGCGCAGCGTGATGAACGAACATGTTTATTTATCTATAGTGATAAATACTGACAATAAACAAAACAACAAACGACTCGTGAAGTCCACGGTACAAAACTCAAAACCAACTGGAACAAGAACCCACAAACACAAAGGGAAAAACAGACAGTTTAAATATGGCTCCCAATCAGAGACAACCAGCCACAGCTGACACTCGTTGCCTCTGATTGGGAGTCACTCTAGCCAACATAGAAATAAACAAACCAGAACTCCCAACATAGAAATACACCACATAGAATGAACACACCCTGGCTCAACATATAGAGTCCCAGAGCCAGGGTGTGACAGAGGTCCCGTACCGGGAAGAAATTAAACCTACTTTTACCCCAGCAGCCCTTACCTTATGCATTGATTCAGTACACTCCCTCCTCTGACAATGTAATTTTCTTCTTGTTATTACAATTCAAATTTGCGCTGAAGGTGACAAGTTACTTTTCAAATTATTCCCGAAAACCTGAAGTCGCCAAGTAAAAAGTAGCCAGGGGGGTGCGGGTGCACCCAGGTTAAACAACACCCACATCATTGCTTGCTTGCGCAACCTTTGCGCATTCAAAAGAAAATGCCATGCTTGCTAAATCATTTAGCTATGTCACTGTTTTCAACACATCAACTGTTTTAGTTTTTTTTTAAGGACCAGGGAGAGGGAGAGGGGGGGGGGGAGTGTAGAAGGATTACTTTATACTATTCCAGGTATTCCTTAAAGAGGTAGTGTTTCAAGTGTCTCCGGAAGGTGGTCAGTGACTCCGCTGTCCTGGCGTCGTGGGGGAGCTTGTTCCACCATATATCAGCAAGCAGCAAATATCTTTGACTGGGCTGAGCGGGAACTGTGCTTTTGTAGAGGTAGGGGAGCTAGCAGGCCAGAGGTGGATGAACGTAGTGCCCTCGTTTGGGTGTAGGGTCTGATCAGAGCCTGAAGGTAAGGAGGTGCCGTTCCCCTCACAGCTCCGTAGGCAAGCCCCATGGTCTTGTAGTAGATGCGAGCCTCAACTGGAAGCCAGTGGAGTGTGCGGAGGAGCGGGGTGACATGAGAGAACTTGGGAAGGTCGAACACCAGACGGGCTGCAGCGTTCTGGATAAGTTGTAGGGGTTTAATGGCACAGGCAGGGAGCCCAGCCAACAGCGAGTTGCAGTAATCCAGACGGGAGATGACAAGTGCCTGGATTAGGACCTGTGCCACTTTCTGTGTAAGGTAGAGTCGTACTCTGCGAATTTTGTAGAGCATGAACCTGCAGGATCGGGTCACCGCTTTGATGATAGCGGAGAATGACAGAGTGTTGTCCAGGGTCACGCCAAGGTTCTTTGCACTCTGGGAGGAGGACACAATGGAGTTGTCAACCGTGATGGCGAGATCATGGAGCGGGCAGTCCTTCCCCGGGAGGAAGAGCAGCTCCGTCTTGCCGAGGTTCAGCTTGAGGTGGTGATCCGACATCCACACTGATATGTCTGCCAGACATGCAGAGATGCGATTCGCCACTGGTTATCAGAAGGGGGAAAGGAGAAAATTAATTGTGTGTCATCTGTGTAGCAATGACAGGAGAGACCATGTGAGGATATGACAGAGCCAAGTGACTTGGTGTATAGAGAGAATAGGAGAGGGCCTAGAACTGAGCCCTGGGGGGACACCAGTGGTGAGAGCACATGGTGCGGAGACAGATTCTCGCCACGCCACCTGGTAGGAGCGACCTGTCAGGTAGGACGCAATCCAAGAGTGAGCAGCACCGGAGATGCCCAACTCGGAGAGGGTGAAGAGGAGGATCTGATGGTTCACAGTATCAAAGGCAGCGGATAGGTCTAGAAGGATAAGAGCAGAGGAGAGAGAGTTAGCTTTAGCAGTGCGGAGAGCCTCCGTGACACAGAGAAGAGCAGTCTCAGTTGAATGACCAGTCTTGAAACCTGACTGGTTTGGATCAAGAAGGTCATTCTGAGAGAGATAGCAGGAGAGTTGGCTAGAGACGGCACGCTCAAGAGTTTTGGAGAGAAAAGAAAGAAGGGATACTGGTCTGTAGTTGTTGACATCGGAGGTATCGAGTGTAGGTTTTTTGAGGAGGGGTGCAATTCTCGCTCTCTTGAAGACGGAAGGTACATGGCCAGCGGTCAAGGATGAGTTGATGAGCGAGGTGAGGTAAGGGAGAAGGTCTCCAGAAATGGTCTGGAGAAGAGAGCAGGGGATAGGGTCAAGCGGGCAGGTTGTTGGGCGGCCGGCCGTCACAAGTCGCAAGATTTCATCTGGAGAGAGAGGGGAGAAAGAAGTCAAAGCATAGGGTAGGGCAGTGTGAGCAGGACCAGCGGTGTCATTTGATTTAATAAATGAGGATCGGATGTCGTCAACCTTCTTTTCAAAATAGTTGACGAAGTCATCCACAGAGAGGGAGGAGGGAGGGGGAGGAGGAGGAGGATTCAGCAGGGAGGAGAAGGTGGCAAAGAGCTTCCTAGGGTTAGAGGCAGACGCTTGAAATTTAGACTGGTAGAAAGTGGCTTTAGCAGTGGAAACAGAGGAAGAGAACGTAGAGAGGAGGGAGTGAAAAGATGACCGGTCCGCAGGGAGTCTAGTTTTCCTCCATTTCCGCTCGGCTGCCCGGAGCCCTCTTCTGTGAGCTCGCAATGAGTCGTCAAGCCACGGAGCAGGAGGGGAGGACCGAGCCGGCCGGGAGGATAGGGGACATAGAGAGTCAAAAGATGCAGAAAGGGAGGAGAGGAGGGTTGAGGAGGCAGAATCAGGAGATCGGAGGGAGAAGGATTTAGCAGAGGGAAGAGATGATAGGATGGAAGAGGAGAGAGTAGCGGGAGAGCGAGAGCGAAGGTTGCGACGGCACATTACCATCTGAGTAGGGGCAAAGTGAGTAGTGTTGGAGGAGAGTGAGAGAGAAAAGGATACAAAGTAGTGGTCGGAGACATGGAGGGGAGTTGCAGTGAGATTAGTAGAAGAACAGCATCTAGTAAAGATGAGGTCAAGCATATTGCCTGCCTTGTGAGTAGGGGGGGACGGTGAGAGGGTGAGGTCAAAAGAGGAAAGGAGGAAAGAAGGAGGTAGAGAGAAATTAGTCAAAGGCAGACGTAGGGAGGTTAGTCACCCAGAACTGTGAGGGGTGAGCCATCCTCAGGAAAGGAACTTATCAAGGCGTCAAGCTCATTGATGAACTCTCCAAGGGAACCTGGAGGGCGATAAATGACAAGGATGTTAAGCTTGAATGGGCTAGTGACTGTGACAGCATGGAATTCAAATGAGGAGATAGACAGATGGGTCAGGGGAAAAAGAGAGAATGTCCACTTGGGAGAGATGAGGATTCCTGTGCCACCGCCGCGCTGACCAGATGCTCTTGGGGTATGCGAGAACACATGGTTAGACGAGGAAAGAGCAGTAGGAGTAGCAGTATTTTCTGTGGTAATCCATGTTTCTGTCAGCGCCAAGAAGTCGAGGGACTGGAGGGTAGCATAGGCTGAGATGAACTCTGCCTTGTTGGCCGCAGAACGGCAGTTCCAGAGGCTGCCAGAGACCTGGAACTCCACGTGGGTCGTGCGCGCAGGGACCACCAGATTAGAGTGGCAACAGCCACGTGGTGTGAAGCGTTTGTATGGCCTGTGCAGAGAGGAGAGAACAGGGATAGACAGACACATAGTTGACAGGCTACAGAAAAAGGCTACAATAATGCAAAGGAGATCGGAATGAAATTAACTAAACATCTGGGAAAGCGATAGAGCGGGGCCTCCCTCACTTAAGTTTCACTAAAACACTCAAATATAACTGTCCCAACTTCCACTTTAGAAATGATAATTGTTGTAAACTACAGCGGTTCAATGTTTCTAGTAATAGACTAACTTAGTTTATTCAGCTAGCAACTTGGTACAGTATTCTTCCGTGAAAACCGTCCAGGGCACCGAATCCTATGACGCCAAAGCCAACTAGCATGCCAGCCTCCAATAACACGGTTTAGCACCAATACTCGGTTACAACAAACCACCAGTGTGTTAACACGCCAAGCAGATCATTCGTGTCCGTGTCTAACGTTGTGTAAAGTTTTGGGTTAGTTTTGTCATTTTGAGTGAGTACGTCGTCAACTTATTCAGCCAGTTAGTTAGCTAGAATAGTTAGCATACTAGCTAGCCATTGCTCTCTGCCAACGAGCTAACCCCTCCTCCCACGGCACAAATACACAGAGAGCCAAGCTAACGTTAACTAGTCACCCATGTCCCGAATTCCCTTGAAAGACTCTGGTTACCAGTATGTAAAAACAAAACAAAAATAAATGTATGTTATAACTTACCCTTAGTAGCTACTGTTAGCCAGTAAATAGTTGAATAGTTAAATAGTTTGATAAGTTGCGTCAATTCAAATCTGGTATTTGGGAACAAAAGCGGTCATTACACAGTATCCAAGTTAGTCTAGTATTTATTAATGCTAATGCTTAAATGGTATGTATGAGAGTTCGTATACGGGCTCACTGAAATACCACGCAGGGCAGACAGAGAACTGGTCCATTGTTCTAAGTTCTTCTCCAAATACTCTGACAGAGATAGTTCCCACTCCCTGCTGGCCAATCAGAGTAGAGACTGAGCGTGGTTTAGACTTACTCAGCCTATCGTTGGCGCACAGGCTGGTCCCAGACCCTTGGCGCTTCACTGTTGCCAGGTGTCTAGTTGTTTTGCAACTTGTCCAGAAAGTCAGCACTTTTGCAGTACACGTCCTTGAGCGCAGTTTAACAAAGAGGCAGTGTGTATGTGTCTGTGAGAATCACAAGTCTGTCTCACCCTACTCCCTAACATTCCTCACATGAATCACAGCTTGTTATGTTAAACAATTTATATCAGTACAGTAAAAACCTATTATGTTTAATCATTAATGCATTCTTTCTAAGCTAGGCACCACATCTAGTTATAAGAAAATAGATCCCCACAAGTTGAAAATCAAATATGTCAGCTTTTATGTAGTTAAAAGGAATTGCATGTAGGCTACACAACAGGTCCCTAAGCATGCATTCGCATTCTCTCAAGATGCTGGAAGAAATAAATAATATTTCTCCACTATCATTATCTTTCATTTTACTGTTAGGAACACTTAATTCTGCAGCAGTTAATAAAAATAAATACATTTTAGTCATTTAGCAGACACTCTTATCCAGAGCGACTTACAGGAGCAATTAGGTTTAAGTGCCTTGCTCAAGGGCACATCGACAGATTTTTCACCTAGTCTGCTCTGGGATTAGAACCAGCGACCTTTCGCATACTGGCACAACGCTCTTAACCACTAAGCTACCTGCCGCCCCTAACCAAGCAAGAAAAATAAATGAGTGAATGAAATTAGTGAATGAACAAATAAATGAGTGAATGAACAACAACAAAAGCTTCCTGTCATAACCAGACTGTTCATTTAAATAGTCAAGATAATACATTCATGACAGGGTTTGTAGCGTAAGTGTTAACGTCACAGGCGTTGAATCTGAAGGGTTTCGACTAGTTTCCACAGCCACAATGTCAAAATTGGCTATATCGTAAAAATTAATGAAAACGTTTTGGTCTTAATTTAAGGTTAGGCAGAAGGTTAACAGTGTGGTTAGAGTTAGGTTTAAAATCAGATTTTAAGAAGAGACATTTTTAGAAATAAGGGGGGTTTATGACTTTGTGGCTGTGGTAACTAGTGACGACCAATCTGAAGTCCTGGGTTCACCTCTCGGAGGAGACATTTTGACCATTCTCTTTCGTGTATCGTTTGACACCCCCTCCCAGTCCCGACACACACACACCGGCCGGTACAGAGCATTGTTGCGTGGCAATGGACAGGAAATGTGGTGTGTGTACTACTCTGCGCATCTTGCCAATAGTGTCCGATTGTGGCCCGCAATTCGGGGGGTTCCCGAGAATCCCATTTGTTCCTGCATAACCACTCCTAAATAGCTAGCACACAGTGTCCTTCGCTCCTGCTTGCCGAACAACTGCCCTCGCCGTCATTAACAGAACTGCGAGAAAGCAGTGCCCAACCTGCGGGGGCGAAGGACACTTTCTACCGGTGTGCGAGCTAGCTACCCAGCCCACCTGCTGTGTACCAGAGTCCTAGTTAGATAGCCAAATAGCTAGCTAACACCCAGTGTCCTTCGCTAATGTCTGCCAACCCTGCCCTCGCCGTCGTTAACAGAACTGTGTGAAAATAGTGCACAACAGGCGGGGCCGAAGTACAGCGCCTTCAGAAAGTATTCACACCCCTGTACTTTTTCACATTTTGTTGTGTTACAGCTTGAATTTAAAATGGATTAAATTGAGATTTTCTTTGTCACTGGCCTACACACAATACCCCATAATGTCAAAGTGGAATTATGTTTTTCAAAATGTTAACAAATTATTAAAAATGAAAAGCTGAAATGTCAATAAGTATTCAACACCTTTGTTGTGGCAAGCCTAAATCAGTTCAGGAGTAAAAATGTGCTTAACAAGTCATATAATGAGTTGCATGGACTCACTCTGTGTGCAATAATAGTGTTTAACATGATTTTTGAATGACTACCTCATCTCTGTACCCCAAACATACAATTATCTGTAAGGTCCCTCAGTCGAGCAGTGAATTTCAATGACAGATTCAACCACAAAGACCAGGGAGGTTTTCCAATGCCTCGCAAAGAAGGGCAAATATTGGTAGACGTGTAAAAATAAAACAGACATTGAATATCACTTTGAGCATGGTGAAGTTATTCATTAAACTTTGGATGGTGTATCAATACACCCAGTCACTACAAAGATACAGGCGTCCTTCCTAACTAAGTTGCCAGAGAGGAAATAAACTGCTCAGGTTTTTCACCATGAGGCCAATGGTGACTTTAAAACAGTTACAAAGTTTAACGGCTGTGATAGGAGAAAACTGAGGATGGATCAACAACATTGTAGTTACTCCACAATACTAACCTAATTGACAGAGTGAAAAGAAGGAAATAGAAAAAATTATGCCAAGACATGCATCCTGTTTGCAACAAGGCACTAAAGTAATACTGCCAAAAATGTGGCAAAGCAATGTCGTGGAAATTGCCACCAGGGACACCTGAAGTCAATATTAAATGAATAATTATTTATTGTCAGTTAACTGGAGAGGTTCCAACAAACTTAATGCACCATAGTACACATCAGTCGGGAGCTCTGCCGTTTATTACAGTACAAGGGGCAGGCAATCGGTAGGTCAAGGCAGGCAAAGAGTCGTAATCCAAATCAGAGTAAGGCAGGTACAGGACGGCAGGCAGGATCAGGGTCAGGACAGGCAGAAAGGTCAGAACTGGGAAGAATAGAGAAAGCAAAAACTAGAGCACAGGAAACACGGGAACACGCTGGTAGGACTTGACGGGACAAGACGAACTGGCAACAGACAAACAGAAAACGCAGGTATAAATACACATGATAATGGGAGACACCTGGTGGGAGTTGGATACAATCACAAGACAGGTGAATCAGATCAAATAAAATAAAATAAAATAAAATTTTATTGGTCACATGCGCCGAATACAACAGGTGCAGACATTACAGTGAAATGCTTACTTACAGCCCTTAACCAACAGTGCATTTATTTTAACAAAAAAAGTAAAAATAAAACAACAACAAAAAAAGTGTTGAGAAAAAAAGAGCAGAAGTAAAATAAAAGTGACTATGCATAAATAATTAACAGAGTAGCAGCAACATAAAAAGGATGGGGTGGGGGGGCAGTGCAAATAGTCCGGGTAGCCATGATTAGCTGTTCAGGAGTCTTATGGCTTGGGGGTAAAAGCTGTTGAGAAGTCTTTTGGACCTAGACTTGGCACTCCGGTACCGCTTGCCGTGCGGTAGCAGGGAGAACAGTCTATGACTAGGGTGGCTGGAGTCTTTGACAATTTTGAGGGCCTTCCTCTGACACCGCCTGGTATAGAGGTCCTGGATGGCAGGAAGCTTGGCCCCAGTGATGTACTGGGCCGTACGCACTACCCTCTGTAGTGCCTTGCGGTCGGAGGCCAAGCAGTTGCCATACCAGGCGGTGATGCAACCAGTCAGGATGCTCTCGATGGTGCAGCTGTAGAATTTTTTGAGGATCTGAGGACCCATGCCAAATCTTTTCAGTCTCCTGAGGGGGAATAGATCAGGGTGTGACAGATTAATAATTAATTCATCATTAACATTTGGTTCATGTATGTGACCGACCAATACCTCACGAGGCTTCTTCTCTCGATGCTGAGACCTTGAAACTGAGATACCCCTTTCGGATCTCAAAGCAATGTTCTGGGCGTACTGCCAAATTGCTTATACTGATTGTGAGGATTCCTCCAAGGCACGATCAATCAGTCACTTGCATGAACCCAGTCAAATTGGTTATTAGAAAAGCACAAACATAAAATGTTCCTTCACAGCTGGGCATCCCCACACATCCCTTCTCCATTCCCATGGACGTCAGAGCGTTGGATGGACGCTCTATTGGCAGAGTCACCCACACTACGTTTCCCATTAACCTGAGAGTGTCGGGTAATCACAGTGAGTCTATGCAGTTCCTGCCCATTGAATCCGCTAATGCACCCTTGGTTTTGGTGTTTTCCTGGCTCCAGAGGCACAATCCTCTGATCGACTGGGCTACTGGTTCTATCCTGGGTTTGAGCCCCAGACCTCTCCACCGTTCCGGCGGACTACCAGGACCTCCGGGAGGTTTTCAGCAAGTCCCGTGCCACCTCGCTTCATCCGCATCTACGTCATCAACCTTCTCCCGGGCACTACACCGCCTCAGGGGTGGCTTTATTCCCTGTCAGGTCCGGAGACCAATGCGATGGAGACGTACACTACCGGTCAAAAGTTTTAGAACACCTGCTCATTCAAGGGTTTTTCTTGATTTGTACTATTTTCTACATTGTAGAATAATATTGAAGACATCAAAACTATGACATAACACATATGGAATTATGTAGTAACCAAAAAAGTGTTAAACAAATCAAAATATATTTTATATTTTTGATTCTTCAAATAGCCACCCTTTGCCTTGATGACAGCTTTGCACACTCTTGGCATTCTCTCAACCAGCTTCACCTGGAATGCTTTTCCAACAGTCTTGAAGGAGTTCCCACATATGCTGAGCACTTGTTGGCTGCTTTTCCTTCACACTGCGGTCCGACTCATTCCAAACCATCTCAATTTGGTTGAGGTCGGGGGATTGTGGAGGCCAGGTCATCTGATGCAGCACTCCATCACTCTCCTTCTTAGTAAAATAGCCCTTACACAGCCTAGAGGTGTGTTGGGTCATTGTCCTGTTGAAAAACAAATGATAGTCCCACTAAGTCCAAACCAGATGGGATGGCGTCTCAAAGAATCTCACATATAAAATATATGTGTTCTAAAACTTTTGACCTGTAGTGTATATTGAGGACTCCCTGGCTGCAGGGGGTATCCGTCCTTCTACCTCACCCGCCGGCGCAGGGTTCTTCTTTGTGGAGAAGAAGGACAAAACTCTGCATCCGTGTATCAAATACCGGGGCCGGAACGCCTACCATCTGGTACGGATACGGGAAGGGAATGAGTGGAAAACCGCCTTTAACACGGCTAGCGGGCACTACGAATACCTGGTGATGCCGTTCGGACTGACCAACGCTCCTGCTGTGTTCCAGGCCCTGGTAAATTACGCTCTCTGGGACATGTCGTCTACCTTGATGGCATCGTTGTGTTTTCCCACTCGGCTCAAGAACATGTCCTCCATGTCAGACAAGTCCTCCAGCGTCTTCTGGAGAGCCAGATGTTTGTCAAAGCGGAAAAATGCGAATTCCATCGCTCCACCATCTCCTTCCTTGGATACATCATAGCTGCAGGCAACATACAGATGGATCCTGAAAAGGTGAGAGTGGTGGTGGATTGGTCGCAACCCAGCTCCAGAGTGCAGCTGCAACGCTTCCTGGGAATCGCCAATTTCTACCGCTGGTTCATCCGGGGCTACAGCACTAGGGCTTCCCCCCTGTCCCGTTTACGTGGTCTCCAGCTGCAGACCAGGCGTTCCTGGACCTCAAGCACCAATTTACTACCGCCCCATCCTAATCCATCCGGATCCGTCCCGGCAGTTCGTGGTGGAGGTTGACGCCTGCTACACCATTGGACCCGAACCATTCTCCCTACCTCTTGTCTCGCGGCTGCACTCATTGGGGATATAGAGAACCGGGTCCGGGGGGCCGGCTAACAAGATGTTTGTCCCGGACTCTGCCCGTTCCTCGGTTCTGGAATGGGCTCATTTCTCTCTACTGGCCTGCCATCCTAGCTCCCTGGCCTTTGTACGACAATGTTTTTGGTGGACCACCTTGGTTCCTGACGTCTCCGCGTTCGTCGCCGCCTGCACCGTGTGTGCCCAGAATAAGACTTGTCGTCAAGCTCTGGCTGGCCTCCTTCAACCACTTCCTGTCCCTCACCGGCTCTGGTCACATATATCCCTGGACTTCATCACTGGTTTCCCCCCATCTGATGGCAAAACGGTTATCCTTACCATGTTGGACTGGTTTTCTAAAGCCGCCCATGTCATTCCTCTCCCCAAGCTACCCTCAGCTAAGGAGACGGCCCAGCTCATGGTGCAGCACGTCTTCTGGATCCATGGACTTCCGGTGGACATTGTCACCGACCGGGGTCCTCAGTTCTCGTCCCAGTTCTGGAAGGCGTTCTGCACACTTATTGGGTCGTCGGCCAGCCTGTCCTCCGGGTTCCACCCCCAGTCTAACGGCCAGTCTGCATTACCGAACTGTTCTGGATTACCGACCTCTGCCTGCCCTGACCCTGAGCCTGCCTGCCGTTTCTGTACCTTTCGGACTCTGCTCTGGATTACTGACCTCTGCCTGCCTTTGACCTGTCGTTAGACTGCCCCCTGTTTTTGTAAATAAACTTTTGCTATTTCGACAGGTCTGCATCTGGGTCTTATCCTGAGTCGTGACAAGAGGTTGAAAAGCCATAACATATACGTTTTCTCAACAACAGGTTATGGTCAATAATGTCAAAGGCTGTACTGAAATCTAACAGTACAGCTCCCACAATCTTCTTATTATCAATTTCTTTCAACCAGTGCAGTACATGTTGAGTGCCCTTCTCTATAAGCATGCTGAAATGTATGTTGTTAATTTGTTTACAGAGAAATAGCATTGTATTTGGTCAAACACAATTTTTTCCAACACTTTGCTAAGAGCTGGCAGCAAGCTTTACTGTTAGAACCAGTAAAGGCCGCTTTATTACTCTTAGGTAGCGGAATGACTTTGGCTTCCATCCAGGCCTGAGGACAAAGACTTTCCTCTAGGCTCAGATTAAAGAGATGACAGATAGGAGTGTCTATAGAGTCAGCTACCATCCTCAGTAGCTTTCCATCTAAATTGTCATGTTACGGTTCGGCACTGTTGGTCCGGTTCCCGCTTGTTTCCCTTTTCCTTTTTCCCCTGTGTGTGTGTGTTGTCTGTGTCTGTCTCCCCCTGCTGTGCAGCCCAGTCAGAGGATCTAGGTCAGGGGGCGTGGCCATTCTCTCTCATGCTCCGTTACTTCCAGCTGCGGCTCATTGTCATCAATCAACCAGCAGTTATCTACCCGGGCTGGACACCTCTCCAGCGCCAGTTCGTTCCTACACTACCTGTGGTAACTTGGCCCCGTACAGCAATCTCAGTCTAGTTGTTACTATCTCAGCATTATAGTTGTTTCTGCCACGTTTTGTAACCTGTCTCTCCTTCGACCAGATCCCGTCTGTTCCTGCTGCCTGCCTACCTGCCATTCCCACGCCGCAACCTGCTCATCTGTTGTCTGATATCCTCGTCATCCAGCTCTCCGGACTACTGGCTCTCCCCCCCACTCAGCTCCTACCCCGGTCTGAAGCTATTCCACCCTGAACTGTTTCTCTCTGCCAATTCACGCTGAATAAACGACATCCTAATTCACCCTCTGTTGTCCGTGTGTCCGTCTCTGCACCTGAGTCCCCCACCAAGCCTAATATGTCAATGCCAGCTACTATTTTTCCACCTCTCCCACACTAACTTTACAAAATTCGAACTTGCAATGCTTTTCTTTAAATATTTGTTTTTTTATGCATGAGTACGATGGCTCACTATTCATGGTTGGAATTTCCTGCCTAAGTTTGCCCAACTTTGCCAATGAAGTAATCATCAAAATATTTACAACATCAAATGGTTTTGTGATGAATAAGCCATCTGATTTCTGCCCATACTTTCATTTAAAGTACTCCAAAGTTTTTTTATATCATTGATCTTGGCTTCATAATAAAGTTTCTTATTATTTTTGTTGAGTTTAGTCACATCATTTCTCAATTTGCAGTAAATCAGTAAATCAGCCAGTCAGATGTGCAGCCAGGCTTATTAGCCACTCCTTTTGCCCCATCTCGTTCAACCATACAGTTTTCAAATTCCTCATCAATCCATGGAGCCTTAACAGTTCTAACAGTCAGTTTCTTAACAGGTGCATGTTTATCAATAATTGGAAGAAGCAATTTCATAAATTCATCAAGTGCAGTGTCTGAATGCTCCTTATTAATCACATCAGACCAACACATATTGTTAACATCATCCACATAAGAGTCAGAGCAAAATCTTTTGTATGATCTCTTATACGCTATTTTAGGCCCAGCTTTCGGAACTTTGGCTTTCCTGGATATAGCCACTATATTGTGATCACTGCATCCAATGGGTACGGATACATCTTTAGAACAAAGTTCTACAGTATTAGTAAAAATGTGATCAATACATGTGGATGATCTTGTTCCTGTAGTGTTTTCAAACACCCTGGTAGTTTGATTAATAACCTCAACCAGATTACAGGCACTGGTTACAGTGAGAAGTTTCCTCTTGAGCGGACAGCTTGATGAAATCCAGTCAATATTCAGGCCCCCAAGAAAGTAGACCTCTCTGTTTACATCAAATACACTATCAAGCATTTCACACATATTATTTAGATACTGACTGTTAGCACTTGGTGGCCTATAGCAACACCCCAAAAGAAAAGGCTTTAGATGTGCCAAGTGAACCTGCAACCACAACACTTCAATAACCCTTGACATAAGATCGTCTCTAAACATTACAGGGATATGGCTCTGAATATTTAAATTTTTTACATTTTAGTAATTTAACAGACGCTCTTATCCAGAGCAATTTACCGTTAGTGAGTGCATACATTTTCATACTGGCCCCCCGTGGGGATCGAACCCACAACCCTGGCGTTGCAAACGCCATGCTCTACCAACTGAGCTACAACAAAACCTTCCCATAAGCATTCCTGTCTCTTCTATAGATGTTATATTCTTGTATTGCTACTGCTGTATCATCAAATGAATTATCTATGTGAGTCTCAGAAATGGCTAAGATATTAATGTTATTTGATGTTAGCAAGTTATTGATTTCATGAACCTTATTTCTAAGGCTACATATATTAATATGGGCTATTTTCAGCACTTTCATGGGTAGTTTATCAGAGATAGACATAATTTGGAAAAGAGCAAACAAAGCAAGAGAAAAATATATACATTCAGCAGTCCATTAATCAGTTGGTGTGTGTAAGTGTGTGTGTGTGCTGCGAGGTTGAAGCTAAGAACCAATAGGCTTGGCTCTCTCATCCCTTCCAGGCTTTTGGGAGGGAGGGTGGACAATGAGCCTGTCATAGCAGATGTAAGCAATGTCCTTGCGTGCTCTGGCAGCTTTCATGGCTGAGATAAGTTATTTCCTCTTCTGGCGCACAGCTTCCGGATAGTCCTTGTTGAGGAAGATAGACGTTCCTCTCAAGTTCTTGGCTCTTTCCAGAACAGCTACCTTCTCCTTGAAGCTCAGGAACTTGACCACTATCGGGCTTGTCACCTATCAGCCTGGGCCTGGGAAGGCTTTCCACTAGATGTTGGAATATTGCTGCGGGGACTTGCTTCCATTCAGCCACAAGAGCTTTAGTGAAGTCAAGCACTGATGTTGGGCGATTAGGCCTGGCTCGCAGTCGGCATTCCAATTCATCCCAAAGGTCTTTGATGAGGTTGAGGTCAGGGCTCTGTGAAGGCCAGTCAAGTTCTTCCACACCGATCTCGACAAAACCATTTCTGTATGGACCTCGCTTTGTGCTTGGGGGCATTGTCATGCTGAAACAGGAAACGGCCTTCCCCAAACTATTGCCACAAAGTTGGAAACCCAGAATCGTCTAGAATGTCATTGTATGCTGTAGCATTAAGATTTCCCTTCACTGGAACTAAGGGGTCTAGCCCAAACCATGAAAAACAGCTCCAGACAATTATTCCTCCTCCACCAAACTTTACAGTTGGCACTATGCATTCGGGCAGGTAGTGTTCTCCTGGCAAATTCATCCGTCGGACTGCCAGATGGTGAATCGTAATTCATCCCTCCAGAGAACGCGTTTCCACTGCTCCAGAGTCCAATGGCGGCGAGCTTTACACCCCTCCAGCCGACGCTTGGTATTTCATGAAACTCCCGACGAACATTTATTGTGCTGACGTTGCTTCCAGAGGCAGTTTGGAACTCGGTAGTCAGTGTTGCAACCGAGGACAGACAATTTTTACGCACTACACACTTCAGCACTCGGCGGTCCCATTCTGTGAGCTTGTGTGGCCTACCACTTTGCGGCTGAGCCATTGTTGGTCCTAGACGTTTCCACTTCACAATAACAGCACTTACAGTTGACCAGGGCAGCTCTAGCCGGGCAGAAATTTTACGAACTGACTTGTTGGAAAGGTACCACGTTGAAAGTCACTGAGCTCTTCAGTAAGGCCATTCTATTGCCAATGTTTGTCTATGGAGATTGCATGGCTGTGTGCTCAATTTTTTACACCTGTCAGAAAAGGGTGTGGCTGAAATAGCCGAATCCACAAATTTGAAGGGTTGTCTACATACTTTTGTATATATAGGGGGTCCTGTATGGCTCAGTTGGTAGAGCATGGCGCTTGCAAAGCCAGGAATGTGGGTTCGATTCCCGGGACCACCCATATGTAAAATGTATGTGCGCATGACTGTAAGTCGCTTTGGATAAAAGTGTCTGCTAAATAGCATATAAATATAGTGTACCAAAAGCACTAACGATGCACTAATTATCCTGAGAACATCCTGAGAACATCCTGAGAACATTCTGAGAACATCCTGAAAGGATGTCATTATAAGGTCAACAAGAGGACAACTCAGAACTTTCAACCATCAATCAATAAACTAATCAAATATGTGAAAGCAGCCATATACTATTACATTATACTCTCTGTTAGCAATGCTAAGGTCACGAGTTATATTCCCGCAGGGATCACATAACAACGTACACACTTACTGTACTGTAAGTCACTTTGGATAAAAGTGTCTGCACACCTTGAACATTTTCAATGCAAGGGTAAAGTTGAAACTGTAACCTATATCTCATGAATCCATGTTCAGACAATATTTAAATCTCTTTTGATGACAATATAACCTAAGTAAATATGATAACACTCTCATCCTCTTCATAATGCATTATGAGTTCATTTATAACCCCTTATGGGCTATGCATAATCCAGACATAGGCCTAATGCTAGAACATTGTGTGAATTCATCAAGGTGCATATTATTCCCTCTGATGCACATAACTCTTGTCTTGCAAACCAAAGATTTCCACAATTTCCTTCCCAGCATTTCCTATAAGGCATAATGCTGCCTTTTCATGATTTATTAATGTAGTTATAAGCACCTATGTTGTGCATTTTAATGCATTATATCATATTATAATGCATTATGAAAAGGAAATTCATAGAAAGTGTTATCGTAATATAAATTGTCACATTTGCAGCATATTTTTAACAGATGGTGTATGTTTGAGTTGGGAGTTTTTTCTATAATCTTTGATAGCATTAGTAACTAATATCAAACCCATATTTTCACAAATTGTTGCTATTGTGGTTGATGACCTTTCATGTTTGGCTGTTGTTGGTCTCCAAGTTGCTCAGTACTTTCATTGCTCGGTAACTGAGGAAAAATAAATAATGGTAATTAGTCAGTCACTGTAACAAACCCTGACATTAGCACTGATTAAGGGGGATGGCTGAATCTGCATTCATTTGAGGTTTCTCCTGGCATTGTTAATTGGCCTCTACTAAACAAAGGCAGGTTTTAAAATGCACTTTTCATTGTGAGTGCAAGTGAGGCATTGTGTGTTAAATGATTCACATCCAATACAACTGTTTACTTGAAAATTATGATATTTATCACGTTTCAGGAGACGACCCAGATACAGACAGCGTCAAAGTAACAAAAGTTTATTACAAAAACAGGGGGCAGGCGAACGACAGGTTAAGGGCAGGCAGAGGTCAGTAATCCAGGTCAGAGTCCAAAAGGTACAGAACAGCAGGCAGTCTCAGGGTCAGGGCAGGCAGAGGTCAATAATCCAGGGTGGTGTGACAAGGTACAGAACGGCAGGCAGGCAGAATGGTCAAAATCGGGAAACCAGGAACATGAAAAAGCCAGGAGCAAGGGGAAACCCGCTGGTAGGCTTGATGAAACAAAACCAACTGGCAAAAGACAAACAGAGAACACAGGTATAAATACACTGGGGATAATGGGGAAGATGGGTGACACCTGGAGGGGGGTGGAGACAATCACAAAGACAGGTGAAACAGATGAGGGTGTGACAATATTGCTTATTATTACCTATAAACCATTTGTACATAAACAATATGATACATTTTGTCCTTGTTGTGTCAAAATGCCAAAGGCTTTTTTCTGAGTTGTCATTCGAGGTAAGTTTCTCTGTATCAAGAGGTCTGCGTTAACCCACTCTTCTCAAGAAAGATTTTTTTTTTTTTATACCATCCATTGCTTGGTAAAATATTAATTGTTTAGAATTAATATAATTTCTTATGAAGTAAATATACATCCTACTCATTAGTGGAGCGGAATTTCAATGAGCCCTTAGAAAAACAACAACTCTGTCCTATTGTTGAAGTCAGTAGTTTATTCTACTGTTGGACAGAATAGTCAACATGATGATTTAAACATGTACGACAGCAGCACAAAACAAAACAAATTATGAATGTCCTTCTGGCATCAGAGCAGAGGAAACAGGCTATATGGACACAGTGACGCTGACTTCTGGACACAAGTGACTTACATAATAATTCATACACTATATATACAAAAGTATGTGGACACCCCTTCAAATTAGTGTATTCGGCTATTTCAGCCACACCCGTTGCTGACAGTTGTATAAAATCGAGAACACCGCCATGCAATCTCCACAGACAAACATTGGCAGTAGAATGGCTTACTTAAGAGCTCAGTGACGTTCAACGTGGCACCGTCATAGGATGCCGCCTTTCAAACAAGTCAGTTCGTCAAACTTCTGCCCTAGTAGAGCTGCCCAGGTCAACTGTAAGTGCTGTTATTGTGAAGTGGAAATGTCTAGGAGCAACAACGGCTCAGCCACAAAGTGGTAGGCCTCACAGAACCAGACCGCTGAGTGCTGAAGAGCGTAACGCATAAAAATCGTCTGTCCTCGGTTGCAACACTCACTTCCGAGTTCCAAACTGCCTCTGGAAGCAAGGTCAGCACAATATCTGTTTGTCGGGAACTTCGTGAAATGGGTTTCCATGGCCGAGCAGCCGCACACAAGTCTAAGATCACCATGCGCAATGCCAAGCATCAACTGGAGTGGTGTAAGGCTCGCTGCCATTGGACTCTGGAGTAGTGGAAATGCGTTTTCTGGAGTGATGAATCCCGCTTCACCATCTGGCAGTCCGACAGACGAATCTGGGTTTGGCGGATGCCAGGAGAACGCTACCTGTCCGAATGCATTCTGTCAACTGTAAAGTTTGGTGGAGGAGGAACAATAGTCTGGGGCTGTTTTTCATGGTTTGGGCTTGGCCCCTAAGTTCCAGTGAAGGGAAATCTTAATGCTACAGCATACAATGACATTCTAGATGATTATGTGCTTCCAACATTTGTGGCAACAGTTTGGAGAAGTTCCTGTTTCAGCATGACAATACCCCCGAGCACAAAGCGAGGTCCATACAGAAATGGTTTGTCGAGATCGATGTGGAAGAACTTGACTGGCCTGCACAGAGCCCTGACCTCAACCCCATCGACCACATTTGGGATGAATTGGAACGCTGACTGCGAGCAAGGCCCAATCACCCAACATCAGTGCCCGACCTCACTAATGCTCTTGTGGCTGAATAGAAGCAAGTCCACGCAACAATGTTCCAACATCTAGTGGAAAGCCTTCCCAGAAAAGTGGAAGCTGTTATAGCAGCAAAGGGGGGACCAACTCCATATTAATGCCCATGATTTTGGAATGAGATATTCGACGAGCAGGTATGGCGCCAACGGAGATAGCGGCCTCGCGACTAGCTCTTAGGAAACTTTGCAGTATTTTGTTTTTTTTATGTATTATTTTGTACATTATTAGCTCAGAAAATGTTTTGTGTCATTACATACAGCCGGGAAAAACTATTGCAAACTGAAAACCACATATTCTGAGGCTGCATTTATTGTACCTGGGGATTTTAACAAAGCAAATTTGAGGACTAGGCTACCGAAGTTCCATCGACTGTTGTACTTGGGCTGCTAAAATTCTCGACCATTGCTATTCGAACTTCCGGGATGGTTATAAGGCCCTCCCCCGCCCTCCTTTCGGCAAATCTGACCACGACTCCATTTTGCTCCTCCCTTCCTATAGGCAGAAACTCAAACAGGAAGTACCCGTGCTAAGGACTATTCAACGCTGGTCTAACCAATCGGAATCCACGCTTCAAGATTGTTTTGATCACGCGGACTGGGATATGTTCCGGGTAGCTTGAGAAAATAATTTAGACGAATACACTGAAACGGTAACTGAGTTTATCAGGAAGTGTATAGGATATGTTGTGCCCACTGTGACTATTAAAACCTACCCTAACCAGAAACCGTGGATAGATGGCAGCATTCGCGCAAAACTGAAAGCATGAACCACCCCATTTAACCATGGCAAGGTGACTGGGTATATGGCAGAATACAAACAGTGCAGCTACTCACTCCGCAAGGCAATTAAACAGGCAAAACGTAGACAAAATGGAGTTGCAATTCAACAGCTCAGACACGAGACGTATCTAGCAGGGTCGACAGACAATCACGGACTACAAAAGAAAAACCTGTCACGTCGCCAACACCGACGTCTTGCTTCCGGACGAGCTACACACCTTCTTCGCCTGCTTTGAGGATAACACAGTGCCAACAACGCGGGCCGCTACCAAGGACTGTGGGCTCTCCTTCTCTGTGGCCGACGTGAGTAAGACGTTTAAGCATGTTAACCCCCGCAAGGCTGCCGGCCCAGATGGCACCCCTAGCCACGTCCTCAGAGCATGCGCAGACCAGCTGGCTGGTGTGTTTACGGACATATTCAATCTCTCCCTATCCCAGGCTGCTGTCCCCACTTGCTTCAATATGGCCACCATTGTTCCTGTACCCAAGAAAGCAAAGGTAACTGAACTAAATGACTATCGCCCCGTAGCACTCACTTCTGTCATCATGAAGTGCTTTGAGAGACTAGTCAAGGATCATATCACCTCTACCTTACCTGTCAACCTAGACCCACTTCAATTTGCTTACCGCTCCAATAGATCCACAGACAATGCAATCACCATCACACTGCACACTGCCCTATCCCATCTGGACAAGCGGAATACCAATGTAAGAATGCTGTTAATTGTCTATAGCTCAGCAATCAACACCAAAGTACCCTCCAAGCTCATCATTAAGCTTGAGACCCTGGGTCTGAATCCCGCCCTGTGCAACTGGGTTCTTGCCATCCTGACGGGCTGCCCCCAGGTGGTGAAGGTAGGAAACAACACCTCCACTTCGCTGATCCTGAACACTGGGGCGCCACAAGGGTGCGTGCTCAGCCCCCTCATGTACTCCCTGTTCACCCATGACTGCGTGGCCAAACACGCCTCCAACTCAATCATCAAGTTTGCAGACGACACAACAGTAGTAGGCTTGATTACCAACAATGACGAAACAGCCTACAGGGAGGAGGTGAGGGCTCTGGGAGTGTGATGCCAGGAAAATAACCTCTCACTCAACGTCAACAAAACAAAGGAGATGATCGTAGACTTCAGGAAACAACAGAGGGTGCACCCCACTATCCACATCGACAGGACCGCAGTGGAGAAGGTTGAATGTTTCAAGTTCCTTGGCGTACACATCACTGACAAACTGAAATGGTCCACCCACGGAGACAGTGTGGTGAAGAAGGCGCAACAGAGCCTCTTCAACCTCAGGAGGCTAAAGAAATTTGGCTTGGAACCTAAAACCCTCACAAACTTTTACAGATGCACAATTGAGAGCATCCTGTCGGGCTGTATCACCGCCTGGTACGGCAACTGCACTGCCCGCAACCGCAGGGCTCTCCAGAGGGTGGTGCGGTCTGCTGAACGAATTACTGGGGGAAAACTACCTGCCCTCCAGGACACCTACAGCACCCGATGTCACTGGAAGGCCAAAAAGATAATCAAGGACATCAACCACCCGAGCCACTGCCTGTTCACCCCGCTGTCATCCAGAAAGCGAGGTCAGTACAGGTGTATCAAAGCTGGGACCGAGAGACTGAAAAACAGCTTCTATCTCAAGGCCATCAGACTGTTAAAAAGCAATCACTAGCACATTAGAGGCTGCTGCTGCCTATAGAAATCACTGGCCACTTTAAGAAATGGAACACAAGTCACATATCTTGCATTACTCATCTCATATGTATATACTGTATTCTGTAATATTCTACTGTATCTTACTCCATGCCGCTCTGTCATTGCTCGTCCATATATGTATATATTGTTAATTCCATCCTTACTTAGATTTGTGTGTATTGGGTATATGTTGTGAAATTGTTAGATATTACTTGTTAGATATTACTGCGCTGTCGGAGCTAGAAGCACAAGCATTTTGCTACACCCGCAACAACATCTGCTAAACACGTGTATGTGACAAATCAAATTTGATTTGATTTGACATATTTTCGGTCATGTAGTGTATATAGAAGTCCCTTGTTCTGGTAGAGACTAGATAAATGACTGTAAAATGGAGAGACTTTGCTTACATCATAAAATTAAGGCACCCAAATCTACATGAGCGTTAAGCCTATATATATTTAAATTTACATCATTTAGCAGACGTTCTTATCCAGAGCGACTTACAAATTGGTGCATTCACCTTATAGCCAGTGGGATAACCACTTTACAATATGTTTTTTTAAATGTTTTTTGGGGGGTGGGGTAAGGGTGGGGTAGAATGATTACTTTGTCCCATCCCAGGTATTCCTTAAAGAGGTGGGGTTTCAAGTGTCTCCGAAGGTGGTCGAGTGACTCCGCTGTCCTGGCGTCGTGAGGGAGCTTGTTCCACCATTGGGGTGCCAGAGCAGTGAACAGTTTTGACTGGGCTGAGCGGGAACTGTGCTTCCGCAGAGGTAGGGGGGCCAGCAGGCCAGAGGTGGATGAACGCAATGCCCTCGTTTGGGTGTAGGGACTGATCAGAGCCTGAAGGTACGGAGGTGCCGTTCCCCTCACAGCTCCGTAGGCAAGCACCATGGTCTTGTAGCAGATGCGAGCTTCAACTGGAAGCCAGTGGAGTGTGTGGAGGAGCGGGGTGACGTGAGAGAACTTGAGAGGGTTGAACATCAGACGGGCTGCGGCATTCTGGTTGAGTTGTAGGGGTTTAATGGCACAGGCAGGGAGCCCAGCCAACAGCGAGTTGCAGTAATCCAGACGGGAAATGACAAGTGCCTGGATTAGGACATGTGCCGCTTCCTGTGTAAGGCAGGGTCGTACTCTCCGAATGTTGTAGAGCATGAACCTACAAGATCGGGTCACCGCCTTGATGTTAGCGGAGAACGAAAGGGTGTTGTCCAGGGTCACGCCAAGGCTCTTTGCACTCTGGGAGGAGGACACAACGGAGTTGTCAACCGTGATGGCGAGATCATGGAACGGGCAGTCCTTCCCCGGGAGGAAGAGCAGCTCCGTCTTGCCGAGGTTCAGCTTGAGGTGGTGATCCGTCATCCACACTGATATGTCTGCCAGACATGCAGAGATGCGATTCGCCACCTGGTTATCAGAAGGGGGAAAGGAGAAGATTAGTTGTGTGACGTCTGCGTAGCAATGATAGGAGAGGCCATGTGAGGATATGACAGAGCCAAGTGACTTGGTGTATAGCGAGAATAGGAGAGGGCCTAGAACTGAGCCCTGGGGGACACCAGTGGTGAGAGCATGTGGTGCGGAGACAGATTCTTGCCATTCCACTTGGTAGGAGCGACCTGTCAGGTAGGACGCAATCCAGGAGTGAGCCGCGCCGGAGATGCCCAACTTGGAGAGGGTGGAGAGGAGGATCTGATGGTTCACAGTATGAAAGGCAGCAGACAGGTCTAGAAGGACAAGAGCAGAGGAGAGAGAGTTAGCTTTAGCTTTACTGTATATTTAGCTGTTGTTTTAGCACTGATGCACAATGCAGTTTGGAATATTCACTACATTCACTACATTTGGATAATATCCCCTGCCCCAAAGTATGTAATTTGAGACTGACAACATTGATGGCATAAAATGGAGTGCAGACATGTAAGTGTGTAAATCGAAAGGGTACCAGACCCATATACTATACTGCATGATCATATCCCCCTGCATTCTCTCACGCTGCAAGACCGAAGTGTCTTAACCTAACATTATAGAACAAGGCAGGCCGAAGGGATTCAATATTTTAGGACAAGGCATTCATATTCCCAGCAGACTTTTGTGAGCTGGCAATAATGAATGTTGTTCAATGCTACCACAAGTGAGATATGCTGTGTAGGCTTCTACATTTGGAGGTGAAAGATACTCTGTGATTATCAGTGGCAATATTATCAGGGGCCCGGGGGGCCGTGTGAAGCACATCACTCAAAGATCTGGAAGCCTATGACCTGAGGATGACACAGCTTTCCCCAAGAAGGGGAATGGATCACTGCTATCTGCAGTCCTAATAATGTAAGGTGTACTGTATAAAGATGGTTCAGTGCTGTGATATAATTGTTTGGACTCCACAGCACGTCTAGGACCTTTGAACCCTTATGATAGCGATCATGACGTCTGCACCATGGCTGGATTGTTGGAGCCTTGACAAATCTCAGAATGGAGCCAAATCAAATGCATGAAGTGGCATGTTCAATGAGAAAATGAATTGGAGTCTCCATTTGCACATCGACGCTTTCTCTCCACTTGGAAGAGAATGGAGCAGCTGTGCTGTGAGGACATCTGCTTAGCCAACGGTGGCCAATAGTGGTTGTTTATATGCTACTGTGTTTTGAATTCTGCTATTTTTAGGCTGCATAAGATTTCTTTCATGTAATGTTATATTAAATCTCTTCTTCACAAACTGTAACAATCAGAATAAACTGAAAACAATTGAAACCAGATAGCCTAACCTTTTCAGTAACTCTCTCTGCAACTGGAGTAAGGCTCATGTTTAAGTGAAGATGTTTAGCATATCAGAGCTCACTAGATAATACTGTATCAGATAAGAGACAGGGTTGAATCAGAAATTACAATATATTCTTATGAAATACAGTGTATTATCTAACATTAAATATCATGTTTGGACCCCAAGATGAGTAGCTGCAGCGGCTAATGGGGATCCTAATAAATACTAAACATTATGTTGGGAATTATTGCATTGGATCTGATCATAAAGTTGATCCCTAACAGTTATGAACCACCTAAATAGTCATGTCATTCAAAATAAATAGAATAATGGCCTCTTCGTATCATCATGCATCTTATGATCGTTTTGATAAATGTTTATTTATTGAAGTGAAGACTTTTACATGTTGCTCACCTGGAATTTCGGATTTAAAAGCAATTCCAGTCGTTATAGATCAACGAATTTATAGGCTACATGCAACATGTTATACGAATTGTACACACGCACACTGTCCACATCATTGGATAAAGTATGTATCGCACGCACGTCAGACAGGAGGGTACCACGTGATTAAGATTTGGTTGATTGACGCCGCGGTCAGCTTTTTGTCGAAACCTGTGAACGAGGGAGAAGGATCTTGGTAGCAACTGCCTTTGAGAAAGTAGCTTTATTAATGTTAAAACAAGCTTTATCGGACACAACGCATACGAGGAGAACGTATGAGCAATTTTCCTTTCTGTCCTTCATTAGACGAGCGGCAAAGAATGCGTAAATGGTCAACACAGGGCAGGCTATTGCGAGCAGTCCGTGAGTTTTGAACCACAGCGAGGAGAGGACTTGGACTACTGCCGCGGATTGAGTGAATATGGTCAACATTGTTGTGTCTCAGGACTTCTAGAATATAAAGGCGAGGAGGATTTAGGTAGCCTAACATCGAAATGTGGTAGTCATTATGTGGACTGCGGTTTTCAATCTGGGAACTAGATGAACTATCAAATCACCGCATGAAACGCATTCAGTGACTTGGGTTGGGAAACGCAGAATCTACCCAAGATTAGTCGAGTGTTGTTTTGGTATACATTATGTTAAGTGTGGAATAGCCTTTTTTGCTTACTGGAGGTTCCTCTCGCAAGTGCACTGGAAAACTTTAATAAAGGCAGGAGACAGCCGACAAAAGGCACGAGTTGTTGAACCCTAGCCCGTGTACCCTACCGCGCAGTAAAAACCGACGGATGGTCTCCATTCATTCAATTGGCTACATTGTTGCATCGGGGCTTGGTTAAATTTTCTGTTTAATTGTCCCCGTATCATGGAAAAATACACCAGCTGTCCAGTTTTAGGTTTCAGGACCGTTTGGAAAACACGTTTATCGATCTTAGACGGTGCAGTTTATAGCCTACCAATATCAAATACCTCCGCATTTAGCATAGCCAACTGAACGGCGAGGAATTCAACATCAAATAGTTATTTGTATTGCAATGTATTAGAGAACAATTGCGCATTTGTTTAATTCATTAACCCGTGGACTTGGCTACATATTTGGAACATGCATGGTGGAATACTTAATTGAGGGCGCAATTGGAAACGGATGCGTGGGAGTCTCGAGCCAATTTATCCTGATACCTGTAACTTTCTTCTCAGGCTTGGAGCCCCATCATAAAGAGGAGACTTTCGTTCATCGTGCCTTACATTTTGTTTTCATTAAGCCAGTCAGACAATTGTAGGATTTGACAGATTCAGCAGCCTAGGGTACAGCCCCACATCTTTGTAAACAATTCAAGCACACAATTCAACGTCAGACTCTTGAAGAACCTGCCGTAGGACTAACACCGGTCGGAAACTATATTTGAAGACTCCTGTATTCAAGACTGCTTACTGGATTTACAGAGATCTACGATGTCAATTTCACCATATCGCAGAGGAACTCTTCTGCTCTGCGTGGCGCTAATTTCTAATGGTAAGTGCCTAACCGAGTGACATGCAATATGCGTCAGAATGATAAGTAGCTGGGTTTCTCAACTCCATGATATGTAGGCCTACATCTCGGTGGAGTTCGGTTGCGACGACTGTGGGCGGCGCCTGTCTGATTGTTGTAGGTAGGCTATGTCAAGCGAGATGCGATTTCGAGATTGCAGAGTATAAAATACAGGTGCAGTGTCGTCTTAAAGAGTAACTGCTCCTAAGAACCAACTTCTCATTTAGAAAACAGTTTGTTGGATCGATATGAGTCAACATTTTTTATTATACTGTCAAAATTGATTACAGAGTGTAAATAGGATAATTTTGGTCATATAGTCAGTGTCATCCAAACAGAGTTTTGTAGGCTACCTGAGTATATCACTACATAAATCAGGGATGGGAAACAATAGTTATCGGGGCCTGATTGGTGTCTCACTTTTTTTTTCCAGCCCCAGCTAATACACCTGACTCCAATAATCAACTAATCATGATCTTCAGTTTAGAATGCAATTAGTTGTATCAGCTGTATTTGCTAGGGATGGGGGGAGAAAGTGACACCACTATGGTGCTCAAGGACTGGAGTTGCCCATCCCAGAAGTAAATGAAGGTTGGGTTTAATTTCATCCTGCCCACAGCTGGCAGCACACAAGTAATAATCAATTCTGAGCTGCATGGAACCTGATTGTAATGCCCGTGGTAAATGTGGGTTGACTTTGGATGTCCATATGGGGCTAGTTAGAGACCATTAGTGAATTACACAATGTACATGGGACAATGTTAAAATTCGAATAGCTCCAAATTTCAATGACTCAAACCAACTATAAATTGTGAAAGCATTTAATGAGAACTAAAAGGTGTGCAACATCAAAATATTACTAGCACCAGAGTCAAACCAGTATTGCCAAAGTCGCGCACCAACCAGCTGAAGCTAATTGGCAAAATAATTTGTCTAAGTCTTCCCACCAGCGAACACACGAGACACCCACATCAAACCACACCCAGAAACCAACTCCCATTTGAATTCAGTAATAGCCGCTAGCATTTCTTAATGAACCAAATCTAAAATGAGGCCAAATCAGGAAGTTCAGCTTCCCTTTAAATTTTGTTTTGTTATTCTGAACACACACAGAGTATATAGGAGCCAATAGATACAGGTAAGGATAGTTATTAATGCATGTGAGGTATACAACCAGTTGTATGCTTCATTTGCAATGAATGGTCCTGGGCAAGTGCACTTCAGAGGGTCCACAAACAGCATCTCTCCACAAGGTGGGAGCAGGGCTGTGTAGCTTGCCACACTTTAATAACAGGTTTTTGTGTCCTAGTTTTTTTTTAGGAGCTCTCAATTTCACTAGTGTCCTTATTTTCTGCACCGATATAATTAAAAAAAAATAATTTAAATACCGTATAAATGTTTCTGATGTGTTCTCCCATGCAGGTTTAGGATTCTCCCTTTTGCCCAATTTGCAGGAATGCACAAAGATGGATACACTACACACACTGAAATAAAGGCTTTTACTGGTCTGCAAAGTCACTATAGTTTGCAATCTATTCCCTACACGAGGGACCCCCAAAGCCAGTGGTCAGTATTGCCTCACATTGCTAAGGATGGCTGTCAAAAGCAATTTCACCAAGGGGTCACTCATATGATCTGGTTCCACAGAAGTGTGTTGCACATAACACGTCATGTTGGCGAGAGATGCCGCGTCGCTCTCCAGGGATATGATTGTACACAGGGCTAGCTCTACATTTTAAAACAAATCATTGGTAGCACTGGTGCTCCCAACCTAAAAAATGTAGGCGCACCACATTAAATTTAGGAGTGCCAGAAAATAAGATTTGTTAAATTGATTGAGATATAGCCTATATGAATAATAGTTACACTGAACAAAAATATAAATGCAACAATTTAAACGTTTTTATTTTTTTTACTGTTAGTTTATATAAGGAAATCAGTCAATTAAAATAAATAAATTAGGCCGTAATCTATGGATTTCACATGACTGGGAATACAGATATACATCTGTTGGTCACAGATGCCTTAAAAAAAAAAAGTAGGGGCGTGGAATTGATCAGGCTGTTGATTGTGGAATGTTTCATCAGCTGTCCGGGTGGCTGGTCTCAGACGATGTTGCAGGTGAAGAAGCCGGATGTGGAGGTCCTGGGCTGGCGTGGTTACACATGGTCTGCGGATTTGAGGCCGGTTGGACCTACTGCCAAATTCTCTAAAACAACATTGGTAGAGAAATGAACATTACATTCTCTGGTAACAGCTCTGGTGGACATTCCTGCAGTTAGCCAGCATGCCAATTGCACACTCACTCAACTGGAGACGTCTGTGTCATTGAGTTGTGACAACTGCACATTTTTGTGGCCTTTTATTGGCCCCAGCACAAGGTGCACCTGTGTCATGATCATGCTGTTTAATCAGCTTCTTGATATGCCACACCTGTCAGGTGGATGGATTATCTTGGCAAAGGAGAAATGCTCACTAACATGGATGTAAACAAATTAGTGCACCAAATTGGAGATAAATAAGCTTTTTGTGCATATGGAACATTTCTGGGATCTTTTATTTCAGCTCATGAAACATGGGACCAACACTTTACATGTTGCATTTATATTTTTGTTCAGTATATTTACCCACTTTGTTTCCCAGACTGTCTGGTGTGGTTTGTAAACAATTTGTATAAAAATGTCTCTGAAGAAAGGAACTTGATGGATTTCTTATTTTGCTACAGTAAATCCTTTGTCAGTAAAATATGATATTGTGGTGTGTAAGATCAGCACAAAAGATGTGGCATGTTTAAATTAAATTAGTTTATTCTTCATTTTCATGCTGCATCTGTGTAAGAACATACTTGTGACGCAGGCGATAGGTATTAAGTAAAACAGATAAATCAATTGGATTGGTGTATCACAGTATATTGATATTCTAATGCAGGCTTATGTAGGTAGGTGTGATTGAAAAGAATGATAGTACTACTAGTATGCATTTGAGAAATGTCCTCACAGCAAGTTTATTTTTATTTTATTTATTTTTTGCGCCAAAATATGTCAGTACACATCCAAAGAACACCAGTAAATGAGCCATGTTATGACAGATGCCAGTTTATTATGTCTCCCTAAATCCTCTGGACAGCGCACATCTGTCAGTGGTTGATAGTAATGTGAGGAGACATTAAAAGGAAGTCTCTCCTGAACATGCATGCACTGCCATCAGTTTGTTAAAATAATTATGGGCATCAACCGGAAGATCATGACAATGGATATTTGCTTAACACTGAATCTGAAATGTATAGTGCCGTCCTGGAACATATTATGGCCAACCTATGAAATGGTGTTAATGTCTGGCTCATCTTCAGCTGTTTTAACTGCCCCTCTTACTCCACAGTTCGCACACACACACACCCTTATCCAGTCACCCAAACTATGGTGTTGTCTACTAAGCCACAATGATGACTTGTGTTATTTGCTATTCAATTGATTGGTGTAGCATTATTAAATTGCACACTGCGTTTCTGTAATTTGCTGTAATGTATGCATTCACATGAAACATCCAATGTGTCAAAGAAATCTGCTTGCCGCTTTCACAGAAATGATCATACGATAAAGCCTTTAATGCTTAAAGACGGTTCTACCGTTTTCTGAATGCCGTCAAGCATGTCTAAGCCATTTTAAAAACAGCATCTCTGTTATCAAGCAGACGAGGAGACATTGGCTATCTCTGATCAGTTGGAGATGAATATGTAGCACGTACCATGTTGACTAGTCTTGTGGTATATCTGAGTTGTCCTTCCTCTGCGGATCGATTTTCTGAGACCGCTTTCACTGTCCGCTGCATAACATGCCTGAGGTGTTAGTGAAGTTATGATATGTGTTTGCTTGGCACACCTCCCACCACTAGCCCATTTACACAGAGCATACAGACACTGTGGATATGGGCTATAGCAACCATACTGCAGTCTCAGTCCAGGGGCCTCATTTTATAACCGTTGTGTACATTTTACACAAAATATCTGCTTGCGTTATTTAAAAAATATTGAGATTTAGAAACTTGGCGCACACCTTACGTGCACGTTTCCCATTATAAATCAGACCTGTCGTAAAACTGTGCGTGTGAACGAGCATTATAACTCCTGAATAACGCTCACCTTTTATGGTGACAATAACGCCCTTATTTGCTGTAGACTTAGGAAGTATTGGAATTAGGCCAAGGCATATCTAAAGGAAATATTAATGGCGAACTTGATCAAATGTCTTCACGACAATGTTTTTTAAATATTTCGTCCAATCGATTGGTCAACATTTAAAACGTATTTTTCAACTTATAGACACACGCTATGAGTTTTAATAAAATCTACTATATGCATTGAGCTTGTCTGATGCTTTAAATGCGCTATTTGATTAAATAAGACACATGACTCGGGAGCCAGAGGGGAAAAACCTGACCCGACCATCCTCCTGCTGGCTTTCGCAGATTCTGCCATTACTCTCCTGAAGTTGCCGGTAATAGGCTACACGAGAATTCGGCAACCTTCTCATGTGGAATGCCAATTTATCTTACCATGTCTACAGAGCTGCGTGCCAGTTATTGTTTTCATATGCACATCTTCATGGAACAGTTTAATTTATAATACCATCTTCGTATCTCAATCATTGTAATGTGGTTAATCAAACTTCTATCTAAATGAAAATGATACAAACCTAAAAAGTTACTTCTATTGATATTGCCAACTATGTAGATATATCCTATAAATCACATTGGCCACGCATGGCCTGTCTGCAACAAACTTGAAACATTGTCTCAACTATCGACTTGGGTCCAGCCTGAAGCTTGCACTAGCAAACTTGCAACATTGTATAAAATATTCTGGGCCCTCAGTTTCCTGTGACATGAATTTAGTATATGTCAATCTAAAAGCAACTTTCTAAACAATGTTTTGTTTCGTTTCTCGCTCGTTAGCTAGCTAACGTTACGTTAGCTGCCTAGCCAGTTCAAATAATGACCATATCATATATCTGACATCTTAACTTTTAGCTAATTTGTATTCATTATTACAGGACAAACTCACAACAAAATCATTATTTACACGTAAATGGAAAGCTAATTACAGAAAATAGCTTACTGTTGTGAGTGTGACTAAATAAAAGCAGGGCATTCTACTGGAGACATTTTAGAACTTTGACACTGTCTCATTGGCCTAACATACCTAAATTGGCTTTGGTGCAGGTCATGTTGTTCTTCACATTTAGTCTCTGGTAAACACACACTATCAAATAAAATCAAAATGTATTTGTCACATGCACAGGATACAGAAGGTGGAAACGGTACAGTGAAATGGTTACTTGCATAGTGGAGTCTTTTTTTGTTTAGACCTGGAGCTAGCTAGCTAAACAATGACCCATAATCCCAACTCATAATGTTACTACCCTGTATAAATCTACAGGTAGCTAAAGCTAACCAACTAGCTAGCTAGGTTCAATGTTAACTAGCTAGCTAACATTAGGCTATAACTAGCAATGCAAATGGCTCTGAGATACAAATTATATTACTACACAGATCATACATGCAACGTTAGCCAGCTAGCTAACAGTATGCTTGAACTTGCAATGAAAACCACTTTCTGACAAAATTAGAAACGTATTATATCTGAAAATTACCCGTATACATGGATGAGCGCTTCTCCCTCTCTGTCACGGATGCCATGGTTGCACTTAGTTTGAAGATGTAATCTGGAGACAGGTTTTATACAACAGCCTTCTGTGTTTTCGACTCCTTCCGCATTTGCAATCAAATGCCGGAATTTTCTCCATCTCCTTAGCTATCATACTCTGCTTCCACCGGGCATTCCACTGATTTCAAAACTTGGTCCTCCAGAAAGTGGAGAGCCTTAGCAACACTTTGGCAGTTCTTTATGATATCTTTCAAAAAAGTTGCTTTAGAAAGGATTACCTACACATACTAAGCAGCTCATGTTATAGACAAGCATGCTACATGGCAGACCAATCCAAACTCATCTCTCGGCATGTCCAGCCCATCCATTATCTCAGCCAATCATGGCTAGCGGGAAGGTTCGTAATTGTAAAGTTTTTATTCATATTTAGATGGCATACAAGTTTGTTTTTAAGGCGCATGAAAGTTCACATGTTCCAGAAGGCGTTTATGCCTCTCCTGTGAATTAGTGATGCTCGACATACACCTAGTTTCCTGAAACAAGTCACTTTTTTTCCCCCTTTTAATGCTGAGTGGTTATCGAAAGGGAGAGAGCTGGAACGCTTTTTCAAATACATTGAACTACTGTCATTCTCAATATATGTAAAAACTTGCTGTTTGAGGTGAAGAAAACAACATTACTTTGAGAAGCTCCACAGGTCGTTATTGGTGGTGCGTTAAGCCAATCAGAAATACTATTAGATCCCCAAATGGGCACATTTACATGCCTACATTTGCGCGCAGGCCAGGTAGCCTATAGGACTACTTCTATGCGTAATCAGGTGTGCGTCCTTAATCAACATTGACAGGAGCGCTCCAAACAAAAACAATGACTAAATTGACAACTTGTAAATAGAATGAAATAAACCAAAACTTGTTTCTCACAAGTATAGCACAGGTTGTGCGCTCTGCAAGCAATGTGTCCACTCCGACAATGAGAACCGTAAAAGACTGAAACAATAATATATTGAATGATTTAACCGAAATTACCATGACCAAACAAACATTGTAGATTAGGAATTATTGGTAAATGTACTACTCGTGATTATATGTAATGGGGAATTGATAGACACTAACAATCAAACGCAAACAATTCACACAATGAAGTTATGAAACAATGAATGTGCACAAATTGGCGGGAGAGACGTGCATTGTGCATCTTAACCACACTCCCCTTCCTCTTGGACTGTGCCCTCCCCGGGGCCTCCGCAATGGACTAGTCTCGGCCTCCGCAATTGATTAGATGGATGTGAATCAGTGTCTTGTGTGCCATTAAAAAAAAAAAATATATATATATATATACATACACACAGTGGGGAGAACAAGTATTTGATACACTGCCGATTTTGCAGCTTTTCCTACTTACAAAGCATGTAGAGGTCTGTAATTTTTATCATAGGTACACTTCAACTGTGAGAGACGGAATCTACAAAAATCCAGAAAATCACATTGTATGATTTTTAAGTAATTAATTTGCATTTTATTGCATGACATAAGTATTTGATACATCAGAAAAGCATAACTAAATATTTGGTACAGAAACCTTTTGTTTGCAATTACAGAGATCATACGTTTCCTGTAGGTCTTGACCAGGTTTGCACACACTGCAGCAGGGATTTTGGCCCACTCCTCCATACAGACCTTCTCCAGATCCTTCAGGTTTCGGGGCTGTCGCTGGGCAATACGGACTTTCAGCTCCCTCCAAAGATTTTCTATTGGGTTCAGGTCTGGAGACTGGCTAGGCCACTCCAGGACCTTGAGATGCTTCTTACGGAGCCACTCCTTAGTTGCCCTGGCTGTGTGTATCGGGTCGTTGTCATGCTGGAAGACCCAGCCACGACCCATCTTCAATGCTCTTACTAAGGGAAGGAGGTTGTTGGCCAAGATCTCGCGATACATGGCCCCCATCCATCCTCCCCTCAATGCAATAAAATGCAAATTAATTACTTAAAAATCATACAATGTGATTTTCTGGATTTTTGTTTTAGATTCCGTCTCTCACAGTTGGAGTGTACCTATGATAAAAATGACAGACCTCTACATGCTTTGTAAGTAGGAAAACCTGCAAAATCGGCAGTGTATCAAATACTCCCCACTGTATATACATACATGCATACAGTTGAAGTCGGAAGTTTACATACACCTTAGCCAAATACATTTAAACTCAGTTTTTCACAATTCCTGACATTTAATCCTAGTAAAAATTCCCTGTCTTAGGTCAGTTAGGATCGCCACTTTATTTTAAGAATGTGAAATGTCAGAATAATAGTAAAGATTCATTTCAGCTTTTATTTCTTTCATCTCATTCCCGGTGGGTCAGAAGTTTACATACACTCAATTAGTATTTGGTAGCATTGCCTTTTAAATTGTTAAACTTGTGTCAAATGTTTCGAGTAGCCTTCCACAACCTTTTCACAATAAGTAGGGTGAATTTAGGCCCATTCCTCCTGACAGAGCTGGTGTAACTGAGTCAGGTTTGTAGGCCTCCATGCACACACTTTTTCAGTTCTGCCCACAAATGTTCTATAGGATTGAGGTCAGGGCTTTGTGATGGCCACTCCAATACCTTGACTTTGTTGTCCTTAAGCCATTTTGCCACAACTTTGGAAGTATGCTTGGGGTCATTGTTCATTTGGAAGACCCATTTGCAACCAAGCTTTAACTTCCTGACTGATGTCATGAGATGTTGCTTCAATATATCCACATAATTTTCCTTCCTCATGATGCCATCTATTTTGTGAAGTGCACCAGTCCCTCCTGCAGCAAAGCACCCCCACAGCATGATGCTGCCACCCCCGTGCTTAACGGTTGGGATGGTGTTCTTAGGCTTGCAAGCAACCCCCTTTTTCCTCCAAACATAACGATGGTCATTATGGCCAAACAGTTCTATTTTTGTTTAATCCGATCAGAGGACATTTCTCCAAAAAGTACGATCATTGTCCCCATGTGCAGTTGCAAACCGTAGTCTGGCTTTTTTATGATGGTTTTGGAGCAGTGGCTTCTTCCTTGCTGAGCGGCCTTTCAGGTTATGTCGATATAGGACTCGTTTTACTGTGGATATAGATACTTTTGTACCCGTTTCCTCCAGCATCTTCACAAGGTCCTTTGCTGTTGTTCTGGGATTGATTTGCACTTTTCGCACCAAAGTACGTTCATCTCTAGGAGACAGAACGCGTCTCCTTCCTGAGCCGTATGACAGCTGCGTGGTCCCATGGTGTTTATACTTGCGTACTATTGTTTGTACAGATAAACGTGGTACCTTCAGGCGTTTGGAAATTGCTCCCAAGGATGAACCAGACTTGTGGAGGTCTACAATGTGTTTTCTGAGGTCTTGGCTGATTTTCTTTTGATTTTCCCATGATGTCAAGCAAAGAGGCACAGAGTTTGAAGGTAAGCCTTGAAATACATCCACAGGTACACCTCCAATTGACTCAAATGGTGTAAATTCAGAAGCTTCTAAAGCCATGACATCATTTTCTGGAATTTTCCAAGCTGTTTAAAGGCACAGTCAACTTAGTGTATATCAATTTCTGACCCACTGGAATTGTGATACAGTGAATTATAAGTCAAATAATCTGTCTCTAAACAATTGTTGGAAAAATGACTTGTCATGCACAAAGTAGTCCTAACCGACTTGCCAAAACTAGAGTTTGTTAAGAAGAAATGAGTGGAGTGGTTCAAAAATGAGTTTTAATGACTCCAACCTAAGTGTATGTAAACTTCTGACTTCAACTGTTCAGCCAGTCAGTCAGTCAGTATCATTCAAAACCTACTCATTTTTTTGTTGTTGCTGTTTTCTGCATTGTTGAATACTAGTGAAGACATAAACTATGAAATAAAACATGGAATCATGTAGTAACCAACAAAGTGTTAAACAAATCAAAATATACAGTGGGGAAAAAAAGTATTTAGTCAGCCACCAGTTGTGCAAGTTCTCCCACTTAAAAAGATGAGAGAGGCCTGTAATTTTCCTCAGAGGTACACGTCAACTATGACAGACAAAATGAGAAAAAAAAATCCAGAAAATCACATTGTAGGATTTCTTATGAATTTATTTGCAGATTATGGTGGAAAATAAGTATTTGGTCAATAACAAAAGTTTCTCAATACTTTGTTATATACCCTTTGTTGGCAATGACACAGGTCAAACGTTTTCTGTAAGTCTTCACAAGGTTTTCACACACTGTTGCTGGTATTTTGGCCCATTCCTCCATGCAGATCTCCTCTAGAGCAGTGATGTTTTGGGGCTGTCGCTGGGCAACACAGACTTTCAACTCCTCCAAATATTTTCTATGGGGTTGAGATCTGGAGACTGGCTAGGCCACTCCAGGACCTTGAAATGCTTCTTACGAAGCCACTCCTTCGTTGCCCGGGCGGTGTGTTTGGGATCATTGTCATGCTGAAAGACCCAGCCACGTTTCATCTTCAATGCCCTTGCTGATGGAAGGAGGTTTTCACTCAAAATCTCACGATACATGGCCCCATTCATTCTTTCATTTACACGGATCAGTCGTCCTGGTCCCTTTGCAGAAAAAACAGCCCCAAAGCATGATGTTTTCACCCCCATGCATCACAGTAGGTATGGATGCAACTCAGCATTCTTTATCCTCCAAACACGACAAGTTGAGTTTTTACCAAAAAGTTATATTTTGGTTTCATCTGACCATATGACATTCTCCCAATCCTCTTCTGGATCATCCAAATGCACTCTAGCAAACTTCAGATGGGCCTGGACATGTACTGGCTTAAGCAGGGGGGACACGTCTGCACTGCAGGATTTGAGTCCCTGGCGGCGTAGTGTGTTACTGATGGTAGGCTTTGTTACTTTGGTCCCAGCTCTCTGCAGGTCATTCACTAGGTCCCCCCGTGTGGTTCTGGGATTTTTGCTCACCGTTCTTGTGATCATTTTGACCCCACGGGGTGAGATCTTGCGTGGCGCCCCAGATCGAGGGAGATTATCAGTGGTCTTGTATGTCTTCCATTTCCTAATAATTGCTCCCACAGTTGATTTATTCAAACCAAGCTGCTTACCTATTGCAGATTCAGTCTTCCCAGACTGGTGCAGGTCTACAATTTTGTTTCTGGTGTCCTTTGACAGCTCTTTGGTCTTGGCCATAGTGGAGTTTGTAGTGTGACTGTTTGAGGTTGTGGACAGGTGTCTTTTTATACTGATAACAAGTTCAAACAGGTGCCATTAATACAGGTAACGAGTGGAGGACAGAGGAGCCTCTTAAAGAAGAAGTTACAGGTCTGTGAGAGCCAGAAATCTTGCTTGTTTGTAGGTGACCAAATACTTATTTTCCACCATCATTTGCAATTAAATTCATTAAAAATCCTACAATGTGATTTTCTGGATTTTTTTTCCTCAATTTGTCTGTCATAGTTGACGTGTACCTATGATGAAAATTACAGGCCTCTCTCATCTTTTTAAGTGGGAGAACTTGCACAATTGGTGGCTGACTAAATACTTTTTTTCCCCACTGTATTTGAGATTCTTCAAAGTAGCCACCTTTTGCCTTGACAGCTTTGAACACTCTTGGCATTCTCTCAACCAGCTTCACCTGGAATGCTTTTCCAACAGTCTTGAAGGAGTTCCCACATATGCTGAGCACTTGTTGGCTGCTTTCCCTTTACTCTGCGGTCCAACTCATCCCAAACCATCTCAATTGGGTTGAGGTCGGGTGATTGTGGAGTCCAGGTCATCTGATGCAGCACTCCCTCACACACACAACCAGTCAAAAGTATGGACACCTACTCATTCAAGGGTTTTTCTTCAAGTGCAGTCGCAAAAACCATCAAGCGCTATGATGAAACTGGTTCTCATGAGTACCACCAAAGGAATGGAAGACCCAAAGTTACCTTTGCTGCAAAGGATAAGTTCATTTAGAGTTACCAGCCTCAGAAATTGCAACCTAAGTAAATGCTTCAGAGTTGAAGTCAGACACATCTCATCATCAACTGTTCAGAGGGGACTGTGTGAATTAGGCCTTCATGGTCTAATTGCTGCAAAGAAACCACTACTAAAGTACACCAATAAGAAGAATAGACCTGCTTGGGCCAAGAAACACGAGCAATGGACATTAGACCGGTGGAAACTTGTCCTTTTGGTCTGGAGTCCAAATTTGAGATTTTTTTTGTTCCAACCGCCGTGTCTTTATGAGACGCGGTGTGGGTGAACGGATTAACTCTGCATGTGTAGTTCCCACCATAAATCATGGAGGTTTTATGGTGTGGGGGTGCTTTGCTGTTGACACTGTCAATAGACGTAGCTGGTAAATTCACTCTGGCTATCTAGTCTGATTTCAGAGCACTCATCTGTGTGCCAGAGCGCAGAATAACTAACGAATTTACGACCGCTCAACACCTGTTGAATATGGCCGTGTCAGTAAACGTTGGCAAAAAAGCTTAAATTGTTAGGTCAGAACACTCTCATCAACCCTTAAAGATATGGGTGGGGCTAAAGCTTAAGAGGGTGTGAACGATGCTGAATGGGTGTAGACAAAGAAAGGCTCTCCAGTAGTAATACGAAAACCATCCAAAGGCCATTTTCTCGAAAGTGAGGTTACAAGTTTATCAACTTTCAAAGCAGAATTACTTTCCCATTTGTTCCTCAACTGTAGTGTATGATATACAATTTCTAGCTCTGAGTCTCTACTTTTATCCAATGTAAAAAACAGCATTGTCCACCATCGGCATACAGTGGCTTGCGAAAGTATTCATCCCCCTTTGCATTTTTCCTATTTTGTTGCCTTACAACCTGGAATTAAAATGGGTTTTTGGGGGGGTTTGTATCATTTGATTTACACAACATACCTACCACTTTGAAGATTCAAAATATTTTTTTGTGTGAAACAAACAAGAAATAAGACAAAAAAAACAGAACTTGAGCGTTCATAACTATTCACCCTCCCAAAGTCAATACTTTGTAGAACAACCTTTTGCAGCAATTATAGCTGCAATTGTCTTGGTATGTCTCTATAAGCTTGGCACATCTAGCCACTGGGATTTTTGCCCAATCTTCAAGGCAAAACTGCTCCAGCTCCTTCAGGTTGGATGGGTTCTGCTGGTGTACAGCAATCTTTAAGTCATACCACAGATTCTCAATTGGATTGAGGTCTGGGCTTTGACTAGGCCATTCCAATACATTTTAAATGTTTCCCCTTAAACCACTCCAGTGTTGCTTTAGCAGTATGCTTAGGGTCATTGTCCTGCTGGAAGGTGAACCTCCATCCCAGTCTCAAATCTCTGGAAGACTGACAGGTTTCCCTCAAGAATTTCCCTGTATTTAGCGCCATCCTTCAATTCTGACCAGTTTCCCAGTCCCTGTCGATGAAAAACATCCCCACAGCATGATGCTGCCACCAACATGCTTCACTGTGGGGATGGTGTTCTTGATGATGAGGGGTGTTTGGTTTGCGCCAGACATAGCGTTTTCCTTGATGGCCAAAAAGCTAAATTTTAGTCTCATCTGACCAGAGTACTTTCTTCCATATGTTTGGAGTGTCTCCCACATGGCTTTTGGTGAACACCAAACGTGTTTGCTTATTTTTTTCTTAAAGCAATGGCTTTTTTCTGGCCACTCTTCCGTAAAGCCCAGCTCTGTGGAGTGTACGGCTTAAAGTGGTCCTATGGACAGATACTCCAATCTCCGCTGTGGAGCTTTGCAGCTCCTTCAGGGTTATCTTTGGTCTCTTTGTTGCCTCTCTGATGAATGACCTCCTTGCCTGGTCTGTGAGTTTTGGTGGGCGGCCCTCTCTTGGCAGGTTTGTTGTGGTGCCATATTCTTTCAATTTTTTTTAATGTATTTAATGGTGTTCTGTGGGATGTTCAAAGTTTCAGATATTTATTTATAACATAACCCTGATCTGTGCTTCTCCACAACTTTGTCCCTGACCTGTTTGGAGAGCTCCTTGGTCTTCATGGTGCCGCTTGCTTGGTGGTGCCCCTTGCTTAGTGGTGTTGCAGACTCTGGGGCCTTTCAGAACATGTGTATATATACTGAGATCATGTGACAGATCATGTGACACTTAGATTGCACACAGGTGGACTTTATTTAACTAATTATGTGACTTCCGAAGGTAATTGATTGCACCAGATCTTATTTAGGGGCTTCATAGCAAAGGGGGTGAATACAAATGCACGCCCCACTTTTCTGTTATTTATTTTTTAGAATTTGTTGAAACAAGTTATTTTTTTCATTTCACTTCACCAATTTGGACTATTTTGTGTATGTCCATTTACATGAAATCCAAATAAAAATCCATTTAAATTACAGGTTGTAGTGCAACAAAATAGGAAAAATGCCAAGGTGGATGAATACTTTTGCATGGCACTGCATACCATTTTCTAGCTCTGAGTCTACTTTTATCCAATGTAAAAAACACAATTTCAAATGTTGCTGCATAAGACAGATTTGAGCTGGTCAGTCACATTTAATTAAATGTGGTACACTACAAAGTACTCCATAATTGGTAGAATGTATTTAGTTCACTGTAGATGTTATAGTTGTACATGTTTGTGTACATGCTGTCATTTCATTAATCTTTAGGTGTTATCCTCTTCTTTTCCCACTGAATTGAGTTACAGTTCTTGTACTGCCTAATGATGGACTCATCACATATACAGTAAGTCACACACCAGGCATAATGCTTTGGGGACAATTCCCGAAAGTTGATCTGCACTTCCATATAGTTTATTATCAACTTAAATGCTGCCAATGTGCTTTACTGAATTTAAGTTTTGCATGATTTAAAGGATTGCGGTGTATGAGACTGAACTTATGAGGTGAGCATTTTAAATGACATGAAAAGGCAAGATTTGCAGATGTACTGTGGTTCAAGTTTGCACTCTGAAAAGTACCAGTTACTGCCTTTTTACTTTCCCAAAGGTTATAGACACTTTCTTAGTGGAGTAAGAGTGGGTCTAAACTTTTGTTTGCAGTAGTTTGATCAGCCTCAGTGTGTACTCTTTACACCTCATAGTTTATATGTGCATATTCTGATATGATCCATGTCTGCGGTCAGCCTTTTCAGACAGCATAGATGTGCATGTTGTCAAAGCAAAGCACTGATTACAGGGGATACTGTCCCTTAGGTAAAGCTGGGTGACATTGTTGTCACATAATCACTAACCTGAATCACAACAATACATTCATTAAGTGTTAAGTTTTGAACTTGCTTTGAACTCTTGTATTGATGTCTTGTAATCAGTGAAACTTCTTTCAATGAGTGTTTCATTGGTAGGTGTCTTCATGGCTTTGTCACAATTGCGTAACAGTTTCTGTGCCTTTCTGAGAAGTTAGTCTGCCAGAAATGGGGAAAACTGCTGTAGACTGAGAACAGTATAGATTAGAGGATACATTTGAGACCCTGAGTTTGGGTCCTTCGAATATCCTGTTGTAGCATGTGTTCAGTTCAATCCACAGCAACTAAAATTACACTTCTAAACAAATTAATCCAATTAGTTTCTGCTTTCTTTGTATCTGACCATCTGTGTGCAAACTTGGATACAAATATGGCAGGTGGGCTGAGGACTGCCAAGAATCGGGTTCGTAAGTCTTTTTGTGCCCGTCTTAAAGTTGTTTTAAATTTGGTTGATTGCAATAAAATGTATCCACTCCAGTATCCTTAACTAACTCCAGGATTAGAGTTTTGAGGCGCCGGGAGAGGCTCGTGGCACTGTAAATTTAAGTAGCTGCATGGCAGCGTGAGCAAGAGATGCTCTTCTTGGCAATAGGAAACCCACCAAGTCTCAGAGGCTGCAATAACTGCTCCTGGAAAAGCCAAACAGAAAGACCCCTTTGAAAAAGGGCACCAAACTGGGCTGGCATTCTCCTTAGCTTCATGCTATCTTTCTAAAGGTGTCTCTTAGATATTAAAGCTACCTATCCCCACCCCCACAGTTGTCTTAAGAGTTGATTTTGTAGAGATTATGTTCCCACATTGCTCTATGTAGGCCTATAGTCAGGTTAACGAATGTATTCCATCTTGCCTCTTTTGTTCTCTCTTGTTCCTCAAGCAAGGAGGGAGGCCGATGACAACACGGATTCCCATCAGACCAACTCCTTGAATGCCCTACTCCTTGAAGTTTGTCAAAAAAAAAACTATTGTTGCCTACTTTTTGCCTTTATTGTGTGTACTCTACTGTATTTATACTTGATATCGCTTTTCAACAGTAAAAGTTCAAAAATCGCTGGAGGATGTCTAATATCTTTTTCAGTGTACCATATTGATGGCACTTGAAAAAGCAGTCAGATCTGGAATGGGTGTCTAGGGAACTGACTTTGCCTAAAAAAAGAGGGTGGCATCATTTGAGAGATGCAATTTAAACGTCCTCTCCCTAGGAAGCATGTGTTCAGCTTGAAATGTGGGGTTGAAGCAATAGTCATGGGTGGCATTCTGGTTTGGATGAATCTTTACTCGCCAAAGATTGTGTTCTCAATGAATACACACCAGGTGTCCCATATTAAAGACGCATCTCCCTCTGAGCTTGTTGGTGTTTGTTTATTTAATGTTGAGGTGTCAGTCTGCCTTCTGCTCCACACCACGCTCCAAAGAAAAACTGCAGGGGGAGGCTGGCAACAGTGTCTGTCTGTGATGTGCACTTTTGTCAGAAGGCAGCTTGTTCCCTGTACCAAAATAACTGCATTTTGGCCATGTGCTGACTGTACTGTCTCAGACTCTGAATCCACAATACAACATAAGAACAAACATCCAAACTCTTAATTTTTATCGTTCCCCCCTCTCACGTGTGCTTTGGGGGAGTTGTTAATAATGTCTGCACAGACAGAGAATGACTGATTGGCACTGCTATAGCCTGCAGTTCCTCAGACAGTTGGGAGCATGGCGTCTACTGCAAGATGGGACTACCTGACTGAAAAATAGATTTCTGTGAAGGACAGGCCACATTATGAGCCAATTTTAGTGTTGAGTGAAGATTTGGCAACGTTGAGATTCTGACACTCCTTCGGTAGAAACAGATTAACCCGAGAAAAGCGTGTTTCCGAATGATGGATGAGCACTCCAAATCACTGAAATAAGCACTTTCACCCCTGGGAAATCAAACTGAGGGAACTAGGAAGGCAACATGCGTCGGACTTCAAATTACAGTAAACCACACATCCCATACCCTGGAAGGACACATTTTTCATGAACCCCTTCCACTCGCTGCTCACCAGAACACACACACACACACACACACAAACAGGCCTACACATGCATAAACACACATGGTCAGCGCATCCCAAACTCAGGCATCGGGACCCCAAGGGGTGCACTTCTGGTTCTTGTCTCTGGTCTGACTGAGCCTGCATTTTCAAAGACTGAATTGGTGTTTGTGTAATGTAAGGTACCAGGGAGAGATGGCTCGGATATAGATAATGTTGATAAGAACCTTGTCTTGGGGGCCTAACACTGGTTTCCATACAATGAGAACAGTCTTCACTGTGAATTATTCATTTCTTTCATACAAATCCTAAACTTTTGACTCATTCCACACATCTGCTGTTTGTCATGTAGACTGAGAGGGTGCATCTTTTCTCGGGTTAATCTGATTCTACCGGAGGAGTGTCATATATCCAAGATGCCGTAGCAGTGCGGTCGTGTACTACAGTGAGGGAAAAAAGTATTTGATCCCCTGCTGATTTTGTACGTTTGCCCACTGACAAAGAAATGATCAGTCTATAATTTTAATGGTAGGTTTATTTGAACAGTGAGAGACAGAATAACAACAAACAAATCCAGAAAAATGCATGTCAAAAATGTTATAAATTGATTTGCATTTTAATTATTTTTTTATTTTTGTCATTTAGCAGACGCTCTTATCCAGAGCGACTTACAGTTAGTGAATACATATTTTTTATTTTTTTTATACTGGCCCCCCGTGGGAATCAAACCCACAACCCTGGCGTTGCAAACGCCATGCTCTATCAACTGAGCTACATCCCTGCCGGCCATTCCCTCCCCTACCCTGGACGACGCTGGGCCAATTGTGCGCCGCCCATGAGTCTCCCGGTCGCGGTCGGCTGCGACAGAGCCTGGATTCGAACCAGGATCTCTAGTGGCACAGTTAGCACTGCGATGCAGTGCCTTAGACCACTGCGCCACTCAGGAGCTCAGGAGGGAAATAAGTATTTGATCCCTCTGCAAAACATGACTTAATACTGGCAAAACCATTGTTGGCAATCACAGAGGTCAGACATTTCTTGTAGTTGGCCACCAGGTTTGCACACATCTCAGGAGGGATTTTGTCCCACTCCTCTTTGCAGATCTTCTCCAAGTCATTAAGGTTTCGAGCCTGACATTTGGCAACTCCAACCTTCAGCTCCCTCCACAGATTTTCTATGGGATTAAGGTCTGGAGACTGGCTAGGCCACTCCAGGACCTTAATGTGCTTCTTCTTGAGCCACTCCTTTGTTGCCTTGGCCGTGTGTTTTGGGTCATTGTCATGCTGGAATACCCATCCACGACCCATTTTCAATGCCCTGGCTGAGGGAAGGAGGTTCTCCCCCAAGATTTGACGGTACATGGCCCCGTCCATTGTCCCTTTGATGCAGTGAAGTTGTCCTATCCCCTTAGCAGAAAAACACCCCCAAAGCATAATGTTTCCACCTCCATGTTTGACGGTGGGGATGGTGTTCTTGGGGTCATAGGCAGCATTCCTCCTCCTCCTCCAAACACGGCGAGTTGAGTTGATGCCAAAGAGCTCCATTTTGGTCTCATCTGACCACATCACTTTCACCCAGTTCTCCTCTGAATCATTCAGATGTTCATTGGCAAACTTCAGACGGGCATGTATATGTGCTTTCTTGAGCAGGGGGACATTGCGGGCGTTGCAGGATTTCAGTCCTTCACGGCGTAGTGTGTTACCAATTGTATTCTTGGTGACTATGGTCCCAGCTGCCTTGAGATCATTGACAAGATCCTCCTGTGTAGTTCTGGGCTGATTCCTCACCGTTCTCATGATCATTGCAACTCCACGAGGTGAGATCTTGCATGGAGCCCCAGGCCGAGGGAGATTGACAGTTCTTTTGTGTTTCTTCCATTTGCGAATAATCGCACCAACTGTTGTCACCTTCTCACCAAGCTGCTTGGCGATGGTCTTGTAGCCCATTCTAGCCTTGTGTATGTCTACAATCTTGTCCCTGACATCCTTGGATAGCTCTTTGGTCTTGGCCATGGTGGAGAGTTTGGAATCTGATTGATTGCTTCTGTGGACAGGTCTTTTATACAGGTAACAAGCTGAGATTAGGAGCACTCCCTTTAAGAGTGTGCTCCTAATCTCAGTTCGTTACCTGTATAAAAGACACCTGGGAGCCAGAAATCTTTCTGATTTGAGTGGGGGTCAAATACTTATTTCCCTCATTAAAATGCAAATCAATTTATAACATTTTTGACATGCGTTTTTCTGGATTAATTTGTTGTTATTCTGTCTCTCACTGTTCAAATAAACCTACCATTAAAATTATAGACTGATAATTTCTTTTTCAGTGGGCAAACGTACAAAATCAGCAGGGGATCAAATACTTTTTCCCTCACTGTATGTCCGTGTAAATAGCCTGTTTTTTGTATTTTTGTTTGGTATTTTTCGTACATATTTCCCTATCACACTTTTCATCCTTCTACTAAATATACTTTTCTGCAACCCGCCTCACTCAATGTGGAACGGATTCTATTATTGACTTACCTTTTATCTAGAATCTCCAGTTGAAACTAGCTAGCCAGCTAACTAGCTACTTACTATTACATTTACATTTACGTCATTTAGCAGGCGCTCTTATCCAGAGCGACTTTCTTTTTGGGGGGGGGGGGGGTAGAAGGATTACTTTATCCTATCCCAGGTATTCCTTAAAGAGGGTGGGGTTTCAAGTGTCTCCGGAAGGTGGTGAGTGACTCCGCTGACCTGGCGTCGTGAGGGAGCTTGTTCCACCATTGGGGTGCCAGAGCAGCGAACAGTTTTGACTGGGCTGAGCGGGAACTGTGCTTCCGCAGAGGTAGGGGGGCCAGCAGGCCAGAGGTGGATGAACGCAATGCCCTCGTTTGGGTGTAGGGACTGATCAGAGCCTGAAGGTACGGAGGTGCCGTTCCCCTCCCAGCTCTGTAGGCAAGCACCATGGTCTTGTAGCAGATGCGAGCTTCAACTGGAAGCCAGTGGAGTGTGCGGAGGAGCGGGGTGACGTGAGAGAACTTGGGAAGGTTGAACACCAGACGGGCTGCGTCATTCTGGATGAGTTGTAGGGGTTTAATGGCACAGGCAGGGAGCCCAGCCAACAGCGAGTTGCAGTAATCCAGACGGGAGATGACAAGTGCCTGGATTAGGACCTGTGCCGCTTCCTGTGTAAGGCAGGGTCGTACTCTCCGAATGTTGTAGAGCATGAACCTACAGGATCGGGTCACCGCCTTGATGTTAGCGGAGAACGACAGGTTGTTGTCCAGGGTCACGCCAACGCTCTTCGCACTCTGGGAGGAGGACACAACGGAGTTGTCAACCGTGATGGCGAGATCATGGAACGGGCAGTCCTTCCCCAGGAGGAAGAGCAGCTCTGTCTTGCCGAGGTTCAGCTTGAGGTGGTCATCCGTCATCCACACTGATGTCTGCCAGACATGCAGAGATGCGATTCGCCACCTGGTTATCAGAAGGGGGAAAGGAGAAGATTAGTTGTGTGTCGTCTGCGTTGCAATGATAGGAGAGGCCATGTGAGGATATGACAGAGCCAAGTGACTTGGTGTATAGCGAGAATAGGAGAGGGCCTAGAACTGAGCCCTGGGGGACACCAGAGGTGAGAGCACGTGGTGCGGAGACATTCTCGCCACGCCACTTGGTAGGAGCGACCGGTCAGGTAGGACGCAATCCAAGAGTGAGCCGCGCCGGAGATGCCCAACTCGGAGAGGGTGGAGAGGAGGATCTGATGGTTCATAGTATCAAAGGCCACCGTTAGCTGTTTTCACCCAGAACATCGGATTTTCTGCCGGACTACCAGCCAGCTCTAGCCTGGACTATTATTGGCCAGTCTGCACTGTCTGCACGGCGCGTTATCGACCCAGAACATATCGTTTTTTCTGCCGGAATCACTGGACCTTTAACTCCGGATCATCGCAACTATCTAGCTGCAACCAAATGGATGTTGTTGTTGGCTAATCAGCCTTGAGCTAGCCTCGAGTCAGGCCCATCTCCCGGCTATCTACCTCTCTGTCAACCGGACGGGACCTCCTAGAGTCGACACGGAGCCCCGCCGATCCATCACGACTGGTCTGCCGCCGTAATCATCTGTGGTTTCAACAGGCTTCCCGTTGTGACGACCATGAAGATCCATCTGCTAGCCCCGGCCCGCTAGCACACGCAAACAACAGCCGTGCTTCCTGCTAGCCAGTGTTGTAGCCCCAATTCGAACTGCTCTCGGACTCACATATTGCTGTTCACTGGACCTTATGATCACTCAGCTGCACAGCTGATGCCTGCTGGACTGTTCCTTTACACGGTACCCTGTCCTGTTTATCTGTTTAGCCTCAGCCCAAACTGTCATTGCCATTACCAGCTGTTGTCTTAGCTTTCTCGAATAACACCTGTGATTGCTTTATGCCTCTCTCCCATGTCAATATGCCTTGCCTATTGCTGTCCCAGTTAGTTCTTATTATACAATTAAACTGTAAAGCCCCAGGTCCCTCTCAAACTGCCTCAAATAGCTCCTTTGTTCCACCCCCCCCATACACGCGGAGACTGGCTCAATCGGTGCCTCCAGTGATGCTATCTCTTTCATTGTTACCCAACGCTTAGGTTTACCTCCACTGTACTCATATCCTTCCATATCCTTGTCTGTACATAATGCCCTGAATTTATTCTACAACGCCCAGAAATCTGCCCCTTTTTTTCTCTGTACCCAACGCACTAGAAGACCAGTTCTGAAAGCCTTTAGCCGTATCCTTATTCTATTCCTCCTCTGTTCCTCTAGTGATGTAGAGGTTAACCCAGGCCCTGCAGCCCCCAGTATCACTCCTACTCCCCAGGAGCTATCATTTGTTGACTTCTGTAACCGTAAAAGCATTGTTTTTTTGCATGTTAACATTAGAAGCCTCCTCCCTAAGTTTGAGTTATTCACTGCGTTAGAACTCTCCGCCAACCCTGATGTTCTAGCAGTGTCTGAATCCTGGCTTAGGAAGGCCACCAAAAATTCAGGAATGTCCATCCCCAACTACAACATGTTCTGTCTAGATAGAACTGCCAAAGAGGATGGAGTTGCATTCTACTGTAGAGAGAGCCTGCAGAGCTCTATCATACTATCCAGGTCTGTGCCCAAACAGTTTGAGCTTCTACTTCTAAAAATCCACCTTTCCAGAAATAAGTCTCACTGTTGCCGCTTGCTACAGACCCCCCTCAGCCCCCAGCTGTGCCCTGGAAACCATATGTGAATTGATTGCCCCCCATCTATCCTCAGAGTTCGTACTGCTTGGTGACCTAAACTGGGATATGCTTAACACCCCGGCCATTTTACAATCCAAACTAGATTCCCTCAATCTCACACAAATTATCAAGGAACCTTCCAGGTACAACCCTAAATCTGTAAACATGGTCACCCTTATAGATATCATCCTGACTAACTTACCCCCTAAATACACCTCCACTGTCTTCAACCAGGATCTCAGCGATCACTGCCTTATTGCCTGCATCCGTAACGGGTCCGCGGTCAAACGACCACCCCTCATCACTGTCAAACGCTCCCTAAAACACTTTAGCGAGCAGGCCTTCCTAATTGACCTTGTCCAGGTATCCTGGATGGATATTGATCTCATTCCGTCAGTAGAGGATGCCTGGATGTTCTTTTAAAAGTGCTTTCCTCTCAATCTTAAATAAGCATGCCCAATTCAAAAACTTCAGAACTAAGAACATATATAGCCCCTGGTTCTCCTCAGACTTGACTGCCCTTGACCAGCATAAAAACATCCTGTGGCGTACTGCATTAGCATCGAATAGCCCCCGCGATATGCAACTTTTCAGGGAAATTAGGAACCAATATACACAAGCAGTTAGGAAAGCAAAGGATAGCTTTTTCAAACAGAAATTTGCATCCTGTAGCACTAACTCCAAAAAGTTTTGGGACACTGTAAAGTCCATGGAGAATAAGAGCACCTCCTCCCAGCTGCCCACTGCACTAAGGCTAGGAAACACTATCACCACCGATAAATCTCCTTCACACAAATTCAGACAGCTGATGTTCTGAAAGAGCTGCAAAATCTGGACCCCTACAAATCATCTGGGCTAGACAATCTGGACCTTTTCTTTCTAAAATTAGACGCCGAAATTGTCGCAACCGCTATTACTAGCCTGTTCAACCTCTCTTTTGTAACAACTGAGATCCCCAGAGATTGGAATGCTGCCGCGGTCATCCCCCTTTTCAAAGGGGGTGACACTCTAGATCCAAACTGTTACAGACCTATATCCATCCTGCCCTGCCTTTCAAAAGTTTTTGAAAGCCAAGTTAACAAACAGATCACCGACCATTTCGAATCACACCGTACCTTCTCCGCTATGCAATCCGGTTTCCGAGCTGGTCATGGGTGCACCTCAGCCACGCTGATAATAGATAGTACTGTGCAGCCGTCTTCATCGACCTGGACAAGGCTATCGACTCTGTCAACCACCGCATTCTTATTGGCAGACTAAATAGCCTTGGTTTCTCAAATGACTGCCTCGCCTGGTTCCCCTCTACTTCTCAGATAGAGTTCAATGTGTCGAATCAGAGGGCCTGTTGTCTGGACCTCTGGCAGTCTCTATGGGGGTGCCACAGGGTTCAATTCTTGGGCCGACTCTTTTTCTCTGTGTATATCAATGTCACTCTTGCTGCTGATTCTCAGATCCACCTCTACGCAGACGACACCATTTTGTATACATCTGGCCCTTCATTGGACACTGTGTTAACCAACCTCCAAATGAGCTTCATGCCATACAACACTCCTTCCGTAGCCTCCAACTGCTCTTAAACACAAGTAAAACTAACAACAAAGCCTCCTTCACTCATGCTGCCAAACATGCCCTTGTTAAACTGACTATCCGACCGATCCTTGACTTCGGCGATATCATTTAAAAAATAGCCTCCAACACTCTACTCAGCAAATTGGATGTAGTCTATCACAGTGCCATCCGTTTTGTCACCAAAGCTCCATATACTACCCACCACTGTGACCTGTATGCTCTTGTTGGCTGGTCCTCGCTACATATTCGTCGCCAAACCCACTGGCTCCAGGCCATCTATAAATCACTGCCAGGCAAATCCCCTCCTTATCTTAGCTCATTGGTCACCATAGCAACACCCACCCGTAGTATGCGCTCCAGCAGGTATATCTCACTGGTCATCCCCAAAGCCAACACCTCCTTTGGTCGCCATTCCTTCCAGTTCTCTGCTGCAAATGACTGGAACGAACTGCAAAAATCTCTGAAGCTGGAGACTCTTATCTCCCTCACTAACGTTAAGCATCAGTTGTCAGAGCACCTTACCGATCACTGCACCTGTACACAGCCCATCTGAAATTAGCCCACCCAACTACCTCATCCCCATAATGTCAGAGCTCTCAACCCAACAGTCAAGAGTGTTGGGTCGACCAGCCTCACTTACTACCTTTTATTAATACGTTTTGAATAAAGTAATATCCTGATTGTTGATTGACCTTGTCTCTCCTCATTATTGATTTAGAATTTCCACGACACAACTCATCAAGCTTTGATTGTTTGAATCAGCTGTGTAGTAATATGACAAAAACCAAAACGTGCACCTTTTTGAGGTCCCCAGGATGGAGTTTGGGAAACATAGGAGTACATTTTTCGTCCCACAATCTACAGCTCTCACAGCCATGAAAAAGAGTATTAAAACAAAGCCAAGATTCTTTTTGTTCCATCATCTCTGTTTCCTTTTTAGCCTGAGGGCATGTAGTTGTGTGCTTTGGTTTTAGATAAGACATCAAAAACACCAATGCCAAATGTTCAAATACTGTTGCATGCAACAAATATGCATTGACTTGTTTTGTTCCATTTGTCATTTGCTAGAGGAAACCTGATGGTGAAAAATAGAGCCAAATATTCAGCTCATTTGTGCATGGTCTGTGACCTTTCTTTGGACGGCTTAATTTTAAATTTTGATTACAGCACATGCGATTTCGGCATTAACTAGCCTAAGCCCCAAGTCCTTAGGATCCAAATATATGTTGATGTGCAGAAATACGTTTGACTTTCTCTGAAGTTATTGAACCAATCTGGCAACCTCAGTTAATTCACTTTTAAAATATGCATGGGCCTAAGTGCAATAGCATTGAATCAGCGCAATCACATCTTGCTCAGCAGGGGAGAGAGATTGTCTGCCTATGTGCTCTGACCTTTTTGTTTGATATATTCATGAACATTTCAGAAGACTGTGGCTCGCCTACCCTGTTCAAAGCCTCAAACAGAAGTTGATCTCACTTGTGTACAACAACGCAACCTGCTTTAAAGGCTATTCATCTCTTCGGGGACAACTTTTTCCGATGTTATACCCTTCGTCCATTGACCTCCAGGAATGTGGAGGTCAAATTTAACATAGACCCTTCCAATGAATTGGGAAAAGTCCCTTCAGTAACTAGATTTATCTAGAGAGGGTTTTCCCCAATAAACTCACCTGGATCAACTCGACTCAAACTTCTCGAAATGCAGACAGTCAACCCACAGTCTGTGGAAGGAATTCAAACCATCAGTGATTTGATCTGTGAAGTCTTAAAATCAAACCCATTTTCACGGCTGCCTACTAATCTGAAGAGTACATTTGGAAAGTTAGGAGTCGCGAGGCTAGCCAGCAGATCCAATCCACTTGCTTACGTCTGCACTAAGGTCGGACAGCATTCATGTGTATATTAAGACACTGCGGAGCCCGGCGTGATATGGCTCGGTAAACATACATCAATCCAGGGATGAGAGATGCGTTGTAGAAGTGGAAAGTTAGTTTACTTTGATTAATCTCTCCTCATTCATCCTCCTCTTCTGCGCCTTCTATATGGCGGTTAGAGTGTGAACCTCGTTCATCTTTCAATCACCGAAGTGGGTTAGTATGCTCGTTAAAAAAGTAGATGGGAGAAGCAGGACTTGTAGCGCGTCAAGCGGCTAAAATAGAACCAAGTTCTACCAAGTTCAATTTTAGCGCCTGGTTACGCAGACCCCCGCGAGAAGTGTACATTTTATTTTGCAACGCTCTCGTTTAGTCTGCATGTTAGCCACATCAAGACTGTTAGACTGTTTTATGATGAATAAATCATTCTTAGGGAACAGCTGAATCGCAGCTGAAACGTATAGAGCAGTTCAGATCAGTGTCTGAAAAAGACTCCTTAATGCACTGAACAAAAATATGAACGCAACATGTAAAGTGTTGGTCCCATGTTTCATGACCTGAAATAAAAGATCCCAGAAATGTTCCATACACACAAAAAGCGTATTTCTCTCAAATGTTGTGCAGAAATGTAACATCCCTGTTAGTGAGCATTTCTCCTTTGCCAAGACAATCCATCCACCTGAAAGGTGTGGCATATCAAGAAGCTGATTAAACAGCATGATCGTTACACAGGTGCACCTTGTGCTGGGGACAATGTGCAGTTTTGTGACATAACACAATGCCACAGATTTCTCATGTTTTGAGGGAGTGTGCAATTGGCAATGTCCACCAGAGCTGTTGCCAGAGAATTGAATGTTCACTTCTCTACCATAAGCCGCCTCCAACATTTTATCGATGGCAATTTGAAAGCACAGAGATACCGTGACGAAATCCTGAGGACCATTGTCGTGCCACCACCTCATCTTTCAGCATGATAATGCTCGGCCCCAATACTCGGCCCCAAGGATCTGTAAACAATTCCTGAAAGTTGAAAATGGACCAGGTCTTCCATGGCCTGTATGCTCACCGTACATGTCACCCATTTAAGCATGTTTGGGATGTTCTGGATAGACATGTATGACAGCGTGTTCCAGTTCCCGCCAATATCCAGCAACTTCGCACAGCCATTGAAAAGTGGGACAGCATTCCACAGGCCACAATCAACAGCCTGATAAACTCTATGCGAAGGAGATGTGTCGCACTGCATGAGGCAAATTGTAGTCACGCCAGATACTGATCCACGCCCCTACTTTTTAAAAAGGTATCTGTGACCAACAGATGCGTATCAGTAGTCCCAGTCATGTGAAATCCATAGATTAGGGCCTAATGAATTTATTTCAATTGACTGATTTCCTTATGAACTGTAACTCAGTAAAATCTTTGAAATTGTTGCATGTTGCTTTTTATATTTTTGTTCTATCAACATCTCCTGTGCTACTCGCGCTTCGAGCACTCTTGAGAATTGCTACTCCACCTTCCGGGATGTCTATAAGGCCCTCTCCCGCCCTCCTTTCGGCAAATTCGATCATGTATCCATTTTGCTCCTCCCCTCCCTATAGACAAAAACTTAAACGGCTAGTACCCATGGTAAGGGCTGTTCAACGTTGGTCTGACCAATCGGAATCTATGCTTCAAGATTTGTTTTGATCACGCGGACTGGGGAATGTTCTGGGTGGCCTCTGAAAATAGTATTGATGTATACACAGTTCATCAGGAAGTGCATGGAGGATGTTGTTCCCACAATGACAATTAGAACTTATCCAAACCAAAAACTGCGGATAGATTGCAGCATTCATGCAAAACCGAAAGCGCGAACCACCGCATTTAAACACGGCAAGGTGACTGGGAACATGGGAACACTACAATGTTAGGCCTGATTACCAACAACGACGAGACCACCTACAGGGAAGAGGTGAGGGTCCTGGCGAAGTGGTGCCAGGAAAATAACCTCCACCTCAACGTCAACAAATTAAGGAGCTGACTGTGGACTTCAGGAGACTGCAGAGAGCACTCCCCCATCCACATCGACGGGGATGCAGTTCTTCAGGTTGCACATCACTGACAACCTGAGATGGTCCATTCATACAGACAATGTGGTGAAGGCTCACAAATCTCTACAGATGCACCATTTAGAGTATCCTGTTGTGCTGTATCACCGCCTGGTATGGCAATTACACCGTCCGCAACCGCAGGGCTCTCCAGAAGGTGGTGCGATCAGCCCAACGCATCACCGGGGGCAACTACCTGCACTTCCGGGCCATTTTAATAATGTAATTTAGTACTGTTTTACCCACTTCATATGTGTATATATTGTATTCTAGTCAAGGCTCATCCTATATAACTACTGCTGTACACCCCTTTTCTATTCATATACTGTCCATACCAGAATTGTTGACTTTGATACCAGGTTTAGTATCACGATACTTGTTACCAAAACGATACCACTGCAACAAAAGAGGGCGTATTAGCCAGTCACAGAATGACACTTGATCCAGACAGATCTTTTGAGTTCAATAACATTACATTTGAAATTAGATTTTTGAATGATGCATTAATTAATCAATTATACAATCAATTTGACTTTGGTTTAAAAAAAAAAAAAAAAAACACATAACAACAATGGTAATCATTTATTTGAATGGTAAATCTCTATTGATAAACTGGGTAAATCACGATGTAGCCTAGGCCTATTGACAATGTAGGTGAATGCATATTCAATAGGAGTGTGCATGCATTGTTACTGAGCTTGTTTTGGCTGATTTCATGAGGATACAGATGGAATTTTTTTTTATGTTTTCCCTTCCATTTGGGACTTATTTTATTGTACTGATCAACATTTGCATAGAAGCAATGTCTTCTTTTCAAAAAGTGTGCTCTGTCTCTTAAGACGTCATTCACACACATTCCTTCGGGGGTCTAGCAAAGATAATCTTGCCTGCGTGAGGCGAGGAAGACTAAGTGAATGAATAAAGTTTTTGGTGACCATCAGCTTTGTAATCAGCAATATTTTTGCATTATGGTTTGCATACCTTCACAAACAAGGTAGGCTACTAGGGTAGTGAATTGATGATGGCTGCAGCTGTAAGCTAGCAAGAAAGGTTAGCCTACAAGCTGGAAGCTACCGGTATGTTCTAGTCTGTGCTGGACATTGTTTTGGGAACAGTAATTAGCAATTTCTACATGCCGTGTTGGATTATTCAAGTGCGTTAACTTCTGTGTAGCGCAAGTGGTGATGCAGCCCAGACTCCCAGTGAGTTCAGTGGTTCCTCATGACAGGCTACAGATGGCAATGAGTAAGTGGAGCAGGCACGGTGCTCTCACACTATGGGGACATCGGCTCCGTTGGTAGACGGATTTGATCCTCTCTCAATTAGTAGACGACGTAAAACACATTTGACAGAAGTACCAAAAGTAACATGCTAGTACCAAACTGTTTTTCATTTTCTAGTATCGAAAAAGTACCGAAGTTTCTGTATACCGTGCAACACTAGTCCATACTGCATTTCACACCATTGTATTGTAAGGTATTACTGCACTTTTGGAGCTTGAAACATAAGCAGTTCACTGAACCTGCGATAACATCTGCAAAATATGTGTACTCGACAAATAAGATTTGATTTGGGGTAAAAGATGTCTCGGAGCCTGTTGGTCCGAGAGCTGACTCTTCGGTACCATTTGCCGGACGGTAGCAGAGTAAACAGTCTATGGCTTGGGTGGCTGGAATCTTTGGTAGTTTTCCGGGCCTTCCTCTGACACCGCCTGAAATAGCGGTCCTGGATGGCATGGAGCTCGGCCCCAGCGATGTATTGGGCTGTCCGCACCACCCTCTGTAGCGCTTTGCGGTTGAGGGCGGTGTATTTGCCATACCAAACGGTGATGCTCTCGATGGTGCAGCTGTAGAACTTTTTGAGGATCCAAGGGCCCATGTCAAATCTTTTCAGCCTCCTGAAAGGGGATGAGGCACAGCCGTGCCCTCTTCATGACTGTGTGTGTGGACCATGTTAAGTCCTTAGTGATTTAGACGCCAAGGAACTTGAAGTTCTCGACACGCTCTACTACAGCCCTGTAGATGTGAATGGGAGCGTGCTCTCCCTCTTTCTCCTATAGTCCACGATCAGCTCCTTGGTCTTACTTACGTTGAGGAAGAGGTTGTTTTTCTGGCAACACACTGCTAAGTCTCTGACCTCGTCCCTGTAGGCTGTCTCATCGCCATCTGTGATCAAGCCTACCACCGTTGTGTCGTCAGCAAACATGATGATGGTGTTGGAGACATGCGTGGCCACACGTTCGTGGGTGAACAGGGAGTACAAGAGGAGACCCCTCTCTTTTTCTTGCTCATCCTCTGTCTCTCTTAAAAATGCTAGAGGATTGATTGAATAGCGAAGTGCAAATGCCATATGGTACAAGAGGCCCAGAATAACATGATCTGCCCACCTAAAGGTTCCTCTCCTCAGTGAACCGGGTATTAAGGTCAACGGTTTGAGCAATTGTAATCAGTTTTAATTCAATCCATCCTAAGTAATTTGCAAGCTGTTTGACGAACATGCGTCACCCCCACGCACAAAGAACGAATGATAGATTCTGGTTTGAACGTTCTTGGACAGCTTTTTAAACCGCTGTAAATCCTCTTTTCAATTCCATATGTCAGGGAGAGGCAGAGGTATTAATAAAAAGAGTAACAATGACTTATCCCTACAATTGTAACGTGAGGACAATCTCAATGTGTTGACCTAAATAGTTTGCCTTACATGCTTGGATGTGTTCTTGGTATTCAAAACCAATGGCACAAAATCAGTAGAAGCTACCTGATAGTTAGTAGAATATGTTTTATTGTACTAAACCACATTGTGGGCCCCAGTCAAACCACCCATCTGTCACTGTTGTACAACTCTTGCATGCTGGGGTGGCTCGAACCCCTGTGTTTACAAACTCTGCTTGTTAGACAAGTAGGCACTGCCACCTGCGACAACCAATTATTAAGTTACATTTTCCAGTTTACTTGACAGTCTGCAAATATGTGTGGTAGGGCTACACTATCACTACATATTCTGCAATTGTCAGCCATGAACAAACACAATCATGTTGCAGCTTTTGTTCTAACAGCATTATTTGCTGGAAGCAGAAATCTTGTTATTGTGGCTCTAGTATTGTGGCCATATTTGCAGAAACCATACCACCAGATGGGTAACTAAAAGAAAGGCATGAGAACCTGCTCTAGGGAAGATGGTTACTTATAAATAATATGCTGTGATATTGTGCAGGTTTTGCTAGTATCCACTGCCCAGTCTAGATGTCCTGGGCCCGGTTTCCCAAAAGCATCTTCAGGCTAAGTTCATCGTTAGAACCTTCGTAAGAGCAACGTTAAATCTCTGAGCTGTTTCTCAAAACCATTGTTATTAACGTTGCACTTGAAAACGCTCATAATCTAACGCCTGCTTAAGACCACTCAGCTACAGTGCCTTAAAGTATTTATACCCCTTGACTTATTCCACATTTTGTGTTACAGCCTGAATTCAAAATGGATTATAGATTGTTTTTCTCACCCATCTACACACAGTACTCTATAATGAAAAAGTGAACATGGTTTTTAGACACTTTTGCAAATGTATTGAAAATGGAATACAGAAATATCTCATTTACATAAGTATTCACACCTCTTTGTTATGACACTCCAAATTCAGCTCAGGTGCATCCAATTTCCTTTGATCCTCCTTGATGTCACAACTTGATTGGAGTCCCTGTGGCCAATTAAATTGTTTGGACATGATTTAGAAAGAAACACACCTGTCTATGTAAGGTCCCACAGTTTACAGTGCATGTCAGAGCAGAAACTATATCATGAAGTCCAAGGAACTGTCTGTAGATCTCAGAGAGAGAATTGTGATGACGAATATCTGGGGAAAGGTATAAAACAATTTCTAGTGTTGAAAGTTTCCATCATTGGGAAATTGCCAAGTCTAGGCAGGACCTTGGTTAGGGAGGTGACCAGGAACACAATGACCATGCTGACAGAACTACAGAATTCCTTGGCTGAGATGGGAAAACCTGTCTGAAGGACAATGGTCTCTACAGCACTTCACCAATCTGGGCTGTAAGGGAGAGTGGCCAGACGGAAGCCACTCCTGAGGAAAAAGGTGCATGACAGCACTCCTGGAGTTTGCAGAAAGGCACGTGAAAGACTCTGAGATCATAATGCAAAAGGGTGTGGTCTGATGAGGCAAAAATTGTGCTCTTTGGCCTGAATGCAAATCGTTATGTCTGGAGAAAACCAGGCACAGCTCATCACCTGTCTAACACCATCCCAACCGTGAAGCATGGTGGTGGCAGCATCATACTATGGGGATGCTTTTCAGCAGCAGGGACTGGGAGACTGATAAGGATAGAGGGAACAATGAATGAAGCCAAATACAGGCAAATCCTTGATGAGAATCTGCTTCAGAGTGCAAACAAACTAAGACTGGGGCGAAGATTTACGTTCCAATAGGACAAGGACCCCAATCATACAGCCAAAGCAATGCTGGAATTGCTTCAGAATAAGAATGTGACATTCCTTGAGTGGCCCAGCCAAAGCCCAGACTTGAATCCCATTGAAAATCTTTGGAAAGACTTGAAGATTGCTGTTCACCGCCGCTCCCTATCTAACTTAATAGAGCTTGAGAAAATCTGCAAGGAAGAATGGGAGAAAATCCCCAAATCCAAAAATGCAAAGCTTATTCAGACATACCCAAGACGACTCAAAGCTGTAATCACTGCCAAAGGTGTTTCTACAAAGTATTGACTCAGGGTTTGAATACTTATGTAAATGAGATTTGTGTATTTCATTTTCAATACATTTGCAAAGATTGTTAAACATATTTTAACTGTCATTATGGGGTATTGTGTGTAGATGGGTGATTTTTATTTATTTAATCCATTTTGAATTCCGGCTGTAACACAACAAAATGCGGAATACGTCCAGGGGTATTTGTATTTACAGTGCCTTCAGAAACTATTCACACCCCTTGACTTTTTCCACATTCTTCCATATTTTCAGGAGTTAAAATGTGCCTAAGTTGCATGGACTCACTGTGTGCAATAATTGTGTTTAACATTATTATTTTTTATGATTACCTGGTCTTTGTACCTAACACATACAATTATCTGTAAGGTCGAGCTGTGAATTTCAAACACAGATTCAACCACAGACCAGGGAGGTTTTCCAATGCCTCGCAAAGAAGGGCACCTATTGGTAGATGGGTAAACATGGAAAAAGCAAACATTGAATATCCCTTTGAGCATGGTGAAGTTATTAATTACACTTTGGATGGTGTATCAATACACCCAGTCACTACAAAGATACAGGCGTCCTCTCTAACTCGGTTGCCAGAGAGGAAGGAAACCGCTCAGGGATTTCACCATGCAACAACATTGTAGTTACTCCCCAATATTAACCTAAATGACTGAGTGAAAAGGAAGCTGTACAGAATAAAAAATATTACAAAACATGCATCCTGTTTGCAGTAAGGCACTAAAGTAAAACTGCAAAGAAATTAACTTAATGTGCTCAATAAAAAGTGTATTTGTGTTTATTATGGATCTGCCAAGGCAGCAGCTACTCTTCCTGGGGTCCAGCAAAATTAATGCAGTTTATACAATTTTTTAAAGTTTACAATACATTCACAACACATTAAGTGTGTGCCCTCAGGCCCCTACTCTACTACCACATTCCATGTGTACGTGTGTGTGTATGCATGTGTCTGTGCCTATGTTTGTGTTGCTTCACAGTCCCCGCTGTTCCATAAGGTGTATTTCTATCTGTTTATTAAATCTAATTTTACTGCTTGCATGAGTTACTTGATGTGGAATAGAGTTCCATGTAGTCATGGCTCTATGTAGTACTGTGCGCCTCCCATACACTGTTCTGGACTTGGACTGTGAAGAGACCTCTGGTGGCATGTCTTGTGGGGTATGCATGGGTGTCCGAGCTGTGTGCCAGTAGTTCAAACAGACAGCTCGGTGCATTCAACACGTCAATACCTCTCACAAATACAAGTAGTGATGAAGTCAATCTCTCCTCCACTTTGAGCCAGGAGAGATTGATGTGCACAGAGAGCGAATGTCAAAGGGCCAGCCGTGCTTCCCTGTTCTGAGCCAATTGCAATTTTCCTAAGTCCCTCTTTGTGGCACCTGACCACACGACTGAACAGTAGTCCAGGCGTGACAAAACTAGGGCCTGTAGGACCTGCCTTGTTGATAGTGCTGTTAAGAAGGTAGAGCAGCGCTTTATTATGGACATACTTCTCCCCATCTTAGCTACTGTTGTATCAATATGTTTTGACCATGACAGTTTACAATCCAGGGTTACTCCAAGCAGTTTAGTCACCTCAACTTGTTCAATTTCCACATTATTAATTTCAAGATTTAGTTGAGGTTTAGGGTTTAGTGAATTATTTCTTCCAAATACAATGCTTTTAGTTTTGGAAATATTTAGGAGTAATTTATTCCTTGCTAGCCATTCTGAAACTGCAGCTCTTTGTTAGGTGTCGCAGTCATTTCAGTCGCTTTAGGTAGCTGACGTGTACAGTGAGGGAAGAAAGTATTTGATCCCCTGCTGATTTTGTATGTTTGCCCACTGACAAAGAAATGATCAGTCTATAATTTTAATGGTAGGTTTATTTGAACAGTGAGAGACAGAATAACAACAAATAAATCCAGAAAAACACATGTCAAAAATGTAAAAAATTGATTTGCATTTTAATGAGGGAAATAAGTAGTTGACCCCCTCTCAATCAGAAAGATTTCTGGCTCTCCGGTGTCTTTTATACAGGTAACGAGCTGAGATTAGGAGCACACTCTTAAAGGGAGTGCTCCTAATCTCAGCTTGTTACCTGTATAAAAGACTGATTGATTGCTTCTGTGGACAGGTGTCTTTTATACAGGTAACGAGCTGAGATTAGGAGCACACTCTTAAAGGGAGTGCTCCTAATCTCAGCTTGTTACCTGTATAAAAGACACCTGTCCACAGAAGCAATCAATCAATCAGATTCCAAACTCTCCACCATGGCCAAGACCAAAGAGCTCTCCAAGGATGTCAGGGACAAGATTGTAGACCTACACAAGGCTGGAATGGGCTACAAGACCATCGCCAAGCAGCTTGGGGAGAAGGTGACAACAGTTGGTGCGATTATTTGCAAATGGAAGAAACACAAAATAACTGTCAATCTCCCTCGGCCTGGGGCACCATGCAAGATCTCACCTCATGGAGTTGCAATGATCATGAGAACGGTGAGGAATCAGCCCAGAACTACATGGGAGGATCTTGTCAAGTCACCAAGAAAACAATTGGTAACACACTACGCCGTGAAGGACTGAAATTCTGCAGCGCCCGCAAGGTCCCCCTGCTCAAGAAAGCACATATACAGGGCCGTCCTGAAGTTTGCCAATGAACATCTGAATGATTCAGAGGAGAACTGGGTGAAAGTGTTGTGGTCAGATGAGACCAAAATCGAGCTCTTTGGCATCAACACAACTCGCCGTGTTTGGAGCAGGAGGAACGCTGCCTATGACCCCAAGAACACCATCCCCACCGTCAAACATGGAGGTGGAAACATTATGCTTTGGGGGTGTTTTTCTGCTAAGGGGACAGGACAACTTCACCGCATCAAAGGGACAATGGACAGGGCCATGTGCTATCAAATCTTGGGTGAGAACCTCCTTCCCTCAGCCAGGGCATTGAAAATGGGTCGTGAATGGGTATTCCAGCATGACAATGACCCAAAACACACTGCCAAGGCAACAAAGGAGTGGCTTAAGAAGAAGCACATTAAGGTCCTGGAGTGGCCTAGCCAGTCTCCAGACCTTAATCCCATAGAAAATCTGTGGAGGGAGCTGAAGGTTCGAGTTGCCAAACGTCAGGAGTGGAACAAAATCCCTCCTGAGATGTGTGCAAACCTGGTGGACAACTACAAGAAACGTCTGACCTCTGTGATTGCCAAACAAGGGTTTTGCCACCAAGTACTAAGTCATGTTTTGCAGAGGGGTCAAATACTTATTTCCCTCATTAAAATGCAAATCAATTTATAACATTTTTTACATTAGTTTATTTTTTATATTTTATTCTGTCTCTCACTGTTCAAATAAACCTACCATTAAAATGATAGACTGATCATGTCTTTGTCAGTTGGCAAACGTACAAAATCAACAGGGGATCAAATACTTTTTTCCCCTCACTGTATATTTATGTTTGGGGCAAATCCAATACAACACATCACTGAGTACCAATCTACATATTTTCAAGCTTAGTAGCAGCTGCTTCATGTTATGGGTATGCTTGTCATCAGTAAGGGCTATGGAGTTTTTTACGATCAAAATAAATGGAATAGAGCTCAGCACAGGCAAAATCCTAGTGGTTTAGTCTGCTTTCCAACAGACACTGGGAGACACATTCACCTTTCAGCAGGACAATAGCCTAAAACACAAGGACAAATATACATTGGAGTTTCTTACCAACACAACATTGAATGTTCCTGGGTGGCCTAGGTACAGTTTTGACTTAAATCTGCTAGGAAATCTATGGCAAGACTTGAAAAATGGCTGTCTTGCAGTAATCAACAACCAACATGATAGACCTTTTTGAAGAGTTTTAAAAATAATAATGTGCAAATATTGTACAATCCAGGTGTGCAAAGCTCTTAGACTTACCCAGAAAGACTCACAGTTAGGGCTGACCCCATTTAGTCGACAGGTCGATTGTTTGGTCATGGGGATGGCACAGTCGATCACGCTAAAACGTGATACTGACATTTTATATGGTTTATTAATGTTACACTAATAAATCAAATATTATATAACAAATGTGCTTTCTCCCACGTTGGATATGGTCGATGTCCGCGGTTCTGAAACATAATCTTCGGAGTGCGGTAGAATTGGCACCTTTCCCTATGTTGCTATGTGCATAATAGCAAAATTAACTAGCATATTGGGATTGAGAACAATGTGGCGGAGGCAGCTGCAACAGAGACGAGGAAACAGCCCTTGCCTGAAGCCCTATTCGGACAGGATTTGTTTTTGGTCGGGTAATGTAATTATGTGGTGTTTTGTGCTTGTGCACATCTGTAATTTTAGTCCCATCCGAATCTGCATGTCAGTCATTTGTACATGGCAGGAGAGTAACAATTCCAGCCAGAATAACCTACTGTTTTTTGGCAAACTCCAAGGGCCTCTGATAATACATCCCTGTGTTTTGAGAGAAATGTCAGTTTGACAGGTGTTGCTCACGGTTTGAGCAAGAAAACAATAATTGATTTGATAAATTGAACGAAGTGCTGCGCATGGCCTATATATGAAGGGCCTACATGTATTAACTTTCACAGTTAATGCTTTTGTTCATATGTTTTGTGCGTATTCATTGAAAATTGCCAAATGCATCAGTAAAACATATTGTGCCTATTTAATATAACCCTTGTTAATTGATTGCAAAGCAGCATACAACTGACCTAAACGTTTGGAAATGTTAAGTTCACTTTTGCATCCATAGCGCAAGTGCACTGTTAAGCTCACATCTGAAGGCTGGGGGGCATTTAGGACGTCTACTGCGGATCGCTAAATTATACTAATGATTATGATCACACGACACTATACCAAAGATGGTTTGGTATGGTTTAGAAACTTGGGAACCAAGCTGTGTAGCCCTGTTATCGCCTGGACTTGTTGAAATATCTTCACTCCTTGAAAAAACCTCCAGGCTTCTGTCATAACTGTCAATTTATTGGAAAAGAAAGAACCACATGGGGCAATTTGGAAAAAAACTATTCCCGTCCGAATCGTCCTCTGGAATAACGGACATTTTGGGGATATAATTACATATCCAACGTTCTCTAGTAACGCTAGTCCCGTGGGAATAGGGCTTAGCCTAATTGTCTAAAAATTGAGCGCAAACCCCAACTTAATTATGGCTATAATCAATAGCCTAACTGTTAAATGTGCCTGGCTTTATAAATCATCCATATATCTACAGAAATAAGACAGATCTTGCTTCTGTTGTCTTTTTGAGTGTTTGCTTAGTAGTCTACTGATTCCGTGAGCACCAAGCCTCATGCAACGGCAAAATGTTGGATACAGCAATTTTGCAGATTTTGCTGTTTTTAATCTTTGCAAGGCTATAATAAAGGCTTAATTTTTTTCTTCGTTAGAACAGACTGGTATTACTTATATTTTATTTAGTGTTTACACTGTTCCAAACAGGCAGAAAATGTATATTGCAGTCTAACAGCACCTGTTTGTCACGGGTAATATGCACGCAGCTCTCGCTCCTATACCCTCCTTTTTCTTGATCGCCACCTTATTGTTATTATTACTATTATTATTATTATTATTATTATGATCATCATTATAATAATAATAAGTAATGTTATCATTAGTAGGCTTTGTATAGTAGCCTTGTATAACCACCATCAAGCTGTAGGCCTAAGAGCATGTCCTGTTTAGTCTTAATACCGTAACTTACTTAGGCCTATATTTCAATATATAGGCTACTGTATCAATTAATCATTCATTTGTTCATGCCATCACACAGCATATGAGATATTCATGCTTTGAAATGCAATCAATAATTTTTGTTTTAAAATTAAATAACAAAGGGAGCTTTAAATAATTAGTCTAAACAATAAATAAACCGCAATTCACGAAGGCATGCAACTGTTTTTAGTCTGCTGTAATAAAGGCTTTATCTTTTTTCGTTAGACTCTCTGGTACACTTATTTATTTAGTGTTTACACTTCAAAATGGTCAGAAAATTATAATATTGTAATATCAAATTTTATTTGTCACATGCTCCGAATAAAACAGGTGTAGACCTTTACAGTGAAATGCTTACTTACAAGCCCTTAACCAACAATGCAGTTTTAAGAAAGAATACCCCAAAAAATCACAAAAAAATACAATATAAAATAATACGAAATAAATGTAACATAATTTAAAGAGCAGCAGTGAAATAACAATAGCGAGGCTATATACAGGGGGTACCGGTACCGAGTCAATGTGTAGAGTTATTAAAGTGACTGCTTAGATAATAATCCGAGAGTAGCAGCAGCGTATAAGAGGATCTGTTGGGGCGGTATGCAAATTGGAGTGGGTCTAGGGTTTCTGGGATAATGGTGTTGATGTGAGCCATGACCAGCCTTTCAAAGCACTTCATGGCTACAGACGTGAGTGCTACGGGTCGGTAGACATTTAGGCAGGTTACCTTAGTGTTCTTGGGCACAGGGACTATGGTGGTCTGCTTGAAACATGTTGGTATTACAGACTCAGACAGGGAGAGGTTGAAAATGTCAGTGACGACACTTGCCAGTTGGTCAGTGCATGCTCGGAGTACACGTCCTGGTAATCCGTCTGAATGTTGACCTGTTTAAAGGTCTTACTCACATTGGCTACGGAGAGCGTGGTCACACAGTCGTCCAGAACAGCTGATGCTCTCATGCATTTTTCTGTGTTACTTGCCTCGAAGCGAGCATAGAAGTAATTTAGCTCATCTGGTAGGCTCGTGTCGCTGGGCAGCTCGCGGCTGTGCTTCCCTTTGTAGTCTGTGATAGTTTACAAGCCCTGCCACATCAGACGAGCGTCGGAGCCGGTGTAGTACGATTCAATCTTAGTCCTGTATTGACGCGTTGCCTGTTTGATAGTTTGTCGGCGGGCATAGCGGGATTTCTTATAAGTGTCCGGGTTAGAGTCCCACTCCTTGAAAGTGGCAACTCTACCCTTTAGCTCAGTGCGGATGTTGCCTGTAATCCATGGCTTCTTGTTGGGGTATGTACATACAGTCACAGTGGGGAAGACGTCATCGATGCACTTATTGATGAAGCCAGTGACTGATGTGGTGTACTCCTCAATGCCATCGGAAGAATCCCGGAACATATTCCAGTCTGTGCTAGCAAAACAGTCCTGTAGCTTAGCATCTGCTTAATCTGACCACTCTTTTATTGACTCAGTCACTGGTGCTTCCTGCTTTAGTTTTTGCTTGTAAGCAGGAATTATTGTCAGATTTGCCAAATGGAGGGCGAGGGAGAGCTTTGTACGCATCTCTGTGTGTGGAGTAAAGGTGGTCTAGAGTTTTTCCCCTTCTGGTTTCACATTTAACATGCTGGTAAAACGGATATAAATTTCCCTGCATTAAAGTCCCTGGCCACTAGGAGCGCTGCCTCTGGATGAGCGTTTTCCTGTTTGCTTATGGCCGTATACAGTTCATTGAGTGCGGTCTTAGTGCAAGCATCGGTTTGTGGTGGTAAATAGACCGCTACGAAGAATATAGATGAAAACTCTCTTGGTAGATAGTGTGGTCTACAGCTTATCATGAGATACTCTACCTCAGGTGAGCAAAACCTAGAGACTTCCTTAGATATCATGCACCAGCTGTTGTTTACAAATATACATAGACCACCACCCCTTGTCTTACCAGAGGCTGCTGTTCTATCCTGCCGATACAGTGTATAACCCGCCAGCTGTATGTTATTCATGTCTTCGTTCAGCCACGACTCTGTGAAACATAAGATATTACCGTTTTTAATGTCCTGTTGGTAGGATATACGTGCTTGTAGTTCGTCAACTTTATTATCAAGGGATTGTACGTTGGCCAATAGTATCGATGGCAAATGCAGATTAGCCTCTCATCGCCGGCTCCTTACCAGGCCCCCCGATCTCCTTCCGCGATATCTCTTTTTCTTTCTACTGCGAATGACTGGGATGAGGGCCCTCTCGGGTGTCTGGAGCAAATCTAACAGCAACCGTTTGGCATAAATAATACTCACGCAACACTTGCACCTTTTTCTTGATCTCCAGTAGTTTCCACAACTAAGTCAAATGTCTTTCACAGATCTGACTTCCCCTTTCTCTCCTGAGCAACCAGTAAACATTTGCCCGTTTCGAGTTTATTTTTCACGTCTTCCACATCCATTTTGCTTTGTTGTTTCACACAGGCACTCGCTGTCATTTTTTTTTACACAGTGTGACCGTCGTGCTCTTGAGTCATTTGTGTCTAAATTATTTAATCAAACAGTGTACTTAAAGCATCAGACAAGCTCAGTGCATATGTATACTGAACAAAAATATAAACGCAACAAACATAAATTTCAACGATTTTACTGAGTTAGAGTTCATATAAGGAAATCAGTCAATTGAAATAAATTCATTATGCTCTAATCTATGGATTTCACATTACTGGGCAGGGGCGCGGCCATGGGTCGGCCTGGGAGGGCATAGGCCCACCCAGTGGGGAGCCAGGCCCAGCCAATCAGAATGAGTTTATCCCATAAAAGGGTTTTATTACGGACAGAAATACTCCTCAGTTTCATCAGCTGTGCGGGTGGCTAGTCTCAGACGATCCCGCAGGTGAAGAAGCCGGATGTGGAGGTCCTGGGCTGGCGTGGTTACACGTGGTCTGTGGTTTTGAGGCCAGTTGGACGTACTGCCAAGTTCTCTAAAACAATCAACATTAAATTATCTGGCAACAGCTCTGGTGGACATTCCTGCAGTCAGCAGGCCAATTGCACGCTCCCTCAACTTGAGACATCTGTGCCATTGTGTTGTGTGACAAAACTGCACATTTTAGAGTGGCCTTTTATTGTTCCCAGCACAAAATGCACCTGTTTAATGACCATGCTGTTTAATAAGCTTATTGATATGCCACACCTGTCAGGTGGATTATCTTGGCAAAGAATAACTACTCACTAACAGGGATGTAAACAAGTTAGTGGGATCTTTTTCAGCTCATGAAACATGGGACCAACACTTTACATGTTTAGTTTATTTTTTGCTCAGTATAGTTGATTTTATTCAAACACATAGGGTGTGTATGTATGTATGTATGTATGTATGTATGTATGTATGTGTATATATATATATATATATATATATGTGTGTGTGTGTGTGTGTATATACAGTGAGGGAAAAATATATTTGATCCCCTGCTGATTTTGTACGTTTGCCCACTGACAAAGAAATGATCAGTCTATAATTTTAATGGTAGGTTTATTTGAACAGTGAGAGACAGGATAACAACAAAAAAATCCAGAAAAACGCATGTCAAAAATGTTATAAATTGATTTGCATTTTAATGAGGGAAATAAGTATTTGATCCCCTCTCAATCAGATTTTTTTTGGCTCCCAGGTGTCTTTTATAATGGTAACAAGCTGTTACCTGTATAAAAGACACCTGTCCACAGAAGCAATCAATCAATCAGATTCCAAACTCTCCACCATGGCCAAGACCAAAGAGCTCTCCAAGGATGTCAGGGACAAGATTGTAGACCTACACGAGGCTGGAATGGGCTACAAGACATCGCCAAGCAGCTTGGTGAGAAGGTGACAACAGTTGGTGCGATTATTCGCAAATGGAAGAAACACAAAAGAACTGTCAATCTCCCTAGGCCTGGGGCTCCATGCAAGATCTCACCTCGTGGAGTTGCAATGATCATGAGAACGGTGAGGAATCAGCCCAGAACTACACGGGAGGATCTTGTCAATGATCTCAAGGCAGCTGGGACCATAGTCACCAAGAAAACAATTGGTAACACACTACGCTGTGAAGGACTGAAATCCTGCAGCGCCCGCAAGGTCCCCCTGCTCAAGAAAGCACATATACATGCCCGTCTGAAGTTTGCCAATGAACATCTGAATGATTCAGAGGAGAACTGGGTGAATGTGTTGTGGTCAGATGAGACCAAAATGGAGCTCTTTGGCATTAACTCAAATCGCCGTGTTTGGAGGAGGAGGAATGCTGCCTATGACCCCAAGAACACCATCCCCACCGTCAAACATGGAGGTGGAAACATTATGCTTTGGGGGTGTTTTTCTGCTAAGGGGACAGGACAACTTCACAGCATCAAAGGGATGATGGACGGGGCCATGTACCGTCAAATCTTGGTTGAGAACCTCTTTCCCTCAGCCAGGGCATTGAAAATGGGTTGTGGATGGGTATTCCGGGATGACAATGACCCAAAACACACGGCCAAGGCAACAAAGGAGTGGCTTAAGAAGAAGCACATTAACGTCCTGGAGTGGCCTAGCCTGTCTCCAGACCTTAATCCCATAGAAAATCTGTGGAGGGAGCTGAAGGTTCGAGTTGCTAAACGTCAGCCTCGAAACCTTAATGACTTGGAGAAGATCTGCAAAGAGGAGTGGGACAAAATCCCTCATGAGATGTGTGCAAACCTGGTGGCCAACTACAATAAATGTCTGACCTCTGTGATTGCCAGCAAGGGTTTTGCCACCAAGTACTAAGTCATGTTTTGCAGAGGGGTCAAATACTTATTTCCCTCATTAAAATGCAAATCAATTTATAACATTTTTGCCATGCGTTTTTCTGTCTCTCACTGTTCAAATAAACCTACCATTAAAATTATAGACTGATCATTTCTTTGTCAGTGGGCAAACGTACAAAATCAGCAGGGGATCAAATACTTTTTTCCCTCACTGTATATATGTGTGTGTATATGTGTGTGTATATATATATATATATATATATATATGTACAGTGGGGAAAAAAAGTATTTAGTCAGCCACCAATTGTGCAAGTTCTCCCACTTAAAAAGATGAGAGATGCCTGTAATTTTCATCATAGGTACACGTCAACTATGACAGACAAATTGAGAAAAAAAAATCCAGAAAATCACATTGTAGGATTTTTAATGAATTTATTTGCAAATTATGGTGGAAAATAAGTATTTGGTCACCTACAAACGAGCAAGATTTCTGGCTCTCACAGACCTGTAACTTCTTCTTTAAGAGGCTCCTCTGTCCTCCCCTCGTTACCTGTATTAATGGCACCTGTTTGAACTTGTTATCAGTATAAAAGACACCTGTCCACAACCTCAAACAGTCACACTCCAAACTCCACTATGGCCAAGACCAAAGAGCTGTCAAAGGACACCAGAAACAAAATTGTAGACCTGCACCAGGCTGGGAAGACTGAATCTGCAATAGGTAAGCAGCTTGGTTTGAAGAAATCAACTGTGGGAGCAATTATTAGGAAATGGAAGACATACAAGACCACTGATAATCTCCCTCGATCTGGGGCTCCACGCAAGATCTCACCCCGTGGGGTCAAAATGATCACAAGAACGGTGAGCAAAAATCCCAGAACCACACGGGGGACCTAGTGAATGACCTGCAGAGAGCTGGGACCAAAGTAACAAAGCCTACCATCAGTAACACACTACGCCGCCAGGGACTCAAATCCTGCTGTGTCCCCCTGCTTAAGCCAGTACATGTCCAGGCCCGTCTGAAGTTTGCTAGAGTGCATTTGGATGATCCAGAAGAGGATTGGGAGAATGTCATATGGTCAGATGAAACCAAAATAGAACTTTTTGGTAAAAACTCAACTCGTCGTGTTTGGAGTACAAAGAATGCTGAGTTGCATCCAAAGAACACCATACCTACTGTGAAGCATGGGTGTGGAAACATCATGCTTTGGGGCTGTTTTTCTGCAAAGGGACCAGGACGACTGATCCGTGTAAAGGAAAGAATGAATGGGGCCATGTATCGTGAGATTTTGAGTGAAAACCTCCTTCCATCAGCAAGGGCATTGAAGATGAAACGTGGCTGGGTCTTTCAGCATGACAATGATCCCAAACACACCGCCCGGGCAACGAAGGAGTGGCTTCGTAAGAAGCATTTCAAGGTCCTGGAGTGGCCTAGCCAGTCTCCAGATCTCAACCCCATAGAAAATCTTTGGAGGGAGTTGAAAATCCGTGTTGCCCAGCGACAGCCCCAAAACATCACTGCTCTAGAGGAGATCTGCATGGAGGAATGGGCCAAAATACCAGCAACAGTGTGTGAAAACCTTGTGAAGACTTACAGAAAACGTTTGACCTGTGTCATTGCCAACAAAGGGTATATAACAAAGTATTGAGAAACTTTTGTTATTGACCAAATACTTATTTTCCACCATAATTTGCAAATAAATTCATAAAAAATCCTACAATGTGATTTTCTGGAATTTCTTTTCTCATTTTGTCTGTCATAGTTGACGTGTACCTATGATGAAAATTACAGGCCTCTCTCATCTTTTTAAGTGGGAGAACTTGCACAATTGGTGGCTGACTAAATACTTTTTTGCCCCACTGTATGTATGTATGTATGTATGTATGTATGTATGTATGTGTGTGTGTTTACATACACTGAGGGTGGAGTCATTAAAACTTGTTTTTCAACCACTCCACAAATGTCTTGTTAACTAACTATAGTTTTGGCAAGTCGGTTAGGACATCTACTTTGTGCATGACACAAGTAATTTTTCCAACAATTGTTTATTTATCTTATTCACTGTATCACAATTTCAGTGGGTCAGACGTTTACATACACTAAGTTGACTGTGCCTTTAAACAGCTTGGAAAATGGCCTTAGAAGCTTCTGATAGGCTAATTGACATCATTTGAGTCAATTGGAGGTGTACCTGTGGATGTATTTCAAGGCCTACCTTCAAACTCAGTGCCTCTTTGCTTGACATAATGGAAAATCAAAAGAAATCAACCAAGACCTCAGAACAAAAAATTGTAGACCTCCACAAGTCTGGTTCAGCAATTTCCAAACACCTGAAGGCACCACGTTCATCTGTACAAACCATAGTACACAAGTATAAACACCATGGGACCACACAGCCGTCATACCGCTCAGGAAGGAGACGCGTTCTGTCTCTTAGAGATGAACGTACTTTGGTGCGAAAAGTGCAAATCAATCCCAGAACAACAGCAAAGGATCTTGTGAAGATGCTGGAGGAAACGGGTACAAAAGTATATATATCCACAGTAAAACGAGTCCTATATAGACATAATCTGAAAGGCCGCTCAGCAAGGAAGAAGCCACTGCTCCAACTCCGCCATAAAAAAAGCCAAATTACGGTTTGCAACTGCACATGTGGACAAAGATCGTACTTTTTGGAGACATGTCCTCTGGTCTGATGAAACAAAAATAGAACTGTTTGGCCATAATGACCACCATTATATGTGGAGGAAAAAGGGGGAACCTTGCAAGCCGAAGAACACCATCCCAACCGTGAAGCACGGGGGTGGCAGCATCATGCTGTGGGGGTGCTTTGGTGCAGGAGGGACTGGTGCACTTCACAAAATAGATGGCATCATGAGGAAGGAAAATATGTGGATATATTGAATCAACATCTCAAGACATCAGTCAGGAAGTTAAAGCTTTGTCGCAAATGGGTCTTCCAAATGGACAATGACCCCAAGCATACTTCCAAAATTTTGGCAAAATGGCTTAAGTACAAAAAAGTCAAGGTATTGGAGTGGCCATCACAAAGCCCTGACCTCAATGGGAAGCTTGTGGAAGGCTTCCCAAAATGTTTGACACAAGTTAAGCAATTTAAAGGCAATGCTACCAAACTAATTGAGTGTATGTAAACTTCTGACCGACTTGGAATGTGAAGAAAGAAATACAGCTGAAATAAATCATTCTCTCTACTATTATTCTGACATTTCACATTATTAAAATAAAGTGGTGATCCTAACTGACCTAAGATAGGGAATTTATACTAGGATTAAATGTCAGGAATTGTGAAAAACTGCGTTTAAATGTATTTGGCTAAGGTGTATGTAAACTACCGACTTCAACTGTATGTTTGTGTGTTTGTGTAATGTACCAGTCAAAAGTTTGGACATACCTACTCATTCTAGGGTTTTTCTTTGTTTACTATTTTCTGCATTGTAGAATAATAGTGAAGACATCAAAACTATGAAATAACAAATATGGAATCATTTAGTAACCAAAAAAGTGTTAAACAAATCAAAATATATTTTATATGTGAGATTCTTCAAATAGCCACCCTTTGCCTTGATGACAGCTTTGCACACTCTTGGCATCCTCAGGCCACTACTATTTTTGTTTTTTTAATCAGATTACGTGGAATAGAGTTCCATGTAGTCATGGCTCAATGTAGTACTGTGCACCTCCCAAAGTTTGTTCTGAAAGTTTGAATACTTTCTGAAAGTGCTTTGTTAGATGCTTTTCTTTTTTTCCTCCCACATCACTTCATACACAGAAGATCTCCGCTAAACATAAAATCACTTGGTTTATCCGTCAGACCACATAACTTCAGAACAAAGTTGACTACAAATACAAAGTTGCCAATGTCTTTGCGCAATTCATACAAACAAGCAACATATAAAACAAATATTCAAATTAAAACCTATGACTGCAAATATAAATACAGTAAGCTATATGCCTATTTCAATCATATTGAAATATATTTAATGTTCAATAAATTGATTTTTTGCTACTTGTAAGCTCCTGTCAGTAATTGGTCTCAATATATTTCATGATGTGTAGCCTTGTGCTCAATGTGTCAAATTGGTAAGCATAACATTAGAATAAGCCAAATCCATATTTGCAGCCATAGGTGGTAATCTCTATAGGAGCTGATCCATCTCCAGTAGTGTGAAATCATTCAATGTTAAGGAAAGAGTTGAATGGAGAAAGCCGACCCAAGAGCAGCACTCCCTTTCTTTCGATCCTATTAGAATTGACACATGCTCCAAAGAACGACGCACTTAGTGACCGTTCTCTCTGCGTGATGTTTTGGGAAACGCATGTGACATTTTCGGCTGTTGTAGGAAAGCTGCATCGTTAAAACACTCTTAAGCCTATGTGCTATCGGGAAACTGGGCCCAGAATGATAAAAATCTTCAGCCTCTGTCTAGAAAGGCCTAGTCAGCATTCAAACTTAAACAAGATTTTGCTAGAGTTGATCCTATGCTCCCACCACTTATGACTAGTTATAAACTATTACCATTTCAAATTACCTTTCACTTATTTATTATTTATAGTGGATTATTGCTTGACATTCGTATAGCCCATAAAAAAAGTTTGGAGTGGTTTGAATGCACAATGTAACTATCTGTGCCAAGAATAAATCCCTCTCTGTTTCCCTCTGTGCACTCTACTGCACAGGACCCTGGTCTTGTTTTGATGGACCTGTAGCATGTACCTGATGCCAATATTTGGAGTAGGGGATTGAATGGCATATTATATTATTATATTATAAGAGGGTTGCTTGTGGCTGTGTCCCAAATGGCACGTTATTCCATATATAGTGGAATAGGGTGGCATTTGGGATGCAGCCAATGTTACGGGACAAACATAGCCACCCATCTGCCCAGTCTGCAACCTGTCGGAGAGAGAGTCTGTAACTCAGAGGCAGATGGGGTGGTTAAGGTTGATCTGAGTTATTCATTATATTAATAGTCCCGTTTAATTTTGTCTGGCTTGCCGTTCCAAATAAAATTGAATATTTTTTTCTCATATCATAAAAAAAAACTGTTTGTAAGGCGTAGGCAAGACCATAAGCAAAGGTAAACTGGGATAATACTAAAGAGTTAATCAGGGTGATATTTCCACAAATAGACAGCTATTTACCTTTCCATGGTAGCAAGATCTTATCTATTTTTGCTACCTTTCTATTAATATGTATTGGATTGAGATCATTTATTTATTTTGGGATATGTATACCGAGTATATCCACATCACCATCAGACTATTTTATTGGTAAACTACACGGTAATGTAAGATTTGTATTTTGTAGTGATCCAATACGTAATATAGTACATTTTATCATAATTTGGTTGTAATCCAGAGAGGTTAGAAAATCTAGATCCTCTATGAGGCTGTGGAGGGATTCAAGTTGTGGATTTAAAATCATCAGCGTACAATGACACCTTTGTTTTTAAGCCCTGGATTTCTAATCCCTTGATATTGTTGTTGGATCGGATTTTAATAGCTAACATTTCGATGGCCATAATAAATAGATATGCCGATAGTGGACAACCTTGTTTTACTCCTCTTTGACAGTTTAAAACTTTCTGAGAGAGAGCGCCATTATTTCCTATTTTACACCTAGGTTTAATATACACGATGTTAACCCATTTCTATAAGATATTCTCAAATTGAAATGCTCCAGGCATTTATATTTAAACTCCAGTCGTACTTTATCAAAAGCCTTTTCAAATCCGCTATAAATAGCAGGCCTGGTTTCCCAGATTTTTCATAGTGTTCTATTGTTTCCAGTACTTGCCTGATATTATCTCCAATGTATCGTCCATGTAAAAATCTGTCTGATTTTAAAATGAATAATGTCTGACAATACCTTTTTAATTCTATGCGCTCTACATTTTGCTAGAATTTTTGCATAATAACACTGAAGCGTAAGGGGCCTCCAATTTTTTTAAATGGACTGGATCTTTATATTTCCCACTTGTATCCAGTTTCAGTAATAATGACATCAGACCTTCTTCTTGAGTGTCTGATAATCTACCATTTACATAGGAGTGGTTAAAACATGCTAATAACGGTCCTCTGAGTATATCAAAAAAGCTTTGGTAAACCTCAACTGGTATGCCGTCCAACCCTGGAGTTTTCCCGGACTTAGTATTTAATTGCATCCAGAAGTTCCTCCTCTGTAATTTCACCTTCACATGAGTCTTTCTGTATGGCTGTTAATTTTACATTATCAATAGAAAGAAATCCAGACAATTAGCTTCAGTTAGAAGAGATGGAGGCGACCTGAAACGAAAACATATGCTTATGGTACTCTGCTTCCTCCAAAATATAATTTGGTGAATCATGGTTGACTCCGTCATTTGTAACCAGTTTCAGTAAATTCCTTTTGGTAGCATTTCTTTGTTGAAGATAAAAAAATAATTTTGTGCATTTTTCCCCATATTCCATCCAATTTGCTTTATTTTGATAATATATTACACTTGGCGGAACTTATTCAAGAAAGATCATTTATTTTTGTTTTTCCTCTAATTTATTCTGAGCCTCTGTTAGCAATAAAAACTATCTATCTGTTCTGTTAGACCTATTTCCTTTGTTAGTATGGACTCTTTTGACCTAAATTGCTTTTGTTTTTGAGATGAGTACTGAATTGCATGGCCTCTAAAGGCACATTTAAAAGTGTCCCATACAATAAAGGGATTTGCTGTACCTATGTTATGTCGGAAAAATGCAGTTATAAATTCCTCTGTCCTAGTTAAAAACAAGTTATCCAATAGGCTTTGATTACATTTCCAATATCCTTGCCCACGTGGAAATTCAGTAAGAGTAATGTATATGCCAACTATATGATGGTCCGACCGCATTCTGTCCCCTACCAACACTTTTTTAACGTTTGGTGCCAACGAGAATGACATAAGAAGTCAAGACGACTAGCTTGATTGAGTCTCCGCCATGTATATCTCACTAGGTCAGGATATTTAAGCCTCCATATATCCACTAGTTGTAACGTATCCATGACATTCATGATTTCCTTAAGAACATGAGGGTGATAGTTTGTAGTGTGATTTCCTTTACGGTCCATTGAGCTATTTAAAACAGTATTATAATCTCCCACCATAATAATAGAGTCTTGTATTGCTTTCAGGGTTGATAAATTATTGTATATTTTCAAAGAAGCGTGGATCATCATTATTTGTTCCGTAAAGGTTAATGAGCCATATCTGTTTATGGTCGAATAACATATTTAAAATCATCCATCTACCTTGCAGATCTGTTTGGACAATTGTTCTCCACTATTCCCCCCGCTATATATATAGCTATTAAAAATATTTATATTCAAATATCTTGCATATCTTAATTTCCATCATTATCAATTAATATGCGTAATAAAGTCACCAGTTCATGCAAAGGATTGTTGCCTATAACCCAGATTGCCAACACATTACATTTTTGTCAAGCAATTATTATTTTAGCAAACAATTATTGTGGTTCATCTTATATTCTCCTAAACATCCTTACCCCCTTGCAACAGATGTGGATACACACACACATACACACTCTTACGTACTCAACCCCTTTCCTCCACAATCAACCATAAGCTCAGATGCGCAATGGTTGTTACATCCCAGAGCCCAACTCAAGAAAGGACCTGATTTTACGAATTCATATACAGTTACAGCTATTTGAGAAAGCATGCAAGATCGAGCAAAAATTGACACATTTGAGATTTGATTTAACTAATTTCAAGTCCTAGGTGATGGAGATCAGATCCACCTCCTTCCCCTGAAACACACACACTCTGGTCCCCCGTTGTAACCTTTTTCCCCAAGCATCTCTGTGCAGTCAGGCCTTTGATTATTTTGTGCCACCAGGGACACAATAATATGCCCCTACTCTGATTGTCCGAGTGTGACCCCATCCCCTTGGATTACTGCAGCCAGTGTTGGCAGCACTGCCACTACCTGGATGGGGGTACCCCACCGGAATTCCCACCGGCTAGGTACAAGGTCGTCATGGTTCTCATTAGCAGCTTTGAGAATTTCCTTGTATATTATGCTCTCCCATCAGGGGGTATACAGAAGATAGCCCTATTTGGTAAAAGACCAAGTCCATATTATGGCAAGAACAGCTCAAAGAAGCAAAGAGAAACGACAGTCCATCATTACTTTTAAGACATGAAGGTCAGTCAATACGGAACATTTCAAGACCTTTGAAAGTTTCTTCAAGTGCAGTCGCATAAACCATCAAGCGCTATAATGAAACTGGCTCTCATGAGGACCGCCAAAGGAATGGAAGACCCAGAGTTTCCTCTGCTGCAGAGGATAAGTTCATTAGAGTTACCGGCCTCAGGAATTGCAGCCCAAATAAATGCTTCACAGAGTTCAAGTCACAGAAACATCTCAACATCAACTGTTCAGAGGGGACTGTGTGAATCAGGCCTTCATGATCAAATTGCTGCAAAGAAACCACTAATAAGAAGAGACCTGCTTGGGCCAAGAAACACGAGAAATTGACATTAGACCGGTAGAAATGTGTCCTTTGGTCTGGAGTCCAAATTTGAGATTTTTAGTTCCAACCGCCGTGTCTTTGTGAGCCGCGTGTGGGTGAACGGATCATCACTGCATGTGTAGTTCCCACCGTAAAGCATGGAGGAGGAGGTGTTATGGTGTGGGGTGCTTTGCTGGTGACACTGTCTGTGATTTATTTAGAATTCAAGGCACACTTAACCAGCATGGCTACCACAGCATTCTGCAGTGATACGCCATCCCATCTGGTTTGGGCTTAGTGGGACTATCATTTGTTTTTCAACAGGACAATGACCCAACACACCTCCAGGCTGTGTAAGGGCTATTTTATCAAGAAGGAGAGTGATTGAGTGCTGCATCAGATGACCTGGCCTCCACAATCCCCCGACCTCAACCCAATTGAGATGGTTTGGGATGATTTGGACGGCAGAGTGTAGGAAAAACAGCCAACAAGTGCTCAGCATATGTGGGAACTCCTTCAAGACTGTTGGAATAGCATTCCAGGTGAAGCTGGTTGAGAGAATGTCAAGTGTGCAAAGCTGTCATCAAGGGAAAGGGTGGCTATTTGAAGAATCTCAAATAGAAAATATATTTTGATTTGTTTAACACTTTTTTTGGTTACTACATGATTCCATATGTGTTATTTCATAGTTTTGATATCTTCACTATTATTCTACAATGTAGAAAATAGTAAAAATAAAGAAAAACCCTTGAATGAGTAGGTGTGTCCTAACCTTTGACAGGTACTGTATACTTTATTTTAAAATGTATATCCCTCATCTACACAAAATTGTAAGCACTCTCTCACAACCCCTGCTCACAGACACACATTGGTTCTGGGATATGCAACCATTTCCTTTCTCGCCACACTTTTCCAAACACAAAACGCACACCACACCTTCCATCACAATAGTTCCACACATGCCCACATACTGTGCCTTCTATGTCTTCTGTTTGCAATGTTTCTATCTCCACTATGTTGATTGAGTACTTTTGTGTTCTAATTATATTTCAAGATGTCAATTTATTATTTTGCTAGTTATCCTTTCTTCTAATGCCGTCTTATCCCTTTATAAAATACTATAAATACTATAAATGTGTTTTATTATTACGATCCCTACCATTGCTAGTATTGGGTGTTCTATTATTCGACGACTCTATTAGAACTTTCAAAATAGCCATGGAGTAGTCTGTGTCGCGTAACATTTGGTTATCAATATACAGTTTATCGACTACGAGAGCAACGCACTTCCCTTTTAATCTATTTTCCTTGAAGATTGGGTACAGAACTTTGCGCCGTTCTGCAATCTCCCTCGGAAACTGATCATTCATGCCTATTTTGGTGCCAGCAAGTCTTTTACCTAAGCTTTTAACCATTACTTTATCCTCAAAGAAAGCAAATTTGGCAACGATTGGACGCTCATATCTTTGTCCGAAACGGTGTACACGTTCGAGTTGGATTTTATAGACAGCATCGAGTGTGATTTAAAGCGCTGTAAGATAACCTCTCCTTCTTTTTCTTGGATACCTGTAAGTACTAGATTTTCTCTCAGATCTAGTCTGTATGTCTAAGGCTTCTTTCAGAAAGTTGTTCTCCTTTTTAAGTTGATTAATGTCCGTTTCTATCTTAGTGACTGTTCCTTTTAGCTTTTTTGTATCTTTCTCCATTATCACAGCATTTTCGTCACTAACTTCAAGGCTCACCTTCAACTCCTTTACATCCTTACTGACTAATTCTAGTATGCCCAGTTTGTCATTTATCAACTTCAACAGATCGCTTTCCACACTTACCAGTCCGAGTGGTGAAAAGCATAACTCATCTGTATCCGTTGGAGTCGCGTAAGATTGATTCTCCATGTTTACCCTCGTCATGTTTGAGTGTTGCTTGTTGTCGTAATATTTGTCGATGCATTTCTCTAGCCTTATGATTTGTTTTGGGTTATTATCCAGATTGAATGTTATTACCCAAGAGTATATGAAGTGCTAATATTTAGTCTAACTTACTGATATTGAATATTACGTTTTTATCTTGAGGTGATTCGCACCGCTGTGTGTTCAATACGCCATCTTGTCACGTTTCTTAGTTGGATTAATTGATAAACGACATATTCAAAGTGCGGCGACTTTCCATTGCGGAACGGTTAATTTTCTACACGTTGCAGGCTTTGATTTGAAAGCTGTCATTAGCGTCATGCTAAATTTCGCCTTGTGTTACGGTAACTTGGAAACTGCACCATATGCAATGGCCTATGTATGTTGGTATACTCAGGCAATAGATGGATAGATGCTGAGAAGGGCCATTGCATATTTATGAGTGTACTGTTTCATATTCCCAATTCTCATGTTAGTCAAGTTTTACAAGCATGAACAGTGCCTTGACAAATTAGAGCATTGGCATGCTTTGGGGTATTAGGCATTGACAGTTGTGTTCCTGCCTCAAAATAATGTATGTGTTTGCAAACCCTCAGCGACTTTTCGAACAATGTAGGCCTAGAGCAAGTCGGGGCATTTGTCATTATAAAAATTGACATTCAAAACTATGTCAATGTGGGCTTTGCAAAGTGCCAGTGTTTCTCAATTTGTCCTTGAGCACTATAGTGCACAGGCTTTCAAAGTAAACACATCTAACAGCAGTCTAGTGGTGAATGTGGTAGACTTGCTTTGGAACTCTGTGTACCTGAGCTGAAAAAATAACTGTTTAAGCTCTTGGCAGATGATGTAACTTGCACCAGTAATGATAAAACCAGGATGGTGCCTGATGCACTTGTCATTGTTCCGGCATAAGGCCTTTAAAAAATATATATATTTCTCTGCTTTTCGCTCCACTAAGCTTGGCTGATATAAAAACAGATATCCGTTGGCTCATGACATCGTTGTTTTTCTGCTTTTTTGGAAAGATGTTCATTAGTGCCCATTGATGTCCGGGGTTGGCGTGAGCTCTGCTTGGATGAAAAGCCTCCTTCGTTTCCCAGCAGCCCATTAAAAGGAAGATGTTCCATGTGTGCCGCCGCCACCTCATCCCCTCCAACCTCAAGGCACACACCTGTGTTATGAGCCCCCAAGAGATAGCCTGTCATTGTGCTTCAACGAATCTACCACAGACTAGCAGCACCAGATCTAGAACCACTCTGGAGAAACTAGAGGTGACTACCACCAACCAGTCTACAACACTAGGACAAAGAAAGAGAATGTCAATTTGTCTCTGGGTTGTATCGTCGTAATGGTGTCATGATCCGAGATGATATTGACATACGGGGCAGAGATACTTCCGCAGTGTTTTATAGTCTGACTTGCCTCCGCCAGTCCTGAGCTTGTCCACCGTCATGCAGTTCTTTTGATTAGCATTATTAGCCAGCACTTTCCAAGAGCAGCTGTTTCAGGTCAACCCACTGGGACTCTGGAGGAACTATGCCCCCAAGACACAAGGAATTAGTTTCCTCTTATTTCCAGCGTGCAGCCATATTTACAGCTAATATTTATTTAAACATGCATTTATTAGTTCCAAATAGGACAATCAACAATTACAGAACTACAATGCCCCCCCCCCTGCCAACCCAAAGAGACAAAAACATAACAAGCAAACATTCACAGAAAAATAAAAAAATAGTCCTCACATTTCCAATAATAAAAATTAATAAAGTATAATATGCAGTCGCAGATAATGCAGATTACGCTTCGACAATAGCCAATATTCACCTAAAAAATAGAGAATATACATATTTACAATTCCAATGCTTCTACAATATCACTGGTGTGCAAAAACTCAAACAGATCCCAAATATCAAAACTCTGGGGCTTTCTTTTTCACTATATAAGTTAATTTTTCAAGAGCCAGGCTTGATGTTAATTATTTTAACCAATGACCAAGTGAGGGGGAACTGACATACTTCCAGTGGCGAGCAATTGAACTTCTACCTTGTAGTAGACAAAGGTCAACCATTTTCTTCTCTCTCCTATGTAAAGAGAGATTCTCTGGGTAAAGATTTAGGATGCAAACTTTAGGGATCAGTGTTATTGGGTTAGAAGTAATCTCAGAGAGATCGCACAGTACTGAGCTCCAAAACTTTTGTATCTCAGCACATTCCCATAGGCAATGACACAAGGTGCCTAAATGCGTGTTACATTTAACACACAGGTCTGGGATATTAGGGTCAAATTTGTGGAGCTTAACAGGGGTGTTTATATGTTCTCATTATCCAATTGTATTTCAACAATCTCAGGTGGGTGTTTTATTGTCTGTATCTGAGCTCTAGAGCATATCATACCCCAGTCCTCTGCTGAAATATCTTCCTGCATATCTTGTATCCACTGAAGTCTCTTACTATCAGAGTTGTCTTAATGAGTAACTACCATTTTCCCTTATAATGACCTAATTTGACCTCTCCCATAACACATATTAACAGAGAGTGTTTCTGAAGTGGTCAAAGGAGGTTGTAGGGCAGATTGTTTTAGAAGGGAAAAAATAAAGCTTCTATATTGTAAGTATTTGAAAAAATGCTTTTGTGGTAAATTAAATCTTCCCTTTAGTTCTTCAAATGACATGAGCCCTTTTTTCATTGTATAAGTCAATTACTTTAACAATACCTTGCCCATTCTTTAAACCCCAAGTCATTATTACCAGGTGTGAAATTGTCATTGCCCCAAATTGGTTAAGCCTTTTGTGGACAGCATTTCAGTCTGCAGCCAGGGTAAGTGTGGTTTCTTGGAGAACCAAAACTTTGCAGACCTAAGTTGTGCAGCCCAGTAATACCACTGTAGGTTTGGAAGTTGCAACCCCCCTCTGTCATAGGGCAAATAAAGAAGAGAAAGTTTAAGCCTTGGTTTTCTGTTGCTCCAGATAAAATGTGAGAATATCTTTCTGATTTTTGGGAAAAATAAAGGTGGTGGAGCAAGAGGAATTGATTGAAATAGATAAAGACATTTTGATTGAATTTAATTATATTTATTCTACCAATAATAGATATAGGCAATGATGTCCATCTGTTGATGGATTCTGTTACACTCGTTACCATGGGTTCATAATTTGTTAAACTCAAGGAGCTAATTTCTGGTGTGATTTTTAATACCAAGATATGTGAAACCTTGTTCTGTATTCACAAATGTATGCTGTACAACTGGATTCAGTCTCTCTTGCTTGTTGAGGAAAAGGATGGACAATTTGGATTTATTAACGTTAAACCCAGACAACTGACCAAAGTTATTAATTAAATTGGAGAGTGAAGAGACTTCTTTAGATCTGTTAGGAGTAAGAGGGTATCGTTGGCGTACATGGCCACTCGATGTTCAAAATCTGTTTTAATTCCACTAATTGACGGGTGGGCACTTAATGCAATGGCAAAGGGTTCTATAGCTAAAAGAAAGATTCCTGGACTGGCCGGACATCCTTGTCTCGTACCCAGAAAAAGCTTAAAAGGTTATAAAATCAAGTATTTAGTGGCAACTTCTGCAGTGGGGTCGGTATATAATATCTTAATCCATTTACAGAAGTAGTTCCCAAACCCAAATCTCTTAAGCACATCAAATAAGACCACTCAACTCTATCGGATGCCTTCTCTGCATCAAGTGAGAGTATGGCAGTATCAGGGGACCCTTCACATTGTGAAAACCTTGACATTGTTTCACGAAGCCATTTTGGTCTTCGTGTATTAGATATGGGAGCACTATCCAATCTCCTGGCTAAAGCTTTAGCAATATTTTTTGAGTCTGAGTTCAGAAGAGAAATCAGTCTAACTTTCACATTTTGTTGAATTTATCAGGCTTCAGAATAAGAGGGATTAAAGCATTCCTTAGAGGGGGGAAACAACCTTGCTGAAAGTATTCAGCATACATATCCAAAAGTGGACCTAGAAGTTTGTTCTTTAATATCTTATAAATATCTATTGGGAGCCCATCTGGACCTGCCACTTTACCTCCCTTCATATTGGAATTGGCATCAGATATTTCAACACCATCAAATTCCTTTTCCAGATCCAATTTTGTGTCTTCTGAAATAGAGGGAAAATCAAGACCATACAAAAATGTCTGATTAGTTAAGTTCTCAGGAGATTCAAAGTTGTAAAGTGTGTTGTAGTAGGAAGCAAATGTTTGGTTTATTTCTACAGGATCCATTGATAATTGTCCGTGTAAATTATGAATTGCATTACTGGCTCTGTCTGAATTGAACTTCTTAATGCGCCAGGCCAGCAATTTACCAGGTTTTTCACCTTGATCATAGGACTGTATCAGCCTCGTTAAGCTGTTTGCAGCCTTTGAGGTGGAAGTTCTTCATACTGAGCTTTAAGAGCAAATAATTCCTTGTTTACTTCTATGGAGTTATCCAAAAAAGCTTCCCTCTCCAATTCTCTGATTTTGCTGTCCATCTCTCATTTTCAGATTTAATTGTTTTGATTTTAAACTGGTAAAACATATAATTTGCCCTCTAATATATGCTTTGAAAGACTCACATCTGGTACTCGCTGACGTTTGGTCAGTGTTCAAGGTAAAATAAATGTCTACAGTTGAAGTCGGAAGTTTACATACACTTAGGTTGGAGTCATTAAAACTCGTTTTTCAACCACTCCACAAATTTCTTGTTAACAAACTATAGTTTTGGTAAGTCGGTTAGGACATCTACTTTGTGCATGACACAAGTAATTATTCCAACAATTGTTTACAGACAGATTATTTCACTTATAATTCACTGTATCACAATTCCAGTGGGTCAGAAGTTGACGGTGCCTTTAAACAGCTTGGAAAATGCAAAAAAAATATGTCATGGCTTTAGAAGATTCTGATAGGCTAATTGACATCATTTGAGTCAATTGAAGGTGTACCTGTGGATGCATTTCAAGGCCTACCTTCAAACTCAGTGCCTCTTTGCTTGACATAATGGGAAAATCAAAAGAAATCAGCCAAGACCACAGAAAAACAATTGTAGACCTCCACAAGTCTGGTTCATCCTTGGGAGCAATTTCCAAACACCTGAAGGTACCACGTTCATCTGTACAACCAATCGTATGCAAGTATAAACACCATGGGACCACGCAGCCGTCATACCGCTCAGGAAGGAGACGCGTTCTGTCTCCTAGAGATGAAAGTACTTTGGTGCGAAAAGTGCAATTCAATCCCAGAACAACAGCAAAGGACCTTGTGAAGATGCTGGAGGAAACAGGTACAAAAGTATCTATATCTGTAATGAATACTCGGACAGAGTGGTAAGATCCAATCGCAGAATAGCGATGCTTTATTAGAGTACAGACAAGGGAATAGCTTAATCGTGGTCGGGCGGGCTGTGGTCAAAACCGGGCCAGGCATAGACAGGCAGAGGTACCAAAGGAGCGGGCTTAGTCGTAGTCGAGGTCACAGGCACAGGATCAGAGAACGGTAATCACTGGGGTAGACAAGTAGAGGATTAAGCAATTTGGGAAGTCAAACAACAAGGCACAGGTCGGATACACGGGTAATCAAAAACAACAAACTCTCTCTCGCTCTCGGAACAAAACGCTTAGCAAGTCACAAAGGAACAATACCTCGCACCGACTGAACCTCTGAGCACACCTTATATCCTACCCTAATTATGGACAGGTGTGCTCAGAACTCAGGTGAACCAGATCGAGTCTGATGACTCCCCCTCTCTGTAGATCGGGGAAGTGTCAGACTCTGTCTAGACCCAGCCAACCCCCGATCCCTTACAGTATCCCCCTCCCCAGGGCCGGCTCCTGACGGCCTTCTACCTCTACCGGGTGGTCTTCCTCTGGGTCGGGGTCCGGGATGATCTGGGTGTTCAGCGTGGAAAGTGGCCTTGAGAGCGGGGTCTAGTATGTCCTTAGCAGGAACCCAGGACCGTTCCTCCGGTCCATATCCCTCCCAGTCCACGAGATATTCGATGCCCCCTCGTCTCCGTCTAGACTCCAGTATCTCGTGGACTGTATAGGTGGTGTCCTGTTCATCCTCCAAAGGTGGTGTAGTAGGTTGTTGAGCGATTGGTGGATACATCAGGCTATAATGAACAGGTTTCAGCAGGGAGACGTGGAACGTAGGGTTTATCCTGTAGTGTCGAGGGAGTAACAGACGGTAGGTGACAGGGTTAAAACGTCTCTGAACTTTGAAAGGACCAATGTACCTGGGTTGGAGCTTCTTGCAGCTCCGTCGGAACCGCAGGTCTCGGGTAGACAGCCACACTCGTTGTCCGGTTTGATAAGTGGGAGTAGGTCTCCGGCGTCGGTCGGCATAGGTCTTTTGCTGCTGTGAGGCTTGACTGAGATGTTGATGGGCCGTCTCCCAGACCTGCGCACTCCGACGGAACCACTCGTCCACCGCCGGTACCATCCCGGGTGCGGCATCCCACGGGAACAGGGGTGGTTGATACCCTAGAACACACTGAAAGGGCGTTAGACGTAGGGAGGTGTGAATGAGTGAGTTCTGAGCATACTCTGCCCAAGGAAGGAATCGGCTCCACTCTTGCGGCTGCCGCGAACATTGTTGCCGTAGATACTTCCCAATTTCCTGGTTGAGCCGTTCGGTCTGCCCATTGGCCTGGGGATGATATCCGGAGGTGAGGCTCACCGAGATACCCAAGCGTTCGCAGAAGGCCTTCCAAACCCGGGATACGAACTGGGGTCCCCGGTCCGAAACAATATCCTCTGGAACACCAAACTGCCGGAACACCTGGTTAAACATAGTCTCCGCCATCTGAGTGGCGTTAGGTAAACGGGTCATGGGTACTAACCGACACATCTTTGAGAATCGATCGATGACCACGAGAATTACAGTATGGCCCTCTGATTCTGGTAGGACGGTAACAAAGTCCATCGCGATGTGCGACCAGGGTCGTTGAGGAGTTGGCAATGGCATCAGCTTGCCCTCCGGTAGTGCTCGAGGCGCCTTGGACTGAGCACAAACTGGGCAGGATAATACGTAGTCTCGGACGTCATCTGTGAGGGAATCCCACCAGTATTTTCGACTGATGAGTCGAGTAGTTCCAGTGATTCCGGGATGACCAGATCCTAGCGACGTGTGGCACCATTCCATCAGTTGAGGTCGAAGCGAAGCTGGTACAAACACCTTCGACACCGGGGTTTCTGGAGGGGCTGGTTCCGCTTGTAGGCTCTCCTGAATCGTGTCATCGATAGCCCACCTCACAGGGCCAGCACGGCAACCCTTGGGGAGGATAGGTTCTGGTTCAACCGGTCTGTCAGCGCGCTCGAACCGTCGGGAAAGCGCGTCCGCCTTACAATTCTTGGACCCGGGAATATAAGAGACAGTGAATTGGAAACGGTTGAAGAACAAAGACCACCTTGCCTGTCGGGAGTTCAGTCGTTTAGCACTGTGAAGATACTCCAGATTGCGGTGGTCCGTGAGCACTTGGAACGGATGAGCTGCTCCCTCCAGCCAATGTCTCCACTCCTCCAGTGCTAACTTCACCGCCAGCAATTCACGATTTCCCACGTCGTAGTTCTGCTCGGCCGGATTCAGCTTCTTAGAAAAAAAAGCACAGGGTCGTGATTTGGGCGGCTCACCTTGGCGCTGGGATAGCACGGCTCCAACTCCAACCTCCGAGGCGTCCATCTCCACGATGAACGGCAACCTAGGATCCGGCTGACACAAAATGGGAACGGTGGTAAATCGTTGTTTCAATGTCTCAAAGGCCCGCACTGCCCCCTCCGTCCATTTCAGACCACGCCCCTTGTGGCTGGTCATCGCCGACAGGGGAGCTGCAGTGGTGCTGAAATTACGCACGAACCGTCTATAGTAATTGGCAAACCCCAAGAATCTCTGAAGCTCTTTCACCGTCTGGGGTTGAGGCCAGTCTCGTACAGCTTGTACCTTGGATTCATCCAGTCTTACCTCGTCGGGAGTGAGTATGGCCCCAAGGAAGGAAATCGTCGTGACATGGAATTCACTCTTCTCGGCCTTCACGAACAGAGAGTGTTGGCGGAGTCGGTCCAGAACCTGTCGTACATGGGACACATGTTCACTCAGAGAGTTAGAGTAGATTAGGATGTCATCAATGTACACTATGACGAAACGATCAATCAAGTCCCTAAAAAATGTCATTCATGAACGCCTGGAACACAGAGGGCGCGTTAGTAAGTCCATAGGGCATAACACAATATTCATAATGTCCTCGATGGGTGATGAAGGCGGTCTTCCATTCATCCCCCTCTCTAATGCGCACCAGATTGTACGCACTCCTGAGGTCCAGTTTACTGTAGATGGAGGCTTGCCCCACCTGCTCGAGGGCCGCTGGAATCAAAGGAAGGGGGTAACGATTTTTTATGGTGATATCGTTCAAACCTCGATAGTCTATGCAAGGACGAAGTCCGCCATCCTTTTTCTTAACAAAAAAAAAACTGGATGCGGCGGGAGACGTAGATGGGCGAATGGCCCCTTGCTGAAGTGCCTCATCAATATACTTGCTCATTGATTCCCGTTCCGGCTGAGACGAAGGGTAGATTCGTCCGCGAGGAGGGGTAGCCCCGGATAGCAGATCAATTGCACAATCCCAGGCCCGATGCGGTGGTAGCACGGAAGCCCTCTCCTTGGAGAACACCTGCGCGTAATCCTGGTACTCTGTAGGAACAACAGTAGACACCGCACCCTTCGCATCCTCCACAGTAGACGTTTTGCAAGGTAAAATGAGGCACTCAGCCTTACATACCTCACTCCAAGCCGTGATATCGCCAGATTTCCAGGAGATGACCGGATCATGGGTAACGAGCCAGGGGTGGCCAAGGACTAGCGGCTCCCGTGGGGCGGAGATGACGAACAGAATGATGTTCTCATGGTGCAGGGAGCCCACTTGTAACTTGATTTCCCGGTACGGTGCGTAATGAACCCAGTGCCCATGGGTTCACCGTCTAGCGCGTTGACTCTCAGGGAGGTTGAATTGGGATAAGTTGAACTCCCAACTCCTCAGCAAGACCCATATCCAGAAAGCTGGCAGCCGCTCCGGAATCAATAAGTCCCTCCAACCTGCGCACTTTCTCTCCGACAGATAAGGTGACAGGCACATACATTTGTTTAGATGTAATGTTCAACACTGGAGTCTCACTCACCGGTTTGGCAGTTCCGAGGCGATATCCTGGGGTACGGTTAGGTCGTACCGGACATTGACGAACGAAATGACCCGCCTGACCACAATACAGGCATAGTCTGTCTTGCCGACGTTGTTGTCTCACCGAACCTGGTAGAGGTGACCGTCCCAGTTGCATAGGTTCCTCCTCAGATTCTCTCCTCCGCTCTGTCGATTGCATAGGACCAGTGATCGAGGGCTCCCCGGACTGTGGATGCCTTGTGTTGCACTATAAGATTATCAATAGAGATGGCTATTTTGATAAACTCATGTAGCGCAGTGATATCTCCTCGACAAGCCAACTCAGTCTGTACGTCTTTGCGCAGCCCTCTTCGGAAAACTCGTGAGCAAAGCAGTTTCGCTCCATCCGCTACTGGCTGCTATAGTACGGAACTCTAAAGCGTAGTCGGCTACTGTGCGACGGCCCTGCTGAAGTTCGCATAGTTGGTCTCCCCACACTACGCCCAGATACTGGGTGGTCGAACACCTCTTGAAACAGTCTCTTGAACTGAACTTCCGCATTCAACTCGGGACCTCAGCTGCCCAAAGCGCAGTAGCCCAATCCAGTGCTCTTCCCGTTAGCAGAGAAATCATGAAATCCACCCTGCTACGGTCATCGGAAAACATAGTACGATTATACGACACATACAGGGACATCTGGAGTAGAAACCCCTGACATTTGCCAGGTTCCCCGTCGTACCTTGTCGGTATAGAAATCGGAGGTGCATGACGAGGACTGACCGTACTCTGGGTGGTGCCTTCCGCTGCACCAGCGTTGAGTAGCTGTAGGAGTTCATCCATGCGTTTCTCCTGTATCTCCCATCGCCTCTGTAATTCCGCTGGATCCATGGTAATGGCGAGGTATTCTGTAATGAATACTCGGACAGAGTGGTAAGATCCAATCGCAGAATAGCGATGCTTTATTAGAGTACAGACAAGGGAATAGCTTAATCGTGGTCGGGCGGGCTGTGGTCAAAACCGGGCCAGGCATAGACAGGCAGAGGTACCAAAGGAGCGGGCTTAGTCGAGGTCACAGGCACAGGATCAGAGAACGGTAATCACTGGGGTAGACAAGTAGAGGATTAAGCAATTTGGGAAGTCAAACAACAAGGCACAGGTCGGATACACGGGTAATCAAAAACAACAAACTCTCTCTCTCTCTCGGAACAAAACGCTTAGCAAGTCACAAAGGAACAATACCTCGCACCGACTGAACCTCTGAGCACACCTTATATCCTACCCTAATTATGGACAGGTGTGCTCAGAACTCAGGTGAACCAGATCGAGTCTGATGACTCCCCCTCTCTGTAGATCGGGGAAGTGTCAGACTCTGTCTAGACCCAGCCAACCCCCGATTCCTTACAATATCCACAGTAAAACGAGTCCTATATCGACATAACCTGAAAGGCCGCTCAGCAAGGAAGAAGCCACTGCTCCAAAACCGCCATAAAAAAAGCTATGGTTTGCAACTGCACATGGGGACAAAGATCGTACTTTTTGGAGAAATGTCCTCTGGTCTGATGAAAGAAAAATAGAACTGTTTGGCCATCATGACCATCGTTATGTTTGGAGGAAAAAGGGGGTACTTGCAAGCCGAAGAACACCATCCCAACAGTGAAGCACGGGGGTGGCAGCATCATGCTGTGGGGGTGCTTTGCTGCAGGAGGGACTGGTGCACTTCACAAAATAGATGGCATCATGAGGAAGGAAAATTATGTGGACATATTGAAGCAATATCTCAAGACATCAGTCAGGAAGTTAAAGCTTGGTTGCAAATGGGTCTTCCAAATGGACAATGACCCCAAGCATACTTCCAAAGTTATGGCTTAAGGGCAACAAAGTCAAGGTATTGGAGTGGCCATCACAAAGCCCTGACCTCAATCCTATAGAACATTTGTGGGCAGAACTGAAAAAGTGTGTGCGAGCAAGGAGGCCTACAAACCTGACTTAGTTACACCAGCTCTGTCAGGAGGAATGGGCCAAAATTCACCCAACTTATTGTCGGAAGCTTGTGGAAGGCTACTCGAAACGTTTGACCCAAGTTAAACAATTTAAAGGCAATGCGACCAAATACTAATTGCGTGTATGTACACTTCTGACCCACTTGGGAATGTGATGAAAGAAATAAAAGCTGAAATAAATCATTCTCTCTACTATTATTCTGACATTTCACATTCTTAAAATAAAGTGGTGATCCTAACTGACTTAAGACATGGAATCTTTACTAGGATTAAATGTCAGGAATTGTGAAAAACTGAGTTTAAATGTATTTGGCTAAGGTGTATGTAAACTTCCGACTTCAACTGTATATGCACTCCAACGTAATGTAAGAAGTCTGGGTCCTGTAACCATCTGGGACGCAAACGCCATCTAGAGGATCCTTTTAGTAGTTTTGTATCCCTATAGAATAATGACACAGGGGTATGGTCACTCAAAAGAATACTATCATATCCACTTCCTGCTACGTTGGGAAGCAATGAGCAAGAAACTAAAAAGTAGTCTATAAGAGAATATGTCGACGAGTAACATGAATACTCCCTTTTACTCAGGTTCCGAGTCCTCCAAGGTTCACGTAGATTTAATTACTAAATGAAACGCTGTAATTTCTTTCTACTCTGCGAGTGGGAAGTGTCTAAACCAGAGGAGTGAATTAGATGAGGATCAAGAGTGCAATGAAAATCCCCTGCCATTAGGACTTTACCAGGAAGGGAGACTATCAGTAGAAATACATTCTCAAAGAATTTGGGATTATCATCATTAGGGCCATACACATTTTACCAGATTAAATGCTCATTCAAAAGAGTTCCCTGTATCAAAATGTATCTACCATCTGTATCAGTTATAATATTATCCACTTGAATGGAACAGATTTGTGAATTAAAACCATACCACCACGAGAATGAGAGGAGAAACAGGATGCTATTACTTGCCCTTGCCATCTCCTGCATACTTTAAGTAGCTCATCCTTCAACAAGTGAGTTTCTTGTAGAAACACAATAGAAGAATGAAGTTGTTTAAGCATAGTAATGACCTGTTTTAAGCTTGAATAGTTTACCAACTCCACGGACATTCCACAAAGTAAATTTCAGTTTTACATATGAAGTCATTTACCCAAAGATGTAATCATGGAATAAGCTATAGCATAAAGGCATATCTAAAATATGTTTAGTAACCACAAGGACCGCATTAATATTTTGTAGTGAGGAAAACATCCCCCTAATCGTAGAGTGTAGCCTGGTGGACGACTGATCCATTAAAGGGAGCAGTCTAACCTAAGCGACGCTAAACAAAAAAAAGTGTCTCCTGCCTTCTCTCGCCCATTACTCCTCACAAACAAAACAAAAGGCATATCTAGCAAGATGATATGTGAAATATCACGTAGTATTTGTTTGAAAAGTAGCAAAGAACAGCTCCACCTTAAACAGTAACGCTAGTTAGTGAAGCCTGACTAACGTTAACGTTACAGTATGGACAGTCCAAAATAGTTGTAGATGATCCACAACATAGGGCTTGCTGCTAGTAGCTACCAAGTAACAAAATGGCCCATACAGCGTTAACGTAGTATACCATGGTAAGTTTATGAACCAAGAACAGTCTAAAATATCATAAATGAACAGGCTACGTGAGAAAAAGAGATACCATTGAATATGTGCTACGTTACCCAAAGGCCCTTTGCACATGATGTTGATGTCAGGCTTGCACGTGAGTGTCAATCATTTTAGTCCAAGGATATGATTGAAACTTAACTCTTCATATAAAGTAGTCCCGACGCTTCTCGTGGTGCAGAATTTATGAATAAGTTCCCGCTGTGTTAAGGCTGGCTCACTGGCTAAATAAGTGAGGTAACGTTAGCCATTTCGAGTACGTTGACATAGAGCTAAACCTCTTCGCCGGCATTTTACAGTGTTTTATGTAATCCAATGATAGAGAATTATCAACATAACAAAAATAAACTTAAACATGACGTCCAATGTTCAATGGACAGCTATCTCACCTGTCATATAGAAGAAACTGAGCTAACTGATGAGCACATACAGGCTACAAGTAATATAAGGAAACTTTGAGTGGGCTAGCTTGCCATATTATTCACTTAACTGTTATGCTAGCTACAATACTACACTAGCAGCTAATAAATTAGCTAATGTTAGTTAGCTTGCCAACAGTCATATAATCCAAGGTGGTTTAATTCTCAGTAGTCCAGAGTGGTGGTAAATTTAACAGCGGCAACATGACTAGAAAGAAGATTCACGATGTATGCCATGGATGAACGCCTCTGCTTGAGAGGGAGATTCAAACTTGTGTGACCGTCCATTGTAAGTCAGACGTACAGTATCTCACAAAAGTGAGTACACCCCTCAAATTTTTGAAAATATTTGAGTATATCTTTTCATGTGACAACAATGAAGAAATGACACTTTGCTACAATGTAAAGTAGTGAGCTTGTATAACAGTGTAAATTTGCTGTCCCCTCAAAATAACTCAACACACAGCCATTAATGTCTAAACCGCTGGCAACAAAAGTGAGTACACCCCTAAGTGAAAATGTCCAAATTGGGCCCAATTAGCCATTTTCCCTCCCCTGTGTCATTTGACTCGTTAGTGTTACAAGGTCTCAGGTGTGAATGGGGAGCAGGTGTGTTAAATTTGGTGTCATCGCTCTCACATTCCCTCATACTGGTGACTGGAAGTTCAACATGGCACCTCATGGCAAAGAACTCTCTGAGGATCTGAAAAAAAGAATTGTTGCTCTATATAAAGATGGCATGGGCTATAAGAAGATTGCCAAGACCCTGAAACTGAGCTGCAGCACGGTGGCCAAGACCATACAGCGGTTTAACAGGACAGGTTCCACTCAGAACAGGCCTCGCCATGGTCGACCAAAGAAGTTGAGTGCACGTGCTCAGCGTCATATCCAGAGGTTGTCTTTGGGAAATAGACGTATGAGTGCTGCCAGCATTGCTGCAGAGGTTGAAGGGGTGGGGGGTCAGCCTGTCAGTGCTCAGACCATACGCCGCACACTGCATCAAATTGGTCTGCATGGCTGTCGTCCCAGAAGGAAGCCTCTTCTAAAGATGATGCACAAGAAAGCCCGCAAACAGTTTGCTGAAGACAAGCAGACTAAGGACATGGATTACTGGAACCATGTCCTGTGGTCTGATGAGACCAAGAAACTTATTTGGTTCAGATGGTGTCAAGCGTGTGTGGCGGCAACCAGGTGAGGAGTACAAAGACAAGTGTGTCTTGCCTACAGTCAAGCATGGTGGTGGGAGTGTCATGGTCTGGGGCTGCATGAGTGCTGCCGGCACTGGGGAGCTACAGTTCATTGAGGGAACCATGAATGCCAACATGTACTGTGACATACTGAAGCAGAGCATGATCCCCTCCCTTCGGAGACTGGGCCGCAGGGCAGTATTCCAACATAACGACCCCAAACACACCTCCAAGACGACCACTGCCTTGCTAAAGAAGCTGAGGGTAATGGTGATGGACTGGCCAAGCATGTCTCCAGACCTAAACCCTATTGAGCATCTGTGGGGCATCCTCAAACGGAAGGTGGAGGAGTGCAAGGTCTCTAACATCCACCAGCTCCGTGATGTCGTCATGGAGGAGTGGAAGAGGATTCCAGTGGCAACCTGTGAAGCTCTGGTGAACTCCATGCCCAAGAGGGTTAAGGCAGTGCTGGAAAATAATGGTGGCCACACAAAATATTGACACTTTGGGCCCAATGGACATTTTTACTTAGGGGTGTACTCACTTTTGTTGCCAGCGGTTTAGACATGAATGGCTGTGTGTTGTGTTATTTTGAGGGGACAGCAAATGTACACTGTTATACAAGCTGTACACTCACTACTTTACATTGTAGCAAAGTGTCATTTCTTCAGTGTTGTCACATGAAAAGATATACTCAAATATTTTCAAAAATGTGAGGGGTGTACTCATTTTTGTGAGATACTGTAGTTTAGCTGGGAAGGCTATTACATAGGTGATGTTGAGGGACCTGAGTTGGCGTTTGACCCCGTCGTAACCTTTTCTTTTTCGGTGCAGGTCCGCGGATTGGTCAGGGAAGAACATGATCTCTTGGTCCCCGTACATCACCTTACCCTTAGTCCTGGCTTTCCGCATCACTCAGACTTTGTCTTGAAAGTTGAGGAACTTCATGATAAGGACTCGAGGAGAGGGGTGGTTTCTAGGGCATGTAGGAGCCGGAAGCCGATGGGCTCTTTCAATGCGCAGGGGGTCCGGAAAGTTGTCCGGCACCAATGCCTCGGGAAGCCATCTCTCGAGAAATGCAACTGCGTCACCATTTTCCACTTTTACGGGTAGATTAACAATTAGACCTCCTGTGGTGGTTCTCGAGCGAGCTTAGTTTTGAAGTAATGTCTGGTTCTGGTCTAGGTCGTCGACATCGTTGGTTGTCATGTCGGACTCGTGGTGTGAGGAGCTTTCAGGGCTAACTGGGTTAGTAGAGCTGGCTGAGTTAGCAGGGCTAACTGGCCTAGCCTGGACCACGTTGTTGATGCGAGATGTTCTTCTTGTTTTAGGAGGACTATATTTAAGTTGATTCATAATTGCTGTAGATACGCCTGAAATTGTCCAAGACAATTGCTGTTCGTGTTATGAGGATTTAAAATAAGAGATTCAAAGAATTTAAAAGAAGTTTAGCCGAAATTGGCAGGAGAGCACTAAAAACACGTCCGCTCAGTTCAACTCCATAACCACGCCCCCCATTTACGGCTAATCTTATCTCGGCATCTGTGTGTTTAAGGACAGGCTTGTGAATTAATCGCTCGCTTTTAGTGGAAGCCTATACCACGTACCGTTTAGTATTCTGAGGTAGGCCACATGGGTGAAAAGGGATGGGACACTGTATAAGTAGTGCACTCAAATTTTTTTATGTTAATGCCTCTCCAAGTGGTTTTCTAAGCTTTGGTTCAATTGTCGGAGGAGCATTGGTACAATTGGTCATTTTCCAAGATGTGTTGGATAAAAAGTATACTACTGATAAATACTACATCAAGGGGAAATCATACAGTGGCGGCGTAGTGACGTTTTTTCAAGGATGATGAATTGAATTGTGGGACATCAAAATGCGACTGTATCCGACCTTCCAAATAGACAATCCAGTGAGCCAGCTTTGAATTGCTGTCCCATTACATTTGGCTCTGCAACAGCAGCCAAGACATTGATCAGGAATCGTTTGTGTCTGTAATTGCAAAAATTGTGTTCTTCCAGCAAGCCCTCTGTTCTGCTTTTCTAGTATGAATAAAGGGATTGCATGGGAAGGACATCTGTCTCGTATGATAGCACATATCTTCTCCCTCTTTCTTCATTTGATAGCAAGAACACAACTCTTATCTTGCATGAGGTTGTCAATCTAGTTTAGTAGGAACATCTAATCTACTTTGTTCCATTTACTTTGTCACAGGGATTTTGTCTGCCATTGTAATCCTTTTCTGGGTCGCTTAAGTCTAAGCAGTGTAAAAAAATATATGTTCCAAAAAAAAATGTGGGTATGGAAAAACTAAGTGTGAACTTCAACCACTAAAACCAGATATTAAGTATGTAGAAAAGATAATGAACCTATATATATTTTTTAAATAATATAATCTTTGAGAACTAAAAATCATCAAAATAAAATGTAGACAGTCAGGTAAAATAGAAAATTCCAGGAACAATGAATTTAGCAACTAGCTTTAAAACTGCAAAATATTCTCTCAGCTCCATGGCAGAATATGTAGAATGTAGATGGGGGCCTCTAAAATGTAGCCACACCGACCACGCTCATTGCCACACCCTCTGCCATGCCCACCACCTAAGACCCTTTTTTATTTTATTTTTACCTCTTTTTTTCTCCCCAATTGGTAGTTAGTCTTGTCCCATCACTGCAACTCCCCTATGGACTCGGGAGAGGCGATGGTCGACAGCCATGCGTCCTCCGAAACACGACCCTGCCAAGCCGCACTACTTCTTGACACACTGCTCGCTTAACCCAGAAGCCAGCCGCACCAATGTGTCGGAGGAAACACCGTCCAGCTGGCGACTGAAGTCAGCTTGCAGGCGCCCGGCCCGCCACAAGGAGTCGCTAGAGCGCGACGGGACAAGGAAATCCCGGCCGGCCAAACCCTCCCCTAACCTGGACGACGCTGTGCCAGTTGTGCGCCGCCTTATGGGTCTCCCGGTCACGGCCGGCTGTGACACAGACTGGGATCGAACCCGGGTCTGTAGTGAAGCCTCAAGCGCTGCGATGCAGTGCCTTAGACCGCTGCGTCACTCGGGAGGCCACCCCTTTTTTGATCCAGAAAAAAAACATGCGTCCTCTTACCCACTTGCATGTGTCTTATTGAAACAAAAACATATCCCTGTCTTTGGATTCTCATGTTGCCACCGAATACTTATTTAAGCTGATAATTCTTTGTGAAATAATTTTTGTTTTTTCCCCCCCTGCCTTCGGACATCAAATAACTGCACACTGACATGCAATCCTTAAATGGGCGCTTTGGTCCTATCTGCGCTAACAGAACACTGGTGCTTAGCAATCACCTCTTTTGGCAATTATGAAATGACTAATTATCATTATTAGAAATGTAATTAGCAGCCCCTGTTAGCCTTTTCAATGTTTTCGGCAGGATTTCTTCAAATTAAAGAAAACTACTTAAAAGCCCTTTATTTTCTTACGCCACTCATAATTCATCTTCTTACCTGCCTGTGATGTTTTTATTGTATTTTTATCTCTGGCGAGGCAGTTGTCTCCCACTAGTCATCTTTTATTATTTGTCTGCTTCTTTCTTCTACCGAGTTGGAGGTCTGCGTTGCAATTGGCACCCTATTCCCCATATGTGACTCATTTCAGGAAACTAGGCGTATGTGGCGCGTCACTACTTTACATGAGAGCCGTTTGAACTAGAAAAATCTAAATGCGTTTTTTGGCAAAAATGCCTTCTGGAACATGTGAACTTTCATGTGCCTTTTTAATAACCAACTTGTATACCATCTGTAAATACGAATACAATTGTTAAATTACGAGCTTAGTTGGTTTAGCCACAGAAAAAGACAGGAACTGGACATGCCGAGAGATGAAGCACGCTTCTGTCTATAACATGAGCTGGTCAGTATGTGTAGGTAATCCTTTCTAATGCAGCTTTTTTGAAAGATATCACATAGTATAACTGCAAAGGTGTTGCTTTCCACTTTCTGGAGGACCGAGTTTTGAAATCAGTGGAATGCACGGTGGAATTAGAGTATGATGGCTAAGGAGATGGATAAATTCTGCCGTTTGATTGCAAATATGCAGACAGTCGAAAGGAGAACACACAGAAGGCTGTTGTATAAAACACCTGTCTCCGGATTACATATTCAAACTAAGGCAACCATGGCATCCATGACCGAGAGGGAGAAGCATCCATCCATGTATACGGGTAAGATAGTCTAGCTATTCATGCAGGGTTGTAACGTTATGAGTTAGGATTATGGTTCATTGTTTAGCTAGCAAGCTAGCTAGCTATTTACATGTCTAAACCGAAGACTCCACTATGCAAGTAACCATGTCAATAGAATGTTCATGATGTCACTGTGACAACTGTCGATAGATGTAGCTGGTCAATTCGCTCTGGCTATCTAGTCCGATTTCAGAGCACTCGTCTGAGTGTGCCAGAGCGCAGAATAACTGACGAATTTACGAACGCTCAACACCTGTTGAATTTGGCCGTGTCAGTAAACGTTGGCAAAAAAGCGTAATTAAATTGTTGCCAGCAGCACAGTTTTAATCACCAACACTCTGGATAACATAAAAACAGCCTATACATCTCTGCTATGGCGATTTAAATGGTCAGAGGGAGCTGTTCCCTCATTTGTGTCTGGAAGTAGCTAGCAAGTTAGCTTGGGTGCTTGACTGCTGCTGTTAGGTCAGAACGCTCGGATCAACCCTACTCCTTGGCCAGAGCGTCCAGTGTGCGCTCTGAACGCTCCGAGAGCTGAACGCTCCGACAGCGAAACGCTCTGAATTTACGAACGGACAATCTGACAATGCTCTGAGTTTACGACCGCTCAGAGCGCACTTTGGCACTCCAGATTGAATTTACGAACACACCCGTAGTATAAACCAGCCTTTAGTCTTGAAGTCTTTGGTTGTTTAGCACATGGCCTCACGTGAATCCTTAAAGAGCTGGGTGGGGCTAAAGCTTAAGAGGGTGTGAACGATGCTAAATAGGTGTAGACAAAGAAGAGCTCTCCAGTATGTGTACCAAAACATTCAAGGGCCATTTTCTCAGAAGTGAGGTTACAAGTTTATCAACTTTCAAAGCAGAATTACTTTCCCATTGTTCCTCAACTGTAGTATAAGATATACAATTTTCTAGCTCTGAGTCTCTACTTTTATCCAATGTAAAAAACAAAATTTCAAATGTTGCTACATAAGACCAAATTGAGCCGGTTGGTGACATATAGTGCACTACTTTAGACCAGAGCGCTTTCGGTCCTGTTCAAAAGTAGTGCACTATATAGGGAATAGGGTGCTATTTGGGACAAAGCCAGACTCCTGTGTTGTAGTAATAAGGGTTTCTGATGAGAGGGAGGGAGAGCTGGCTGTGTTTAGCCCTCTGTGCTCTGGGCTTGACTTGCTGACGCTGAGCTTATGATGAAGAGCTAGCTCAGCAGCCCTGGCCCACTCTCTCTACCACACAGCCCTCTGTGCCTCCTCGGGCTCTTTGTGTGTGTGGGGGGGGGGGCTCCGTGGCCTCTCTAAGCTGGCTTTGGTAATTCGACACATCAGTGGGGAGACTTTGGGGTCAGTTAATGTTTGATGTGCCAACAGGGCTGCACAGCAAGACTGCATACCCTTTAAATCATGTACATGCCCCTGCTATGGACCCCCAGCCAAGAACTTCACTATTATTGAGACTTACTGAAATAATTTGAGTTTGAAAATAGCATGGAACAGAGCGACGTCTGCGTCAGCATTTTTATTTTCATGAGCAGAGGACTTAAGTGGATGAAGACACTGTCAGGGGTTATGTCCCAAATGGCACCCTGTACCCTACAAGTGCATTACTGTTGACCAGAACCATATGGGTATACAGCATCTCCCTCCTTGTGGCTATATTGACTTTCAAGGACACCTTTCTTCTCCTGATAAAGGGTAATATGGTGGTGTCTACTCAGTCTGTGTGCTGTGGTTGATAAATAGCAGTTAGCTTGTTGATAATCTCAGTGATTATGTAATGCTTCGGTTCCTCATTCCCTAACACGTGTTCTCTGGCGGTCTCCAAGGGCACCAGTTATAGGCTAGGTGATGGCTGTTTCTTTTTTGTGAAAACCAGAGCCATACCTTACTCCAATTTCCAAGTAATTCAACATACTCTATATAGCCATCGAATTAGGCTATACTTGAAGTACATAGATATGATTAATAGGATGTTTTATTTGTTTAGACAGTTAAGATGTGCCACTGTAAACCAAAGAAGATGAGAATTTCAAATCTGGCTTTTAGTTTTACAGTGAACAACTAAACAGCGTGAAGTAGTCAAAATTGCTGCATATAGCAAGAAAATTTCACTCAGTAAGGTCTCCTATTTTCAACTAGTATCCTCATATCTCCATTATCAATTTAAATAATTTGTTACCCATCTCTTCCTCTTATCTGATTACTCACTGGACACTTTTTGTCCAACCCCCAATCAGCGACACTCAAGAAACAGTGTTTATTGGACTGGCCATTTCCTCTCATGCAATGGTGACTAGAAAAGTGGCAAACCGCCAGACTTGGTGGCACACACAATGAACACTTTGTTTTATTATCATTATTTTAATTCCGCAGTGAAAGTGCAGGTCCCTGCCCCCTGTTGACTTCCTGGAGTGTCGCACACAACATTTTCATCATGTGAGTGCTGTGGTCCCTTGTCGTTTGGAGAGATTCAGAGTGATTGTCAAGAGAAGAAAATTAAATGAGGACCCCATTTCATAGGAGCAGGAGCACTCGATGCATTGTGCTTTCTTTCCCTCTTACGTTTGACACACACAAACACACACAGGCAAAATTATGTCGCTGTCGGACACTGCATACAGTCCACTCATATATTTGTTCTGGCTCCAACCTCCACTGACAGCAAACTTGGCATGTAACATTTTACATTTTAGTCATTTAGCAGATGCTCTTATCCAGAGCGACTTACAGTTAGTGAGTGCATACATTTTTTTTTTAACATGATATATTGGCGTGCATTACACCCAGCTAGGATTTACTGTTCTTCTTTGTGGTTCATCATCCTTTTGAGCAGTACATTTTAACATTGTACAGTGCCTTCAAAGTATTCATACTCCTCAATATATTACATATTTTTTAGCCTGAATTCAAAAGGGATTATATTACTTTTTTTCTCTCACCCATCTACACACAATACCCCTAATGACAAAGTGAAAGCATGTTTTTAGAAATGTTTGCACATTTATTGAAAATGAAATACAGAAATATTGAATTTACATAATATTCAGTCAACACACGTTAGAATCACCTTTGGCAGCGTTTTACAGCTGTGGGCCTTACTGGGTAAGTTCCTAAGAGCTTTGCACACCTGGGTTGTACAATATTTGTACATTCTTTAAAAAAGTATTCAAGTTATGTGAAGTTGGTTGTTGATCATTGCTAGACAGCCGTTTTCAAGTCTTGCCATAGATTTTCAAGACGATTTTAAGTAAAAACTGTAAAACTAAGCCACTCAGGAACATTCATTGTTGTCTTGGTAAGCAACTCCAATGTATATTTGGCCTTGTATTTTAGGTTATTGTCCTGCTGAAAGGTGAATTTGTCTCCAAGTGAATTTGTTTCCAAGCTTTGTAATCAGGACAAAAAGTGAATTGCTTTGCCACATTTTTTGCAGTATTACTTTAGATACCTTGTTACAAACAGGATGCATGTGTTCGAATATTTTTATTCTGTAATGGCTTGGAAAACCTTTGTGGTTGAATCTGTGTTTGAAATTCACTGCTCAACTGAGGACGCTTATGTGTGGGGTACAGAGATGAGGTAGTCATTCAAAAATCATGTTAAAGTCCATGCAACTTATGTCACTTGTTAAGCAAATGTTTACTCCTGAACGTATTTAGGCTTGCCATAACAAAGGGGTTTAGTGCTTATTGACTCAAGACATTTCAGATTTTCAAAAACATAATTCCACTTTGACATTATGGGGTATTGTGTGTAGGCCAGTAACCCAAAATCTCAATTTAATCCATTTTAAATTCAGGCTGTAACACAACAACATTTGGAACACATCTAGAGGTGTGAATACTTTCTGAAGGCACTGTATATCTAGCTACTATGAAAGAGGACAAACTAGTCTTATAAAAGACCAAACAAACCATCCGAAGATCACAACCCATCCTCCCTTCTGCCTGAGGGCTTGGGACCCTCTTAATTTGTCTGTCTCCAAAAGCTCTGAAATCTGAGACGCTCAACTGCACTGGAGAGGAGTAGATCCGGGCTAACTGCATCTCCTAAGTGCACTAAAAGAAAACAAATCTGATGTCAATAGTTTTTTGGCATCACTCATCATAAAACCTTCTATGCCGAGTCTCTCCGGGCTGCAGTAAAAGCCTTTTCATTCAATGCCTTTTTTTCAGCAAGCCCAAGATTAGAAAGGACTACCCTGCCCTGTTGCTTTTCTCCGTACCCCCCCTCCCCTTTCCCTCCCTCACATAATAGATTGTCAAGAGAGGACATTGTTGGAAGATTTTGTGTGTAGTTTTTATACAACCCTTTTAAGTAAAAATTTTTCTTTTTTCTTTTCTCTCATCTCGTCTGTAGAGAACAAGTGGAGCGAGCGATGAATCCAGAGGGCTCACTTTTCCCGTGGTCATTAAAGGTCTATGTGTGTCCCAAATGGCACCCTATTCCCTACCTGGTGAACAACTTTTGACCAGGGCCAATATTGCTCTGATCAAAAGTAGTGTAGGGAATAGGGTCACATTTGGGATGCAGCTCTAGTCCACCAGAAACACATTGGAGCGTTGGAGTGCAGCTAATGCCTGCTGTAACAAAGTTTGTGGGATGTGGTGCAGCACGCCCTTAGAGCTTTTTGGTTGACAGTGGTTGCATCCCAAATGGCACTTCCTACATTTCCTACATAGTGCACTACTTTTGAGTCAAGATCCCTGCTACCTGGCCCATGCCCGACAGGACCCGATGCAATGTGGGCAGAGGCCAGGCCGTGGTTATAATTTTCAAGAATTACAAAATGTATCACTAACATTTTGAAGCTGAGCCATTTGCTCTGCTGTGCAGTTACTCTGTACAGTCTTATCTCACCACAATCATGGTGTCAAGAAGTTCTTCAACCTCGTCAAATATGACTAGAACATTAACTGAGTTGACAGGAGTGATTCACAGAAATATAATAATGTTCTGTGAGTTTTGTCTGAGTTTAGAGTGACAAAGTAGCTAGCTAACAGTTCTCTCACGTCTAGTCAATGAGCAGCCCCACGCAGAGCGCCTGGAATGGGGACAGCGAAGGGAGCGGGGGGGCAGACAGGATCCGTGTTAGATCCTCCAAGTGTTATTATTTTGTGAAGGTGTTTAACTAATGATTTGGAGAGCTGATTTTGTATTTTTGGCTCTGAGCACAAAAATACACTTGGGTTCATCTCGACAGTTAGGAGTTGCAACTAGAAGTTGGTCAGACCTAGTTTGCTATAGGCCTATATTTCTACAATTGAGGAAGTTCAAATAATTTATACCGTCGGATGGAACATTTGCCCTGTTCAATTACATTTGGCTAAGATAATATACTGAACAAAAATATAAACGCAGCATGCAACAATTTCAACGATTTTATTGAGTTGCAGTTCGTATTAAGGAAATCAGTCAATTAAAATAAATTCATTAGGCCCTAATATATTTTTATTTATTTTTATTTCACCAGGTATGGATTTCACATGACTGGGTAGGGGCGCAGCCATGGGTGGGCCTGGGAGGGCATAGGCCCACCCACTTGGGAGCCAAAGCCACCCACTGAGAAGCCAGGCCCAGCCAATCAGTATGAGGTTTTTCCCCACAAAATGGCTTTATTACAGACAGAAATAAGCCTCAGTTTCATCAGCTGTCCGGGTGGCTGGTCTGAGACGATCCCGCAGGTGAAGAAGCCGGATGTGGAGGACTGGCGTAGTTACAGGTGGTCTGCGGTTGTGAGGCCGGTTGGACGAACTGCCAAATTCTCTAAAACAACGTTGGCAACAGCTCTGGTGGACAAATTCTCTGGCATCAGCTCTGGTGGACATTCATGTAGTCATCATACCAATTGCACGCTCCCTCAACTTGAGACATCTGTGGCATTGTGTTGTGTGACAAAACTGCACATTTTAGAGTGGCCTTTTATTGTCCCCAGCGCAAAGTGCACCTGTATAATGATCATGCTGTTTAATCAGCTTCTTGATATTCCACACCTGTCAGGTGGATGGATCTTTTATTTATATGCAATCGCCTCCCCATTCTCCCATAGCAATTATAGACATGTCAGTCACTCCATAATCTTGGAGCAATTTGGCGAAAACAAAACCAGTGTAATAAAAAAAATTATCCCGTTCCTTAGAGGTCATATTGTTTTCCATTCTGTGTGAGTGCTTTGTTCATGCGTGTGTGTGTGTGTTCGTGTTCTTGATCTTGAATGTGCTCCTCTGTGAAGTTTTGTGCATGTACAGCAGTGGTCACCAACCTTTTCTGAGTCAAGATCACTTTCTGAGTCAAAATGCAAGCCGAGGTCTACCGCTCAGTTCTCTAGCAATGAGTTTTGTGCAGTATGCTATAGGCCCAATATATTATTACTGCATATTGGCTATGCTTGAATTGCCCTGCCAGTGTTGTTCTTTTCAGACCATTTAGAAATTATATTACAAAATGTTTGGTATATGATCACACTGGTAATAGATCATTTGTTGTATTACTTGTAAGGCACAGCTGAGTGAGCATAATAATTAGCTTTTTGTTTTTATTGGAGTGATGGTCTGCATCTGATGGTCAGTCTGAGGGGAGGGTGGGAGCAGCGATGAGGCTGCCTCTCACCCGACTCACCGTCCCTCCTCTCTCCTTCCCTCCACTGAGTAAAGGGGACACAGTCTTCCTGCTGATGGCGAAACTTTAAGTCGCACTGCATTATTTCTGCCTCATTCATTGCAGCTGCAGTGCTGGTTGTAGTGTGAGTAGAAGTTTATAATTGCTTTGAAGGAACTGAAAGACAATCCAGATATTGTGATTAAATGTACAAAATAGTATGAAAAATGTATGCACTCACTACTGTAAGTTGCTCTGGATAAGAGCGTCTGCTAAATGACTAAAATGGAAATGGAAGTAGGGAGAACACACATTTTATGGCTTATAAAAGTTTTGACTGCTGAATATCAACAAACATGAACTTACTCATAAAAACAGCAGCTCTTTGCTGTATTCGTAGAGTCTATCTAGTCATGGTTTTAAAGGTTTTTAAGTCTCACTAACTTTGCTGTGCGTTCGAGGCTTCTTTTCACAGGGTATGACTCGAGGAAACTGTGCAGACACGGTGATCTGAGCTATCTGATTGGCCAGCGGTAGGTCTATAGGTGCACTTGATTTGCAGAGTTCTTCCTTCAGACACATGAAATTGTTAAAAATGGCAACACTTTGCCTTCCCAACATGAGGGCTGCTGAATCAAGTGCACCTACTGCCAACAGCGTGAAACAAATAAAGAAATTGACCGGTTGGTGACTACTGATGTTAAGTATGATTTTTTGGTTTGTGTGTGCACTATTCTGTGAAGCTTCGTCTTTATTGTGTGTGTGTGTGCATGCACCCTTGCATACGTCTCATCTGTCAAGTCAATTGCCCCATCCCAAGACTTGAATTACTGTCCATTCCCTGCTCTCTGGAAGTGTGTCCCGGCACCACTGGGATTTGAAACCTGCTCTCTTTGCCTCTGCCACTCCTCCGCGAAGCCTGCAAAGGAACCCAGCTAAATTACATGCTGCCCACAGAATTTATCGTTGCAATGTTTGGCTTTAAAGCCCTGTGTTGCTCTCCCTCTCTGAACAGATGTGTTGGTGGACTTTGCAAGGCTATCACTTCTCAACTCCCTTGTGTAAATATTTCAACCGGGGCTCTATATTGTTAGGAAATTAGATTTCATACTTGCAAATCTGGCAGGTGAGGTTATGTTTTTCTGTCTTCTCTGTAAGAAGGCATTACTCTGGCAGACGTTACATGTTAGCTCTCAAAGGCCTCTCTTGCACTTTCTCACTCTGTCCTACAATGGAACTCAGTCACTGTGTTTTTGGGAGACGTCTAATACCCAATTCTTCATTTGCGGCAAGAGTACATATTCTACTCACAAAAGCTAAGTTTAGAGTGACATATAAAGAAACCCAACCACATAAACTGAAACATGCACTTTTCATTGTTGAGAGGAATGCTCTTTTTATATAATTACTTATTTCGGTTCCGTTGGACCCTCCTGTGTCCAGGAATTTCTTAAATGAATCGGTCTCAATCCACCAGCAAACATACACCAACAAAATGGAGACTGTGTCGAGCAAACCAACCGAACCCTAGCGAGCAGGAACTGAAGCGCCAGAATTTCAGCTGTGCTAAGCTAGTCTACCTTCCCTGTCAAGGTGGCCCCGACTTTGGGTCCGTAGATAGGCTTCTCTTCAATCATGCTCTTCAGGCTGTCATACCCAGTTGGTGTGAAGAGCTTGGTTCTTCTCTCTCCACGAGGGTAAGCACCCTGAACAGATGCTCTGCTGATTGGGCAGTCTGTCTTCTAATGGGGGACAACAGATAGCTGCATCCCAAATGGCATCCTAATCTCTACATAGTGCACTACTTTTGACAAGGGTCCATAGGTACCATTGGGGACGCATCCATAGTGTTTAATGGTGTTAAGTTACTGTATGTTTATACCTGCAACCCTGTTCTCTCCATATCTACTAGTCGTTACTGCTGCCCTTGTTATTCGTTTAGAGAGAGTGTGTGTGCGTGTGCGTGTGCGCGACATATGTATTTATGCGCAGGTATGTTTGTGTGTCTCTCCAGAGATGGGTCTGGCTCTTACACAGTGTTGGGATAACATCAGGCAGATTATATTCCATGGACAATTTTTATTCACGGGAAAGTCTATATCCCACTCTGCCAGTGTATGTCTCCTTTCATTTAATTTCACCTTGTCTGATGCAAGCCGAAGCCAGACATTGATCAAAGAAGGGATAAAATATGTCCCTGCACCAAATATCCCTTATTTTCTATTGATGTATTTAGTTTTTTTTGTAAAAGCAAATATCGAAATGCCATTATATTGATGCATTGATTTTCATTGACTGCATGTTTAAAGTTAATTAGCAGTGACCGTTAGGCTTGGGCGGTGTTCCGTATATACCGTATACCAGGGTATTTGGAAAAAGCCACTGGATGGCTTTTCAATACCATTAGCTATTTCTTTGAAGTTTTTTAAATACATTTGAATATTTGTAGGTAGTTAAGTAAATACCTGCAGTCAACTTGTGCAATACGTTAGTAGATAAAGAACATTGCGTTCTTCATTTCATATGTCACATTATTATGTAGCTTACGGTAGTCCCCAGTCATGTGTTAAGTGGTGTTTGTTTACAAGCACACAACGACCAGAGACCGGAGCCTTGTGAGTCACTCACTGTCGTGCAGCATGCGCCAGGTGATCTAATTACAGTATGGAATTCACAACTAAACCTTTGCCATCTAGATATCTTTTAACTATTAAGTTAACTGTCTAAAATGTGCTAAATGCTCGAGTTGTGCCTTTTGGTTTGCTAATTTAGTAGCTACTGTAGTTAGCTTCTTCAAAAATCAAGCTGAGAATCCCCTCCTGGATCAAGAGCCTTGCTGGCTAATATCCGTTTTGTGCGTGTAGCAAACTGTGTAGCATTTTTTGTATTTACTTGAATAGTTTAGGTCAAACTGTACAAAATGTTCACAATGCGCTCGTTAGCATTCACTATGAGGATTCCTTAGTACTTGTTAGCATTTTGTTAGAATTCTGGTAAATGACGTTTTTTTGGGCAGTCAACTTGTGAACTAGGTAATTGATAGACCGCGTTCATCATTTTGCCCGTTTTTCATTATGAAGCTTATTCATTATGAAGCTTACCGGTACTAGTTAACCAAAACAGAGGTTTTTGGCAGTCACGTGTTTGTTTACAAAGAATCACAACAAGCAAAATGGGAGCTTCGTGAGGTGATTCACTCCTGCAGCGCAACTTAAGTGAGGTGATCAAGTTACACTTGTATGAAATTCACTGCTAATGTTTGAGAGCTATATATCTTAACTATTACGTTAACAATCTAAGATGTGACATATATATTCTCTCCAGCTGGGTTTTGCTAACTTGCTAATGTTAGTAGCTAACGTTAGCTTGCAAGATCAAGCTTCTTGATATTAGCAGCAGTGACAATCCCCTCATGGATTAAGATCCCTGCTGCCAAATATTTGTTGTGTGTGCTGCAAACTGCGTTTTGAGATACTTGCATAACTTTATGAGCTGGGTTGTCTGTCCTAGCACACACTTGTTAGCATTTACCTAGCATCCGCTATGATAATTCCTTACTACTTGTTAGCATTTTGTTAGCATTCTGGTAAGGGACGTTATTTGGGCTTTGTTTTACATTGGGGGGAAAAAAATTGCGCACCTTGTGTGCACTACCGGTAATACCGTATATCCCGGGATGGCACAGGCCCAGTATGAAGGTATGGAAATCTGGATACCGCCCAACCCTAGTGATCGTTTAATGAACATAAACAAGTTTAGTATTCCAGGCCTCCACACATACAAACCGCTGATGCCTGCTGATGCTCACCTTTTTGGCACATCTACATTTAAAAGTCTAAAATCGATTTAATATACACAATCACAATAAATCCATAAAAGTAAACCAACCTATTCACTTGTACATTTTTGAAACATTGCTTCGAAAGAAATGCATTAACGAGATTACAAATCAGGAGCAATTTGATCACCTTTTAAATCTAATACCATTTAATTATAACAAATAAACTCTATACTGGGTTTTAGCAAGGGTATTACAACAGTTTTGGTTCCTTATGCATTTCCATCGATAAAAGGAGTTGCTGTTGAAGTTCAAATGTATTTATTACTCACAAGTTAATTGTCCATTGTTTGTCACACAGATTCCAGGTTGGTAAATGTTCAAACAAAACATTGTAATCCAGATGAGGTTAAACAGGTTTCAAGTGGTATGAATGGCAAAAAGGTCAAATCAAAGTACAAAATGATAAGTAGCAACATGCTAATTAAATCCAAAAGAAACGTTAGAAAACTGTAGCTCTACTTGAAATCTTCCATCAGGTGCAATAATGAGTTACTGACACCATCTTTACCCATAACCCTTCATTCTCTATTATACAGGTAAACCATAGGTGTCCAACAGGTGTCACAATAGCATCCATAAAAGTATTCTAATATACATGTTAGGGTTGCACGATATTGGAAATAACTGACATTGCGATATTTTGTTTTTCTGCGATTATATATTGCGATATGAAAAGATACAGGATGTCTTCACCAGATGACTTGAAAAGCTCTATTTGAGAATAATTAATTATTCTAGAATGATTGGGGTGATTTTGTAGGGAACTGCATCTTAATGGAAAATAAAAATGAAACTGAAAATGACTTTTTACCTTTTGACTTATTTTGGGTAGTTTCATTTATTATATTAATTAATACACTGTTTAATTCACCATGGTTCTATTGTATTCATGTAATACTCTTCTATCAATTCAGGCTAAAGTCAATGATCTAACATGTTATGATATTAATAATGCATGTTGCTTACCCTAAAATAAAGGGGCTCATTTGTGAATGAAGAGGTATGGTGTCTATAAGGGATCCAGCAGATTACAGGAGGCTTTATCTCAGTACTCCAACCAGGTTAAAACAGAGCATTCTCTACGGAGGAAGTTTCATTATCACAATAGGGAATTAATGTGAATGACAAAATCAAATCAAAAAGTCATGTAACATTTTATTACATTACAAATGACTCTCATCTAGTCTAGGCCCCAATCAGCTACAGCTTCTCTCATCCCTGTTGCGATGTTCTCACTTGTATGATCCTCTGGGAAAAATGCAGTTTGCAAACAGCGACTTTTCAGGTGGAAGTCCTCATTAATAAAGTGTACGGTCAGACTTATGTAGGGCTCCGTTGTCCGGCTGGACCACAAGTCTGTTGTTGCTGTATAATATTCCACTTGTGACAGCTCTGTTTCAACTTGTGCCTTGCATTTCTCGAACAACTCTGGGATGGCAACTTGAGAAAAATTGTTGCGTGATGGCATTTCATACCGCTTGTCAAGCGACCGGATCATGTTTTTAAAACCCTCTTTGGTAACCGTGTTAATTGGTACCATGTCTTTGGCGACGTGAAATGTTATTGAATCTGTGATTTCTCTCTGCCGTTTGGAACCTTTCTCGTATGGTGTAATACTGGCAAAGGCATCCGAAATAGATTTTTGCATTGGAGGGCATTGAGATGGTTTGCATACGAAGATTTGTGGTGCCGCCTTAAATGATCGACAAATTGGTCATGTTGCCTCGTGTTGTGGCAACAATTGCAAGGCACTCTCGACAAAGTACCTGTTTTTGGTCAACATCATCCTGTCTGTAGCCGAAATATTTCCATATAATTGACGATGCATTTCTTTTTGCAACCAAATTCTCAATTTCGGTCTTTTTTGCCTGTTCCTCGCTCATCATTTCGTCACGCGCAAGCAGAGCCTGCATGTCAACCACGTGCAGCAACCAACTCCGTGTTTAAAATAATAATAATAAACTGTGTATCCAATAACCCATAAATCGGAGTAAATTATGTTATATCAGACAGATATAATGCTAGTTTAACATTTTAAAAATATATATATATTGTAGACTGATATATGTTTACCTTACTAAATCGCACGTTCTGCGATGTGACTATTGCGGATGGATATATCGCAATGTCAATGCTGAAACGATATATCGTGCAGCCCTAATACATATTTAACATAATGAACAGTTTACATACATTCCTCTACAATAATAAGCATTTTCTATACATTTATATATCTTTCATAAATTAAACAAAATACGTTCAATACATTTTCTTTCTTATATCAAAATGGCTCTAACAATGGCTATGTTGAGCGTAAAAGTGATAATTTGAAACGGGTCCTTTACGCTAGATTTAGTTATTTGGCAACTTTAGTTGTGAAATGATATAAATCTTAATGTCTTAGAAATCAAAACATACATTGAGTGTACAAAACATTAAGAACACCTTCCTAATATTGAGTTGCACACTCAGAACAGCCTCAATTCGTTGGGGCATGGACTCCACAAGGTGTCGGAAGCGTTCCACAGGGATGCTGGCCTATGTTGGCTCCAATGCTTCCCACAGTTGTGAAGTTGACTGGATATGGTTTGGGTGGTGGGCCGTTCTTGATACACACCTGTTGCAGTTCTTGACACAAACCGATGCGCATGGCACCTACTACCATACACAGTTAAAAGGCACTTCAATAATTTGTTGCCCATTTCACCCTCTGAATGGCGCACGTACACACTCCATGTCTCTAGGCTTAAAAGTCCTTCTTTAACCTGTCTCCTCCCCTTCATCTACACGGATTTGAAATGGATTTAACAAGTGACATCAATAAGGGATCCTAGCTTTCACCTGGATTCACCTGGTCAGTCTATGTCATGGAAAGAACAGGTTCATAATGTTTTGTACATTCACTGTGTATGGGCTGCATGATACGACTAGGCTATTGATGATTTGAGAGTCACAAATAAAGCATGTACTTTGTTCCTTGCCTCAGGCTTCACACGCTGTTCTCTCATTAAGTGATCATATTTTCACCCATCAGACTATTCTCAATTGAATCTAGTCTTTACTAATATGTAAAATTAGTTTCGATTTAGAATGGCCTATTTATCAAATGGTCAGGAATAGGGCAGGGGAAAAAGACAATCAAATAGCGAATGTAGTCCGCTTTCATGCTGTTTGTTTTTCAGTCATGCCGGGTAGGCTACTCCGGTTTTATAGTGGAGCATGTACTTAATATATACAGCTGAGAAATAAATATAGTAGCAGCTCGGCTCCTCCTCTTTTTAGTGGCAACCATCAAAACTCTGCTTTCACACGGATTGCATATAGAAATGTCTGGGCTTATAAGAACACTTATTTCAGTCCACGCATCAACCACTGTTTGAGGAGCATGCAGCCTCTCGATGCGCAACAGGTGATATTCCATGCCATAGGCTCTCCAAACCTGTTCCTGCAGCTACCCAGTGCTTGATTTGGGAAACCAATTGAAATCTGTTCGGGAACATCGATAGTAACATGTTTTCACAACTAAGCATATTTCATTAAACTGTTCATGAAATTGGGATCCTGCTGAATTAATTAGTTGAGACCAAATCAAACACACTAGCCAAATGGCTAACTACGTTAACCACAATTTGCCTCATAACATATATTTATCTTTTAGCAAATTGCCTTTTGAGCTGGTAGTACCTTTTGGCTTTCTGCTGTTTTTAACATAGTCAACATGGATGGTCACAAACTCTTGACTCCATCTGATTTGACCATGAACATTCTACCGCCGAACACTGCTCATCTCAGTTAATACCCATAAAGCTTAGAGGCATTCATATTACCCTGGCCAAAATGGTTAGTTTTTTTGTTTTTGATGCCAGATGTCATCCAATTAGGGTAATGATACTGAACCCAGTAACAATGTCAATATTTTTGTTAATCCACCCAAACTGGATATCCGTTTTCACTCACGAGACAGGGATTATATTTTATGGTGTTTGGGAGTAGGTCGAGCCAGGTCATTGTGATATTTCTGAAAGCGTCGAGAAACATTGCTGAACAAAAAAACATCTGGTTACGGTTTATCCAAATTACTTAACCCCAAATGTGTCCATTGGGGAAGCTTGTAGAGTTGCTCCGACAGAGACAGCTTTTTTTAAAGTGCCACAGTGTCTGTTATTCACACACAATGGGTTTTGAAAGTTATTTTGTGGCATGCGTTGAAATGCCGACCCCAGAGCATAGGACTGTGTTCATACTAATGGAGGAATATGACTATGCGTCAAGTATGCACATTGTATCCTCAGTGTTTGGAGTGAAATATGGAAAAAGGAACAGATGACATTGGAGGTGTGTTTACCGCTTCCCCAAATATAATTTAATTCAGACTGTCCTTTGTCTGGCATGAATGTCTCTTATCAACACTGATTCTTCATTCATACTTTTTTTAGAATTAAAAATGCTCAGTGCTAAACTTTGACTTAAGTTCAATCCCATTTTCCCTGTGATTTAAATGTCCAATGCAGCTGTCTCAATATCAAATATTTTCTGTGTAACAATTAAGTACCTTACTGTGATTGTTTTAAATTAAAATGGTGAAAAAATAAACCCAAATAAGCATCATAGCAAAAAGGAATTCTTCAAGCAAGACTTTTGCGAGGACTGTATGGGAGTGGTCTGAGCGAGGGGCCTAATTGGAGGAGCCTAATGGGAGGGATATGTGACCTGAAAACTAGCTGTTATTGGCAGAGAGGTTTGAAACTCTCTTTTATTGGTCTATTCACTTATACCACCTGGTGATGTCGTCAGGCTGTCCAAAACCCTACCCATGCAAAACGAGCAGAAATGTCAGGTGTTCTTTTCAAACAGCTCTTACACTAAAATAACATAATTTTCACTGTGTTATTCGAACCTCGGTGTGGAAATATATATAAAACACAGGATGAGCGCGTTTTTGACTACACTGCCGATTTTAAGGGGGAGCAGAGATATGAGCACGCATTACTAAAACTGTGGTGTAAATTACCTGAGCTTATGCTAACATTATTTTGAGCATCTGTTTTTTTTTTTTGTGTGTTTTTGATGGAGGGCTTTTTTGGTTAAATAACCTTCCAAACATTTGGCCTCATTTCCAGTGTGCTTAACCACTTGCCTGCTGTCTCAATGGCAGACCTGGGTTCAAATGGTATTTGCTTTCTGGGTGATTCTCATGAAACCAGTTTTAACCATTGCAATAGCAAATTGAATTAGAAAACCATGATGCATCTGCAAAAATCAACTATCATTCTGAAGACTAAGATGCCTTCTTTATGGCACTGTGTCTTATTTTAAATACATTTGACATTTTCACCAGAATTTTGAACACTTTCATCCCGGATTCTCAATACCGAAATGCATCCGGATGTAATTCTCAGGGAATTTGATCAAATGTTACTTTAGAAAACCTAACTTATTTGAATAGAACACAACATATGTAGCTGTAGGTTGTCCATAGATCCTAAAAATTATATACTAGTTGAAGTTTACATTAAACTTTCATATTTATTACGTAAAAAAGGTGTCTGTGGACATGTTCCTCATTACGTAACACTTTAAGTTGCTGTAAAAATTCCAATAATTTTTTCAATAGTGTTATTCACCTATGATTCATATTCTAGATGAGTAGTCATTAGATGAGCACAAGTTAGGAAGGCCCTCAAAATTGTCAAAGACTCCAGCCACCCTAGTCATAGACTGTTCTCTCTGCTACCGCACGGCAAGCGGTACCGGAGTGCCAAGTCTAGGTCCAAAAGACTTCTCAACAGCTTCTACCCCCAAGCCATAAGACTCCTGAACAGCTAATCATGGCTACCCGGACTATTTGCACTGCCCCCCCACCCCATCTTTTTACGCTGCTGCTACTCTGTTAATTATTTATGCATAGTCACTTTAACTCTACCCACATGTACATATTACTTCAACTACCTCAACTAGCCGGTGCCCCCGCACATTGACTCTGCACCGGTACCCCCCTGTATATATAGCCTCCCTACTGTTATTTTATTTTACTTCTGCTCTTTTTTCTCAACACTTTTTTGTTGTTTTATTTTACTTTTTTATTAAAAATAAATGCACTGTTGGTTAAGGGCTGTAAGTAAGCATTTCACTGTAATGTCTGCACCTGTTGTATTCAGCGCATGTGGCCAATACAATTTTGATTTGATTTGAGAATGAGGATCTTATTCTCAAACACTCCCTTTACGACACTTGACCTTCTCATTACCAAAATTACTAAAAAGCTCAAATTGGGAAAAACTTAGAGAACCATTAGCTTACCAACATGGAGGCATGAATGGGCTTTAGTGATGTGGTCAATTGTTTGCTGACTCATATTGGCTGTCTTCTATTACTTGCAGATTGAGCTAAGGGCCTCTCATTACCGAAACACAAATGTCTCATTACCGATTTTATGATTCTAAAAATAAACTATTGGGTTTCGTTTCCAGTATTGATAACCTTAATTTTGGTAATGATAATGACCTAATTCTAATGTATAGTCAATGGGTGTGCTGTGCTGGTAACTTTAATTATTTACTAGGACCACTGCTTTACTAGGACCACTCCCCATTTTGACACGTGTACCTGTTTTAGCACTTACAGTACCTATACTATTGTTATATATCCAAAGTCCGTTTTTGGTCCATATCCTACATATTTAGATATGTTATAGGCATATCATCTCATGCCATTTGCTCGTAGGATCCCATTCAACTTAGAAATACATTTAAAATGCATATCCATGTACTAATACACCAATATTCCCTGTAAAGACCTTGAAGAAATTACTTTTTCTATGCTTAGTTCCACTTTTGACTTTTGAAAATACATGCACGTAATAACAGTACATATGCTAAAATAAGGGGTATTTTAGTCGATTGCATTAAGATCAGTGAATTTTAGTATTATGCAAGTCATTTGGGATTAGAAAATGACAGTTTGATGTATTGGGTTACTAAATCTCTAATAGAACTCAGTCCAGTTTTTCAACGGCAAACCATGCACCACTCATTACCGAAACATGCATTCTCATATCCGAAACCTGCTTATCATTACCGTAATGCACCAATATTTAGGAAATATTAGTACAAATAAAACGTATACTTTTAGTAATTCATCTGATAGTGGGCCTTTTTGTTCCTTATCCACATGTGTACATACAAATAACATATGTATACAGTACAAGTAATTATGACAAACTTGATTCAGGAAAGGTTGTGTTGCGATAATGAGAAATTACTAACTACATTTCTTTCCAGTGTTATGTTTATTTCAGACCTTTTCATTAGGTGAGAAATAGATTTGAACTTTTTTAGACTTCAAAAACTGTGGCTGTAATGAGAATGTTTTTGTTGGTAATTATTAAATAGATACATACAGATCCTAATGCTAGTGATCCAAGAGGATTTAGGATGGAACATTATTATAAATTTTTTTGTCCATGCCAGGATAGTAGTGATGGGGGGGGGATCGATAGTTACATATCACAATTTGATTTACTCCAAGTATCATAAACATTTTTTTTTTGCTATGTAGTGTAAGCTAGCGGTAGTCGGCTGTACCTGCACCAAAATGCTGGTATTTTTCATCCTATAGCTTGTTCTCCATCTACTTTTTAAATAATTCTTTAAAATAGTGAGCCAACATATTTTCAGCACTTATTTACGTGATACAAACTCATTTTCTCATGCTCTCTCTTGTCACTCTGCAGCAGACATAGTGAGCAATATATTTGGAATATCAAATAATATAAAATAAAATCACACTATTGAATTGCAATACATATACAATTGTGAGAATCGCAGTACATATCGTATTGGCACCTAAGTATCATGATAATATCGTATCTTGAGGTCTCTGGCAATTCCCAGCCCCCGAAAATAGTTTTGGTATGTCAGGTTGTTCTGGCAATTCTCACATAGAAACTTAATTGGGAGGAAGAAAGGGTACTTTTGAGATATTTATATAAATGTTTTTCGTGTTCAGAATCTAGACATACTCCATATATTAGAGCACACTATAAGGAGTATAATGACATCAATGTCTTTATCATGTAATGTTCACGGAGGCATGTATCGGTCTAAAAAGAGCCTGAAATGGCCACTTTCATCATGATTTTATTTTTTTATTATACAAGTGTAAAAAGCATGTCAAACGAATGGCAGCATTATTTTGAGCATCTGTTTTCATTTAATTGTTTTGTGTGTTTTTGATGGAGGGCTTTTTTGGTTCAATTCCTGATAAGTGTATTTCCCAGAAAAATTAAAGACCATCTGTTGTCTAGGCTATGCAGTAACCTTCCATTTGGCCTCATTTCCAGTGTGGTTAACCACTTGCCTGCTGTCTTAATGGCAGACCTGGGTTCAAATGGCATTTGCTTTCTGGGTGATTCTCATGAAACCATTTTTAATTTGCTCCTGCAATGGTTAAGTTAGAAAAGCTATTTTGGTCACATTCCTAATGTGTGATTTGAAATTTAGTTCAGAATCTCAAATGACACCTAGGTTTTTTTACCTGGTGTTTTATCTTTATTGCCTGTGAATTAAAATGTGTGGCTAGATTCTCTCTCTGTGCTTTGTCTCCAACAGTAAGTACCTCGGTCTTGTCTTGATTTAGCTGGAGGAAGTTTTGAGCCATCCAAGTATTTAAATCACTAATACAGTCTAATTTAACCGTGGAGCTAAAATCCTCTGGTGACACAGAAATGTAAAGCTGTGTATTGTCTGTGTAGCAGTGAAAATCAACGCTGTGCTTTCTGATAACGCTGCCAAGGGGTAACATACAGTGCATTCGGAAAGTATTCAGACCCCTTGACTTTTTCCACATTTTGTTACATTACAGCCTTATTCTAAAATGGATTAAATATTTGTTTTACTCAATCTAAACACAATACCCTATAATGACAAAGCGAAAACAGGTTTTTAGACATTCTTGCAAAAAAATTATAGTAAATAAATAAATACTTATTTACGAAGTATTCAGACCGTTTGCCATGAGACTCGAAATTGAGCTCAGGTGTATCCTGTTTCCATTGATCATCATTGATGTTTCTACAACTTGATTGGAGTCCAGCTGTGGTAAATTCAATTGATTGGACATGATTTGGAAAGGCATACACCTGTCTAAATAAGGTCCCACAGTTGACCGTGTATGTCAGAGCCAAAACCAACCCATGAGGTCGGAGGCATTGTCCTTAGAGCTCAGAGACAGAATTGTGTTGAGGCACAGATCTGGGGAAAGGTACCAAAACATCTATGCAGCATTGAAGGTCCCCAAGACACCAGTGGCCTCCATCATTCTTAAATGGAAGAAATTTGGAACCACCAAGTCTCTCCCTAGAGCTGGCCGCCCGGCCAAACTGAGCAATCGGTGGAGAAGGGCCTTGGTCAGGGAGTTGACCAAGAACCCGATGGTCACCCTGACCGAGCTACAGAGTTCCTCTGTGGAGATGGGAGAAACTTCCAGAAGGACAACAATCTCTGCAGCCTTCACCAATCAGGCCTTTATGGTAGAGTGGCCAGAAGTAAGCCACTCCTCAGTAAAAGGCACATGACAGCCCGCTTAGAGTTTGCCAAAAGGCACCTAAAGACTCTGACCATGAGAAACAAGATTCTCTGGTCTGATGAAACCAAGACTGAACTCTTTGGTCTGAATGCCAAGCGTCACGTCTGGAGGAAACCTGGCATGATCCCTACGGTGAAGCATGGTGGTGGCAGCATCATGCTGTGGGGATGTTTTTCAGGGGCTGGGAGACTAGTTAGAATCGAGGGAAAAATGAACGGAGCAAAGAACAAAGAGATCCTTGATGAAAACCTCTATAGCGCTCAGGACCTCAGACGGGGGCTAAGGTTAATCTTCCAACCGGACAACGACCCTAAGCACACAGCCAAGACAATGCAGGAGTGGCTTCGGGACAAGTCTCTGAAATACCACATTTACATAAGTATTCAGACCCTTTACTCAGTACTTTGTTGAAGCGCCTTTGGCAGTGATTACAGCCTCTAGTCTTCTTGGGTATGACACTACAAGCTTGGCACACCTCTATTTGTGGAGTTTCTCCCATTCTTCTCTGCAGATCCTTTCAAGCTCTGTCAGGTTGGATGGGGAGCGTCGCTGCACAGCTATTTTCAGGTCTCTCCAGAGATGTTCGATCGGGCTCAAGTCCGGGCTCTGGCTGGGCCACTCGAGGACATTCAGAGACTTGTCCCGAAGCCACTCATGCATTGTCTGAGCTGTGTGCTTAGGGTCGTTGTTCTGTTGGAAGATTAACCTTAGCCCCAGTCTGAGGTCTTGAGCGCTCTGGAGCAGGTTTTCATCAACTATCTCTCTCTACTTTGCTCCGTTCATCTTTCCCTCGATCCTGACTAGTCTCCCAGTCCCTGCCGCTGAAAAATATCCCTACAGCATGATGCTGCCACCACCATGCTTCACCGTAGGGTTTCCTCCAGATGTGATGCTTGGCATTCAGGCCAAAGAGTTCAATCTTGGTTTCATCAGACCAGAGAATCTTGTGTCTCATGGTCTGAGAATCTTTAGGTGCCGTTTGGCAAACTCCAAACGGGCTGTTATGTGCCTTTTACTGAGGAGTGGCTTCTTTCTGGCCACTCTACCATAAAGGCCTGATTGGTGGAGTGCTGCAGAGATGGTTGTCCATCTGGAAGGTTCCCCCATCTCCACAGAGGAACTCTAGAGATCTTTCAGAGTGTCCATCAGGTTCTTGGTCACCTCCCTGACCAAGGCCCTTCTTCCCCGATTGCTCAATTTGGCCGGGAGGCCAGCTCTAGGAAGAGTCTTGGTGGTTCCAAACTTCTTCCATTTAAGAATGATGGAGGCTACTGTGTTCTTGGGGACCGTCAATGCTGCAGAAATGTTTTGGTACCTTTCCCCAGATCTGTGCCTCAACACAATTCTGTGTCGGAGCTCTACGAACAATTCCTTCGACCTCATGGCTTGGTTTTTGCTCTGACATGTATTGTCAACTGTGGGATCTTACATAGACAGGTGTATGCCTTTCCAAATCATGTCCAATCAATTTAATTTACCACAGGTGGACTCCAATCAAGTTGTAGAAACATCTCAAGGATGATCAATGGAAACAGGCTACAATTTCTAAAAACCTGTTTTCGCTTCATCCGTATGGGGTATTGTGTGTGTAGATTGCTGAGGAAAATGTTGTATTTAATCTATTTTAGAATAAGGCTGTAACGTAACAATGTGGAAAAAGTCAAGGGGTCTGACTACTTTCCGAAGGCACTGTGTATACTATATATACACATACAGTTGAAGTCGGAAGTTTACATACACTTAGGTTGGAGTCATTGAAACTCGTTTTTTCAACCACTCCACAAATTTCTTGTTAACAAACTATAGTTTTGGCAAGTCGGTTAGAACATCTACTTTGTGCATGACACAAGTAATTTTTCCAACAATTGTTTACAGACAGATTATTTAATTTATAATTCACTGTATCACAATTACAGTGGGTCGAAGATTACATTTAATACGTTGATTGTGCCTTTAAACAGCTTGGAAAATTACAGAAAATGATGACGTGGCTTTAGAAGCTTCTGATAGGCTAATTGACATCATTTGAGTCAATTGGATGTGTACTTGTGGATGTATTTCAAGACCTACCTTCACACTCAGTGCCTCTTTGCTTGACATCATGGGAAAATCAAAAGAAATCAGCCAAGACCTCAGAAAAAAAGTTGTAGACCTCCACAAGTCTAGTTCATCCTTGGGAGCAATTTCCAAATGCCTGAAGGTACCGCCTTCATCTGTACAAACAATAGTACGCAAGTATAAACACCATGGGACCACGCAGCCGTCATACTGCTCAGAAAGGAGACGCATTCTGTCTCCTAGAGATCAATGTACTTTGGTGCAAATCAATCCCAGAACAACAACAAAGGACCTTGTGAAGATGCTGGAGGAAACAGGTACAAAAGTATCTATATCCACAGTAAAACAAGTCCTATATCGGCATTACCTGAAAGGCCGCTCGGCAAGGAAGAAGCCACTGCTCCAAAACCGCCACAAAAAAGCCAGACTACGGTTTGCAACTGCACATGGGGACATAGATCGTACTTTTTGGCGACATGTCCTCTGATCTGATTAAACAAAAATATAACTGTTTGGCCATAATGACCATCGTTATGTTTGGAGGAAAAAGGGGGTTGCTTGCAAGATGAAGAACACCATCCCAACCGTGAAGCACGGGGGTGGCAGCATCATGCTGTGGGGGTGCTTTGCTGCAGGAGGGACTGGTGCACTTCACAAAATAGATGGCATCATGAGGAAGGAAAATTATGTGGATATATTGAAGCAACATCTTAAGACATCAGTCAGGAAGATAAAGCTTGGTCGCAAATGGGTCTTCCAAATGGACAATGACCCCAAGCATACTTCCAAAGTTGTGGCAAAATGGTTTAAGGACAACAAAGTCAAGGTATTGGAGTGGCCATCACAAAGCCCTGACTCAATCCTATAGAACATTTGTGGGCAGAACTGAAAAAGCGTGTGCGAGCAAGGAGGCCTACAAACCTGACTCAGTTACATTAGCTCTGTCAGGAGGAATGGGCCAACATGTATCCAACTTATTGTGGGAAGCTTGTGGAAGGCTACCCGAAACGTTTGACCCAAGTTAAACAATTTAAAGGCAGTGCTACCAAATACTAATTGAGTGTATGTTAACTTCTGACCCACTGGGAATGTGATGAAAGAAATAAAAGCTGAAATAAATCATTCTCTCTACTATTATTCTGACATTTCACATTCTTAAAATAAAGTGGTGATCCTAACTGACCTAAAACAGGGAATTTTTACTGGGATTAAATATCAGGAATTGTGAAAAACTGAGTTTAAATGTATTTGGCTAAGGTGTATGTAAACTCCGACTTCAACTGTACATGCTATATATACACATACATACTATATATACACATACATACTACATATAATACGTACTGTGTACATATAAAACTTTGCCAGCGATTACAGCAGTGAGTCTTTCTGGGTGAGTCTCTAAGACCTTTCCACACCTGGATTGTTTAACATTTTCCCATTTATTCTTTATAAAATGTTTCAAGCTCTGTCAAATTGATTGTTGATCATTGCTAGACAACTATTTTCGGGTCATGGCATAGATTTTCAAGTAGATTTAAGTCATATCTGTAACTCGGCTACTAAATGAACATTCACTGTCTTCTTGGTAAGCAACTCCAGTGTAGGTTTGGCCTTGTGTTTTAGGTCATTGTCCTGCTGAAAGGTGAATTAATCTCCCAGTGTCTGGTGGAAAGCAGAATGAACCAGGTTTTCCTCTAGGATTTTGCCTGTTCTTAGCTCCATTCCTTTACATTTTTACCCTGGAAAAACTCCCCAGTCCTTAACGATTACAAGCATACCGATAACATGGTGCAGCCACCACTGTGCTTGAAAATATGGAGAATAGTACTCAGTAATGTGTTGTATTAGATTTGTCCCAAACATAACACTCTGTATAAGGAAAAAAAGTTAATTGCTTTGCCACATTCTTTACCGTATTACTTTAGTGCCTTGTTACAAACAGGATGCATGTTTTGGAATACTTTTTTTCTGTACAGGCTTCCTTTTCACTCTGTCAATTAGTTTAGTATTGTAGAGTAACTACATTGTTGTTGATCCAGCCTCAGTTTTCTCCTATCACAACCATTAAACTCTGTGACTGTTTTAAAGTCACCATTGGCCTCATGGTGAAATCCCTGAGCGGTTTCCTTCCTCTCCGGCCACTGAGTTAGGAAGGACGCTTGTGTCTTTTGTAGTGATAACTTCACCATGCTCAATGTTCAATCAATGTCTACCATGTCTATTCAATGTCTACCAATAGGTGCCCTTTGCGAGTCATTGTATAATCTCCCTGGTTGTGGTTGAAACTGTGGTTGAAATTCACCGCTCGACTGGGGGACCTTACAGATAATTTTTATGTGTGGGGTACAGAGATGAAGTAGTCATTCAAAAATCATGTTAAACAATATTATTGCACACAGAGTGAGTCCATGCAACTCATTATGTGACTTGTTAAGCAAATTCTTTCTCCTGAACTTATTTAGGCTTGCCATAACAAAGGGGTTGAATACTTGTTGACCTAAGATATTTCAGCTTTTAATTTTTTATTAATTTGTAAAAATGTCTAAACACTATTCCACTCTGACCTCATGGGTCCCCCACATGCCTGGGCCCAGGGGCTTCAGCCTGGTAAGTCACTGCATTAAATCCGGCACTGTCTATACACCATTTGAATGTGCATTTAAATAAGAATCAACACATTAGCAAATCAGTCTTTAAAAATAGATTAATCCCGTTTTAGCTTTGATTTGTGTTTTGCTCAGGTTCGGTTTCATGGTCTCTTCTATAGAAGTCGCCATTGACTTCCTGGAAAAACAAGAGGTGTGTTCCCTGATCGCAATACTGAACACTGTTCAGTGCAATAGACTCCTGTAGCGCCGGGTCATGAACGTTGCAGGCTCTTTCGTAAGCTGGCGGATTGCTCTACCAGATACTGTTCCCTGATTCGGTCCACGGGGTAAAGCAATAGGAGCTAGCCACAGAGATCAGTTCATTGGACATTTATCGATCAAGCAGAACAGCAAGAGTGGATTATAAAGTGAGTTCTCCAAAGGACATAGCTGACTTAGTGAGAAATGCAGTAGCCCCTGCCACCTGCACATTTCGGGGGTCAGAAGTCATAGTGGGAGCAGTGGTTTTATGTTTTTCATTATTAGTATTTTGTGGGGAAAATGGGAAATTAAAAATAAGTTGGCAAGAGAGAAGTCAGTGGAGGTGCTACATAAAGTATTCATGATAAATCCATAAGCACTACACAAATATGTTGTAACAGCATCATAAAGCGTTCATGATATATTGTGATATGCTAGGTTTTGGCAGGACTTCGGGAAACATTTCTCTCTGGTCAAATATGTCCGGCAGAAATACACTTGCCGATGCCATATCCAATATTAGAGGCCGACCGATTTTATATTTTTTGTGGTCAGATTATTTTACCGATACCTTTTATACTGTATCTGCTGATATTCTGTTTTACTGTGGGTAAATGAAAGTGCAATTTTTCCACACTGAATTCTCATCAATTGCCATCCAAAATAGCAATTGTCCAATAACTATGCTTCAAATGTTGATTTCATACATTGTGACAATAATGACACATCATGAGAATGGCCGCAAGTGTTCAGATCAGCATGTGATTCTCTTTTTTATTTAATATCGGTTATCGTGGAATTATCGGCCGATACGATATATTGGTGAAAGGCCAATATCATCCGATTTAATATCGGTGAACCGGTCAGGCTCTATCCAATAGATCATAAAACTCTAACCAGTTCCTGTCAATCACTTTTTGCTACCAAAATAAGACATGAGGCCACAAAATCTTATGTGCAGAATGTCTTCCGGCTGCCACAGATCTGACAGCAATAACTGAAGAAAACTGGAAACAAGGGTTTACGTTTTTTGCCTCTGTCGATGCTGTCAGTTTGGTGCCTATTTTGTTTTCCTCGACTCGAGAATCCGGGAGTGCTTGGCATCTCTTTTTCATCAGCGCTCACTAGTGGAGCCTTGAGAAGCTCAAGCCCTGACCAATCTATTTGATCGGAGAGAATACGTCGTCAATACCAGATAACGGATGCGTCCAGACAGCCCCTCCCTCCGTACCTCTCTCACCCTCCTCTTCCATCCATTCCCCACTAGCGCCTCTTTCTAATTTACTGTGGTTTGTGTGTGTGTGTCCACATGTGCACGTGCTTTTGTGATCATACATATGCACAAAGACTGTATGAAGAGGGTGAGTTGTTGTGTAAGTGGGTGTGTGTGTGAGGCTCACACTGGCTAGTGCTGATTTACTACACAGCGAGTTCTGGCTAAATTGATGCAAGTCTCCGTAAAGCACCTGCCTCCGTCTTATATAATATAATAATATAATAATAATATAATAATATAATATGCCATTTAGCAGACGCTTTTATCCAAAGCGACTTACAGTCATGTGTGCATACATTTTTACGTATGGGTGGACCCGGGGATCGAACCCACTACCCTGGCGTTACAAGCGCCATGCTCTACCAATTGAGCTACAGAGGATCACCAATACAGTAGAATATAATACAGTATATACATATGAAATGAGTAAAGCAGTATGTAAACATTATTAAAGTGACTAGTGTTCCGTTATTAAAGTGGCCAGTGATTCCATGTCTATGTAGATAGGGCAGCAGCCTCTAAGGTGCAGGGCTGACTAACCGGGTGGTAGCCGGCTAGTGATGGATATTTAACAGTCTGATGGCCTTTTTGGCTTTCCTGTGACATCAGGTGCTCTAGGTGTCCTGGAGGGCAGGCAGTGTGCCCCCGGTGATGCGTTGGGCAGACCGCAACACCCTCTGGAGAGCCCTGTGGCACCGACCAAAGGCAGTGCCGATTTATACATTTTTTTAATCGAGTTGATGACACATGGTATGAAGTGGCAGTGATACACACACGCACACACACGCTTCTAGAAATTAATCATTCACATCCACCCAGCACCTTTTCCTTCATGACACCTCCAAAGGGCTGGAGCCAGCCAGTCAGCCAGCCAACCAACCAGCCCATAGGGTAGAATCTCTGGCATCATTACAGCTTGAGCAATAAGACTGTATAGCCCCCCTAATGAAGGAGAAGATGGATTGGCCCTGCAGCGGGTTATTGCTATTCAGAGGACACTCGCTGTCGCTCTCTGGAACAGAGAGTAAGAGGCAGAGAAATGGAGGGTAATGAAGGGAGTTCATTGGACAACTCAGGGATTCACAGCAGTGACCATGACTGCATCCCAAATGGAACCATATTCCCTATGTAGTGCACTACTGTTTGGCCCTGATCAATAGTAGTGCACTAAGTAGGAAATAAGGTTGTCATTTGGAATGCAGGCCCTGTCCCGTGGAGCAGATCCCAGCCGGGTGCTGATTTGGACCGGACTCTGACAACCTTATCCCCTATGTGCCCTGGTCAAACGTAGTGCACTATGTAGGGAATAGAGTGCCATTTGGGACACAAGCATGGCCATAGAACTAGATAAAGTCACTGTCCATTTTCTGCCTCCTCATTAAAAAAGTGTTTATTCTTCCCTGTACATTAACTGGCACCTCCGGTGTCCCATAGCTGGGCTGTAGGCTGCTCTGCAGGTTTTTTTGTGTGTTTCTCAGAGCCCATTGCATCGGCGGCGCAGAGCTGATTGGCATCCACAGCGCCGGTAATTAAAGGGTTGGACCGGTTTTGCAGAGATTTTGCCCTTAGGCCATAGTCACAGACACCATATAAAATCAGTCTACCCACCCACCCACCCCTCACCTCCCCCTTACTTTCCCTACCTCCTTTACAGGAAGCCCACATGGTAATTTACTTTGATTGTATCCCTTTGTGCACTCCGCTAAAAGACAAACACCACTTAAATTGAGTTATTGCCTTCTTCAGACAAGGCAACACATTTGACTTTGTCTGGGGGATGGCATTTTTTTTCCACTAGCCCTCTCCAGTAATAGTCATCGCCTTCAAAGTGTTGTCTCTCTGCCATTCTGTGCCATGATGGAATGACTGTTGCCTCTTAACAACTTGTTTACCCCAGGTTTTTTTTACATAACTACATTTGAAATGAAAATGATAGTCTTAGATATGTTTGTTACCTGGATACGGTTGATGTATGTATTTGGCGAATATGAGGCATATGTTTGTCGGGATGATAAATCTCTGACCTGTCAACAATACATTGTCATAAAGGACCTTGCTAAATGCACTGTGGATTATCAACCGCACAACATATTCCTCAAAACATGAACCATGTTTTTGCGATTCGCAATGTGGCCAAGTCAAAATATGAGATTTTTTATCCAGAGCGACTTACAGTTAGTGAGTGCATACATTTTTCATACTGGCCCCCCGTGGGAATCGAACCCACAACCCTGACGTTGCAAGCATTTTTTACATTTTTACATTTTAGTCATTTAGCAGACGCTCTTATCCAGAGCGACTTACAGGAGCAATTAGGGTTAAGTGCCTTGCTCAAGGGCACATTTACGTCATTTAGCAGACGCTCTTATCCAGAGCGACTCACAAATTGGTGCATTCACCCTATAGCCAGTGGGATAACCACTTTACAATTATTTTGGGGGGGGTAGAAGGATTACTTTATCCTATCCCAGGTATTCCTTAAAGAGGTGGGGTTTCAAATGTCTCCGGAAGGTGGTGAGTGACTCCGCTGTCCTGGCGTCGTGAGGGAGCTTGTTCCACCATTGGGGTGCCAGAGCAGCGAGCAAGCGGATGCTCTGGCAAGCATCATGCTCTACCAACTGAGCTACAACTGAGCTACAGGAGGTAGCACATGAGATATGGGCACACAATGATATTCATTACCAAAAGAAACATCACTATTATTATGCAGCTCCTCTCCTGCCACGCAACATTTGTCATTGCCATATCATGCTTGGCATGAAAAATTCCTTCCGAGAGCGTTCTGCATATGAAAATTTCCACAAAGCACTATAGATGGCCATATTTGGACATTATCCAAAGACAAAGTGCTAGAACATTAAATTGTTTCCCGGGGAGTGTATTTTCCTTTCTCTTATTCTCTCTGATTGATCAATGCCCTGGCCAATGTGCTTGTGCTGTTTAGCAGGGCCACACGTTCATGTCCTGAATGTTAAAAACCTGGCCCAGGCCTACCACTCAAGCCCCTCCCACTCTCTCCAGAGGGGTGTGTAATGCCAGGCTGCGGTTGATGTCATCGCTGTTTGTTCCAAGTTTCAAAGCCTCCCCATTCTGTTCCCCCCCTTCCTATCCCCAATGACTACCTCCCCTAATGCCGAGTGATTTCAGAGATTCGCCTAGAGTACATCCCATTCATTTTTAAAGTCAAATCGGACTGTAGGCAAAACCCTTTAATGCATGCATGCGCCAGATATTGTGCATGCTTAAAAATAAGCCCCCAAAACATGTTGTTAAAACCAAGGGGGTAAGGTTCTTGCTTCTCTGTTTCCCTAACCAGTTATTTTATCTATTTCTGTTGTAGCCTCAGTACAAATGCTTCTGTCAATTCTACGATTGGATACATCATCAGCTTGTTACAGTTGAATTTAAATGTATTTCAAATTCCTGATTGACGGCTCCTCTTTTTTATAAGCGATTTGTAATGCACACGGGCAGGCTATGTAAATGACCTGGCAAATGTGTTTTTCGGGCAGATATGACCTTTTTCACTGATCGTTGGTTACCTTGACCTTTCCCGATAAGGGGCGTAACGATTCCCACACCAGGTGTTGCTGAACTTTGCACTGCCCCACTCCATCACTGTGGAGAGGATGCCATTTCTGCTAGCTATTGACCTTTTTGAAGTCCGATAACTTGCTGTACAGATACAAATTGAGATATTTTATGGCAAGGGGTGTGTGACACCTTTTGTCTACCACTTTAGCCTGCCCACTTGATTAGAAAAGTAGTCTCTACATTTATCTTCCCCCATGTTCTAAAGCGTATGATTTATCGCCAGAGTTGCTGAGGCCTGACGAGCTCATATCCTATAAGTCATAATGTCCCGCACTGGAATTAGCCTTCTGAAAATAAACCTGCAATGACAATGATGAGAATACAGACGCTGTTTATTGTAATGCTTAATAACACGGTAAAACATTTTGAATTTTGGTTGACATTGTGATAATTTAAATGCAAATGTATGAATTAATTTAACCCTTTAGACCCCAATAGAATTCTAGAATGCTGCTGTAGATTACTGAGAGTTTTCAAGATAAAGCTAATTTTCTCACATTTCAAACAGAAATAGCTTAAAAACAAAGAACAAATGACAATTACAAGTTAACTTAGTTTTAAAGAGCACAACCTCTTCTTTAATGACACCACATTCATGTCAATAGGAATAACACTCATTTTGTCTTCCATTGTGTAAAGACACACTATACTCAACACAACAAAAAAACCTAGAGTATTTAAATTGTAGTAAATTTGATTAAATTATTCACTCAGAATGTACCAAGTATAATATATTATACTTACATAATATATTATAATTTACATATAAATAAAAAAACATTATCCAAAATGTGACAAGGACAATATTGAAAAAGTATTTCAAAACCCACACAAAGTAGGCTATTTGATTGACAATGATTCTTACTTCTGTAACAATGTAAACATGCAAACAACTATTCAGAGACTAATTCAAAATGTAGGTAACCTCTCTCAATAAGATTTAGTACAGACGAGGCCTGACACAAAATGTAGAAATAGTAGCCTGCTTTGACAACAATTCAGTGAATGCAACAAGTATTAGATAGAGAGAAGATACAAAATACAACAACTGTTCAGAGACCATCAAAGATTTGTAGGACAAATTCATATTTCACATGGTCACTTTAGTGTTTGAATTTAGCCTACAACGTCATGGAACTTCTGGAAGCACGGCCCCATCCTGCGAAGTGGCATAGAACACACAGAGCTCCCAAAGGAGGTTTCTACCCATCTCCCACTCTTTGCCCTGCATCCACTCCGGATGCACACCACACACTTCTCTTGTGCCCTTCAAACTTCACCTGCTTTCAAATGAGTTACAACTCGGTTCACACGCCCTGATGCCACACTCTTGGCTCCCCTCTTCTTGCCACTGTAGCCATCACCGAGTGAATGCACAAGCTGCATTTGAATGCCTTCAGGGACTAGCGCCTATGGTTTCTGATAAGGGGCCTTTGCAGGGTCCCCCACACGATGTACACATTTATGATGGTAATTTTGAGCATACCCCAAAACACATACTTTCACAATTTTCTGCCTGTGTGTCCAACATTGTAATAGCGCCTCAGTTGGTCAAGATTGTCAACCCCGCCCGTTTTCTTGTTGTAATCCATTACAAGCTCTGGAACATAAGTTCCTACCACTTAAAAACAACTCCAAAACCCCTGCCACTGTCACTTTAGGCCCAGGCTGTGTGGTACAAGGGTGAATGGTGGGACTTGGGGCAGACACACGCCATGGAAACTTAGGCTCCCCTCTCGGGTGTGCTCTCCCTCTTCCTCCTCCTCTCCCTCTGCTTCTTTCTCTGCTTCATCCTCTCCCTCTCCCTCCTCTCCATGTTCCTCTCCCTCTTCAATCTCCTCTTCCTCTCTCCCTCCACTCATCTCCTTCACTCTCCTCTTCCTCTCTCCATCCACTCTCCTCTTGCACCTCTCCTCCCTCCTCGATCCAAATCTCTATCCCTCCAATCATCTCTAACTCCTCTTCTTCCATGCCTTTTGCTGCTGAGCCCTGACTCTCCATGTCACTTCCTTCGCTTTCACTGACCTAGAGAGAGAAACAAAGTAACAGAGGGAGAGGAGCAACAAATATGATCCAATTCTAGTCAGGAACATAATCTCTCTCCCTCACACTGTCTCTCCCTTCGTCTTTCTTTTTCTCAACCATACACACACACTCTTCCTAATATGGGGTTTCCATAATATATTGTGTGACAGTTACACGCCTCCCATTCCCCTCTCTCTCTCTCTCTCGCTCGCTCTCCAATGCTTTCTTGCCTTATAGACTAACTACAGAGTTCGCCAATGTTAGCTGATTAGTTACGAATCTGGGACAGTTTCCAAATGAATTGCATCGGTAGAAACAGGACAAAACAAGCATCTTCTTAGCTGGATATGTAAACAAATATCCAACTCCTCATATGAGCTCCACTGCGCGGGCATCTACTACCCTAACACGACAGCTAAGATGTCAAATAATAGGAAAACAAGGCAATGTATAGCCTATGAATATCTGCACCTAGCATAACCTAAGCCCAACAGATAAACACAAATTACTCTAGCCTTAATTTCGGTGGCTAGTTAGCTGGTTGTCTGTATGGCTAACCAGTGAAAGTGACAGCTGAGGTTGACTCTTTGTGAGCACTGCCCAAATTTACCGGTACACACAACTTTTCTTGCCTGACAAACTAACTAGTTAGCTAGCTACAGTAGCTATAGCAAGCAGCTTGGGCCGTTTCCATATGAATTACATCGGTAGAAACAAGACAAATCAACCAACTAGTTAGCGAACTATATACAGCTAAACACTGCAACTATTTCCATGAGACCGAGAGCAATCATTCTAGCTCCACCGATGATGATGATGTGCTCGCCTGTACCAATCAAGTTATCATGACACGACTTGTTAATCTATTTCCCAAGTTTCACAGCATTAAACATCAACAACAACAACAAACATATCTGCTGTTTTACTTATTTCATTCACCTCGTCATCTTAGCTATTTTGTGCAAGGACGTATGCAAATCCGTATCACCATCCAACATAGATAAAGCCTCTTTCAAAGTGACAAGTTGTCTGCTTTGGCGCTGTCATTTTGAGAAATGAAGTAAAAAAAACATTGAAAAGTCAAATTACATCATTTTCCGGTTTCTGGTTGATGACAACAGCCGTGCGAATACGACAACAGGTTGTTAGCAAGTTAATTTTGCGATATTGACACAGATATTGTTGTTAGAAAAACAAGGCCGTTCGCGGCTGCTACAGTAATTCAAAGAAAGGCTGTCGACAGCCGCTATGGCTTCTAAAGGGTTTTAAGATGAATGTGTTTATGCTCTAAATGTCTTACAAACACCCAAAAGCTGTTGTTAGCGATTCATTATTTAAGGTCAGACCAATTTTGAGGAATATACTACAACATTAAGCAAACAAATGGATATATTACATTTCGTTTCCAGCTAAAACAATGACTGTGATGAGACATTCAGAAAAATGGGAGTGAGATGATTATAGACTATAGTGGTTGTGTTTGCTTGCTGCTTGTACTTGTACTTGTTCAACCTCTTGTCAACAATGCTTTTTTTTCTCTCTCTCCTTTCTTTTACATGACCTTCCTTTGTTGTCACTGCTATGCCAACTGAATAGGTGAGTAATTTTTTGTTTGGAAGACATGACATTTGCAAATGGCACAAGGTGGAGCATAATTTAAGATTGGGCTTGGAGCCAAGTTGCATAGTCATGGTAGGGACTCGATTGATAAGTAAAAACAAATTAGCCTTTTGAAACGTTGGTAGCCTTGGGCAGGATATGGGCAATAGGCTAAGGTTGAAATTAAGATAGCCAGCCATGCGTTACGTAAAAGACACATTGGGGTGACTATTGGGGAATTTATGTTTTAAGCATTATTGGTGCCATGCCATAATTTGAATTTATCACAGCATGCCTTGACTTTAAGTTTTTAGCAAGTAAACTTGTTTTGTTGAGTCCAAGGTGTTTGAGCATCTTATACTTGGTATATTACATCCCAGAGAGTCAGTCTTTGTTGTTGAGAAGCTTACAGTAAGACTGGCCCTCGAGTCCACTCTGGTAGTAATGATGCAAATTGAATTATTTTGGAATGGAAGTCAATAAATGCTTTCAAACTAGTGTTGCTTAGATCATTTAGCTAGTGTTTCATGTTGATTCATCTTTTTGTTGCCCATGGGCCCGTGGATTATAGTCCATCCATCTCCTTTTAACAGGAAGGAATCTAATGTAGTTGAATGTATGGACGCATTAGGCTGATAGTGTTAAAAAGAAAGTATCTCAAAATATACCATCTGGTTCAAGGCCTTTGCCGAGATGTTTTGTGTATATAACTAGCTTCTGCGGCATATGTTGGGCTTGTTCAAACCATCTAATATAGAAGTTGTTGTGCTTTCTTGCAATTGGATAAAAAAACACATCCATAATTTGTGTTACTCTCACTACAAAATACTTGAATGCAATAAGAGATTACTCCTTCAAACCAAAATGTCAAGGTTACAGCAGCCATAACATTGGGAGCTTACTGCGGGCTTATGTGCATTTTACAAATTGCTTGATTTCAGGCTCTCCGGCCAATGGGAATTAGGGGTAAATGGTCAGATCTTCAAACATGAGATTCTCCCTTATGTGCCCGGTAGCTTTGCAGAAACAAATTTACCTTTAACCAAAACCAACATGAGAGAAAATGGAGCGTGTTTACAATGAAGGTTTCAGCTAGTCATTGGTAAGATGGTATCGCAGTGCTAACTGTGCCACTAGATCCTGGTTTGAATCCAGGTTCTGTCGCAGCCGGCCGCGACCGGGAGACTCATGGGCAGCGCACAATTGGCCCAGCGTCGTCCAGGGTAGAGGAGGGAATGGCCGGCAGGGATGTAGCTCAGTTGATAGAGCTTGGCGTTTGCAACGCCAGGGTTGTGGGTTCGTTTCCCACGGGGGGCCAGTATAAAAAAATATGTATTCACTAACTGTAAGTCGCTCTGGATAAGAGCGTCTGCTAAATGACTAAAATGTAAAATGTAAATGTAAGACTTCTGTATGAACATTCTCACTTGGTCGAGACATTTAGTCTCATGTGTCCTGTACCAGTGATCTGTTTGAACCCCACCTTCGGAGTCAGCCTGCCTCAAAGGAGCACCATGTTGACACTTGACAGTTTCGTATGCCCTCTGTAGTGAAGCGGCAGACTGAGTTTACTGACATCTGATCTCCACACCCCTGAAAAATGTAGCAGCTGTGTGTCTCCTCCTTGTCTGACACAGCTCCCTGGAACTGCCACTGCCTCAGGTTGGGATTCAGGGGAAGGGAGGGAGATAAAAAGAGAGATTGACTAAATCATAAGATTAAGCTCCCGCACAGGGCCTGGGCCCAAATGTGCAGATGAGAGCAGAAAGCCCCAAAAGTAATTTCACAGATTGGTAGGTGTAGCTGCTCTGCGCCTTAGCCCTAGTGTTCCCTGGTCAGGGACAGTAATCAAAACCTGCCCTCAGCTCCTTCGTCTTCACAGATCAACCTGATCTTGATCTTAATAGCTCCAAAATGAATGTGCACCCCTGTAGGTATATCTGCAACATCCTTTTATTGCTCTTACATTGGCCAATCTTCATATTATCTCTTGTAATTATGAATAATATGTTATTAAGCATATACAAGGCAGTGACCGGGCTCATTTTCTCAAGCCAATTCAGACGTAGTATGACCGAATGTGGGTTCCTGCTTGAAAATGGATTGCAGAGCTAAGGCACAGAGACGTCTTTGATGTGCTAATGACTCGGAGGCTCTTGCTAGTCAGACGGTTTGAGAATCTGAAGTCGTCTACTTTAGTGCAATTAATGCTGCTTTAATAACTGCAGACAGAGGAAATGGAGAAAGATAGCGAGAGAAGCTAAGTTTCATATTTTTTATGTTAGTGTGAAAGAGTCCAATTACCTTTTTGTTTGCTTAAGTGATCTTCAGGAAACCGTTGGATAGAGGCCTAATCATATAGCAGAGAAGGTGAAGAGAAGAGCATAGCCCTAGCTACTTGACCAGATGACATTTTGTAAGGAAAACCTTTTACCGCCAAATTCATGTGATTATCTCCTTTTACGAAGCCTGTTTTCGGACCTGCAGGGCTTAGTTTCTTCACAATGATTTGCACTGCCATTTCTCTTTAGGAGCAATTACTCAAGACTTAGGGTGGCGACGTCCCTTTTTCCCTTTGTAATTAACGGCAAAGGCGTCCAATGGGAGCGGATCAGACGGATTGCGGGACGCGAGTGCTCTCCAATGGCTTTTTGGAAGTTCTCTAAGCCTGCTGGCGGATGATCGCCTTGGCGTCGAGGCAAGTGAAAATAAACATCCTGCTGGGGTTTGCCTCTGTAAATCTCCACCATACCCTACGCCAAAGACTGAGGGCTCACAGAAGAACAGAGGCCCTCCAGTAGCAAAAGTAGATGCCTTTTGTCTGCTCCCCTTCCAAATTAAATGGAATCGTGGAGAACTGAGGCGACGGTGGGAGGCTTCTTTCACAATGGGACTCAAACACGGGCATCTCCCACACCGTAAAAAACACATCCATCGCCTCTGATCCTTAATGGGTGTGAAATGGTCATAGATTTAGATTTTATGTCACCTGCTGGATAACCTGTCATCACCTTGGTTGTGAATAGACTGTTGTTAGGGAGGGGACATGGTACATAAATTGACTGCGGCATTAAACAGCAGCAAATACCTTCTTTTTTTTTACACAAATGGGGGAAGTATAAATGGATTGGACATGACTGGCCAAAAAAGTCTGTATCGCCATGAGAAATGCAAGGTTAAATTTTGATTGGATTATCTAGCAATTTTACTGGATCTCTAGACTTGACCATTTGCTGGTCCACTTTACAGTTGGTTATAATAAGGATGTTTGGATTTGGTCCAAGCTTGTGCTTTTTATAGCAACAGTTCCGATCCAATTTTCCTCTAACCATTCCTACATTAGTGTGTGCATTGACAGGATCATGGTGAGTGGATTTCAGTATCTATGTTAAGTACCATATTAACTATACTTGTCATCCTCTTTTGCTTTCTCCCCACACATTGATGGTGGCTGCTCTGTTTTTATGGTCCATATCTGGACTCTCTTAAATGGCCTATTCTATCTACATTTCAATAGAATATGTTAAAGGGATAGCTAGATGTTTTCATACCTTAGATGTGGTTTAAAAGTCAAGCTGCATCCATATTCCATGCCATATGTTGTGTTGATCCCGCTATATGTTTTATGAGATGTATGTCCCTCAATCCTTAATGAATGAGAAAGATTTCCAACCTCTAATTCCATCTTTATTGAGACGGTTTTCAATTTAGCGCAATATACACAACAGACATCTAATCCATGTAGACCAATTTGAGGAATGAAAACATCAGACACAATTTGATTTCGGCCTATAATGATGCCTTTCATTGCTACAGTTCCGTAAGGCCCTATAAGACCACTTGATTCTTTGGACATATAAAGAGAACTAGAAGTAATTACAGGGAAATCTGCATGTTATTAGGTTAGATTTCTTGGGATACGGTTATGTGGAATCCCAAACTAGATTAAAATGTTGTGGTCTGAGGATTGGGGACGGAGAGGCCTGTCCTGCTCTCCATCCACTCTCATCTTCTCTCCATTCCTCAATTTCTCCCTCTTCCCAAATCCCCTGCAATGAGGAAAATGGCCTAGCAAGAGCGCTCACTCCCCGACAATCCTCTCAAGTTGTGTACCAAAGATGATGAGCGCACCACCCCACCCCGTGTGCTTCTTAGGCGCCTTCTCACCTCTCATCCCAGAGTCAATATTTTATATTCTGCAGGAGACATCCAATAGGGAGAAGGGATCTTCAAAAGCAACCGACATTCAAAAGACCTTTCAAAATACATTTATCTTTCAAAGGGCTACTTAAAAGCATGTTTCACATCATTTGTTTTTCAACAGGACAATGACCCAAAAAACACCTCCAGGCTGTGTAAGGGCTATTTGACCAAGAAGGAGAGTGATGGAGTGCTGCATCCGATGGCCTGGCCTCCACAATCACCCGACCTCAACCCAATTTGAGATGGTTTGGGATGAGTTGGACCGCAGAGTGAACGAAAAGCAGCTAACAAGTGCTCAGCATATGTGGGAACTCCTTCAAGACTGTTGGAAAAGCATTGCTCATGAAGCTGGTTTAGAGAATGCCAAGAGCTGTCATCAAGGCAAAGGATGGCTACTTTGAAGAATCTCAAATATAAAATATATATTGATTTGTTTAACACTTTTTTTGGTTACTACTTGACATATGTGTTATTTCATAGATTTGACGTCTTCACTATTATTCTACAATGTAGAAAATAGTACAAATAAAGAAAAACCCTTGAATGATTAGGTGTGTCCAACTTTTGACGGGTACTGTATATTGCTGCTGTGTTTTACAGAAAAAGGAGCAACAATTTTTATTGTTGTGTAATAGGAATTGAACAGCCCAAATCTTAAATCTAATAGTAAGAGACTTATTTCAATGACTCATTGCCGACTTTAACCTGAATGCCTGCAACGTTCCGCCCCATCCATGTAATTTTCCCCGCAACAATTACAATGACCAACAGCATTGTGCTTTCTTTTCAAGCCATTGGTCCTTGCCTAAATGAAACAATTACTCTTCTATTGATTTTCTTTTTTTTAAACTGTTTCTATGTCTAGGGTCTCTTTTAATCAAATGATGCAGCAGGTCCTTTATGAACATCATCCCACAGACCTCGTCCTCTGCTGTACTCTGAAGAGGCAACGCAAGGGAGCTCGAAACTCTCACTCCCCACCCCCCCGAACACCATTGTTTGTTTGTCCCATGTTGTCTCTGCCTTTTCCTAACCAGCTTTGTATGCACTGTGGAAGTATTCTCGCCATACAAACAGCTTCATGGTAATGTACTGTGGTGAAGTATGAAATACAGTGGGGAAAAAAGTATTTAGTCAGCCACCAATTGTGCAAGTTCTCCCACTTAAAAAGATGAGAGGCCTGTAATTTTCATCATAGGTACACGTCAACTATGACAGACAAATTGAGAAGAAAGAAATCCAGAAATTCACATTGTAGGATTTTTTATGAATTTATTTGCAAATTATGGTGGAAAATAAGTATTTGGTCACCTACAAACAAGCAAGATTCCTGGCTCTCACAGACCTGTAACTTCTTCTTTAAGAGGCTCCTCTGTCCTCCACTCGTTACCTGTATTAATGGCACCTGTTTGAACTTTTTATCAGTATAAAATACACCTGTCCACAACCTCAAACAGTCACACTCCAAACTCCACTATGGCCAAGACCAAAGAGCTGTCAAAGGACACCAGAAACAAACTTGTAGACCTGCACCAGGCTGGGAAGACTGAATCTGCAATAGGTAAGCAGCTTGGTTTGAAGAAATCAACTGTGGGAGCAATTATTAGGAAATGGAAGACATACAAGACCACTGATAATCTCCCTCGATCTGGGGCTCCACGCAAGATCTCACCCCGTGGGGTCAAAATGATCACAAGAACGGTGAGCAAAAATCCCAGAACCACACGGGGGGGCCTAGTGAATGACCTGCAGAGAGCTGGGCAGGGACGGCCTGTTCAATAGGGCGATATGGGCGACGCACTGCCAAACGGGAAAAGGAAGGGATTTTTTTTCTAATCAATTATATCACGGCAACAGTAGTTATCAGTGTTGTAATCTATACGTCTGATCTGCCACAGTGCCACACTGCCACTAAATGTCGAATCAGGCTAAAGTCGTGCTTCAAATGGCTCCACCCCCTTTTGGGGCGATTTCAGTCAGATTGAAAATCGCCCAGAACTTCTGTCATAGACTCCCATGTAAAATCTATTTTTTTCAAATTTCAGAGCCTTCAATACAATCTCAATGGGTGTCTGTGGGCTTGCACTTACGCTTTCGTCATACGTTACGTAACCATGAACGTAACTGAGAAAAGAGTGGATTGTTTGAAAGAAGTTCCTTTTTGTCGGCGAACAAATGAAGATAAATTGGCAACGAAACAATTAGGACCTCCCAGACCAAATTTAATAATTCAACAGGTTTCTACTAAAGGCGGAAAGTCCTACACCCGAGGATTTTCCAAAAATTGGTACGAACGAAAAAAGACATTGCCACTCACTCAACTGGATGACGAGGGATACAGGCTAGCTGTCCGCCGCCACAACGATGAGGTTAGTGTTGATAATCACAAGTTTACTGGATGTGGATATGGTGTAATAAAGGCAGTTTATTCAGAGGTAAATATATCTGGAATCGCGTTCACGGACCCGTTCGTCAAACTCTTAGGGAGCTATAAATTAAGCCCCATTACTTACCATATCAGATAAGAGAAATTGCTGCAGCTACATATATTTTACATCCTGGCCCTACATAGTTCACTATTTGCATCACTTACCAAAATATTACATGTGGTCATATATGCTTGGAAAGTGGAGATGCCATAGAACGTCAAAAAAGTAAACATTGCTGGAGACACATTGCCGTTTTGGAGAAGACATCGCGTTTGCTAGCGAAGAGATTTGTTGTGGCAAATGAACTTGGGCTGGGAATTGCCAGGAACCTCACGATAAGATATATGCATCAGCATTGCGAGTCTCATGATTCTATACGTATTGCGATTCGATACTGTGATTTTATTGCGCACCATATGTCTGTTGCAGAGGGATCAGAAAGCCATGAGAACGAGTTTTGATCAGTCATGGAAATAAAAGTGCTGAAAACAAATTGGCTCCCAATGTGAAAAGATTGAGAACAAGCTATGAAGGAACAATAATGGTGTTTTGGTGCAGGTACAGCCAACTAGCGCTAAAATATTGCGATATTGTCAATACAGTATATCGTAAAGTATCACTATGTAACTCGATTTCTTTCACCCCAATCCCTCAAATTAACGGTAAATAACTGAATTGTTTGCCCCACATTTAGCTAAGATGATTAGCTAGCCAGCTAAAATGATTTAGTTAGTTAGCAGTCGCATCTACAATAGTTTACTGTCAATAACATGTCTCCAAAAATGACGTGGTGTCTCCAATTGTGTTGACATTTTACAATTGCAATGCGCATCCATGAGTATCCACTTTCTGTAGCTCAGCTGGTAGAGCATGGTGCTTGTAACGCCAAGGTAGTGGGTTCGATCCCCGGGACCACCCATACACAAAAATGTATGCACGCATGACTGTAAGTCGCTTTGGATAAAAGCGTCTGCTAAATGGCATATTATTATTATTATTATTATTATTATTATTATTATTATCTGAAGAGAGCCCGAAACATTGTGTGCAGACATTTTATGCAATAAATGAAGTAGGTTCAATCTAGTAGTTCTGATCTTCTGATTGGTCCTGATGAGTTGGGCGAGGTCCCCTGCAGGCTACTGTCACTGTTGCATTGGCTCTGAGTCGGGTTCTCTGTCTTCAAATGTTCAGCCTAAGAGAGGGGATTTTTGTGTGTGTGTGTGTGTGTGTGTGTGTGTGTGTTTAACAGTGATGATGTGTGTGTGTGTGTGTGTGTGTTTAACAGTGATGATGTGTGTGTGTGTGTGTGTGTTTGTGTGTGTGTGTGTCCTCAGCAAGAACTCGTGAGTTGGAAGAACTGAGAGGCCTATGGCGTGGGTGTTGTCCTTGGCCACCTGCTGACAAGGCTGACAAGATAGGACCCTTTTGTCCATTGTTATTGGATAGGAACAGAACTTATAACCAGCTCCTGACCTAAATAGATCTTAGCACAACATTTTACTCAACATATCATATTCCATATTCACTATAACAAATATATTTACTACGACATTAGCAAGAACCGCCACATCCTCAGCCGGCTAATCCAGTGTGTGAAGTTTTGCGGAGTGTTTGAGTTAGCTTTGCGAGGCAAAGATGAAACTGAGGGCTCCACCAACCCTGGTAAGCCAACACTTTTGAGATCAGTCAATAAATGCTTCTGGTATTGACTTATATGCTGCCCCTGTCTTCATGTTGTTGCTGGACATATCTTTTTTTAAATGTGTGTAGGTCACCTAAATCATCAGAAAAATTGCCCCTCCTGAGAATTTTTTCAGGAGCCGCCACTGGAGCTGGGACCAAAGTAACAAAGCCTACCATCAGTAACACACTACGCCGCCAGGGACTCAAATCCTGCAGTGCCAGACGTGTCCCCCTGCTTAAACCAGTACATGTCCAGGCCCATCTGAAGTTTGCTAGAGTGCATTTGGATGATCCAGAAGAGGATTGGGAGAATGTCATATGGTCAGATGAAACCAAAATATAACTTATTGGTAAAAACTCAACTCGTCGTGTTTGGAGGACAAAGAATGCTGAGTTGCATCCAAAGAACACCATACCTACTGTGAAGCATGGGGGTGGAAACATCATGCTTTGGGGCTGTTTTTCTGCAAAGGGACCAGGACGACTGATCCGTGTAAAGGAAAGAATGAATGGGGCCATGTATCGTGAGATTTTGTGTGAAAACCTCCTTCCATCAGCAAGGGCATTGAAGATGAAACGTGGCTGGGTCTTTCAGCATGACAATGATCCCAAACACACCGCCCGGGCAACAAAGGAGTGGCTTCGTAAGAAGCATTTCAAGGTCCTGGAGTGGCCTAGCCAGTCTCCAGATCTCAACCCCATAGAAAATCTTTGGAGGGAGTTGAAAGTCCGTGTTGCCCAGCGACAGCCCCAAAACATCACTGCTCTAGAGGAGATCTGCATGGAGGAATGGACCAAAATACCAGCAACAGTGTGTGAAAACCTTGTGAAGACTTACAGAAAACGTTTGACCTGTGTCATTGCCAACAAAGGGTATATAACAAAGTATTGAGAAACTTTTGTTATTGACCAAATACTTATTTTCCACCATAATTTGCAAATCAATTCATAAAAAATCCTACAATGTGATTCTCTGGATTTTTTTTTCTAATTTTGTCTGTCATAGTTGACGTGTACCTATGATGAAAATTACAGGCCTCTCTCATCTTTTTAAGTGGGAGAACTTGCACAATTGGTGGCTGACTAAATACTTTTTTCCCCCACTGTATTCATGTTTCCCAGTGATACTGATTCAAATGGGCCTGATTTTTATGCTTATTTTCACAATTTCAAACAATGTGAAAAGCAAAGAATATAAATAAATAATTCAGCCACAGATGCCATCATTTTCTAACTATGCGGAAAGGGTAAACTGGTTAAAGATGTTGCAATGGGCCATTTGTGCGCTCCTCCATCGAGTTAATTGGATCTTGTAGGCACATGTTTGATTGGCAGCAATTAATGACTTATTTTAGGTGTGAACTTAATATCTACAGATCAGTTTGTACCGCAGCACTCATTTGTAGTTTGGTGCGCTGATCATGACCCAGACCTCTGCCGCACCTTCTATAGCATCACTGCTGCTAACAAACTTTAGGCTTTCCACAGAGCTGCCTTAGCACAGAACATGAACATAATTACCTCATCTTCTCTGCTGCAAAGAGGTGCAGTGGACGGTTTAACTAAACATCAAAGCTGTAGGCACTAACTTGACTGTCTTTTCCTGATTTAAATGCAATACACATACACATATGTGCGTTTTGTGTTTTAGCATTTATGTCTGCTGGTGCATTTGTGGGCATATCTGCATGTGTGTGTGCGCGTGTCTTTGAGATCATGAAATTACTAGTGCAGCTCCCATAAGTGTGTGATGATAGAATGAACGCCCATTGTATTCGTTCCTCCCAGAAATTCTCTCTTTAAAGAGCACAGAAAAGTCCCTTGCTGCATGTTGATTCTAGGTTTCCCCACGTTCTTTCCCCACTACTTTGACCTTGAATGCATTGTTTTGCTCATTTTTCTCTCCTGGGAGAGAAAATCCGCCACATAACAGAAAGAAAGTGTGGCACTTCTGTGGTGGAGCGGCCCTATCGTGGTGCTCAGGGAAGAGTAATTGCCCATTCAGAATTCATTAGATTTTGAGGGAGTGGAAACAGGAGTGGACATCTTACAGGTTCAGACTGTTTTGACAGTGATGTGAACAGCTGCTTTGAATTAAACATGTGCACAAGCACACCGGGCTGTGGGATGACGGTTTACTGGTGGAGCACATTGCCATCAGTGATACCATTGTGTTCACCTCACACAGGTTTCCACACTGAACCTCCCCTTACTGTCGTGAATGACAGGATACACCACATCCAAAGCCAGCCATGAGGGCCTTTGACACAACCACATTTTTGCTGCAAGGGGTCTCTACAGCACTTTTACAAATGGTTCTAATTTTTTTCCCCCTTCTTCCTGACAACAGTTATTTTGACTAGTGAAGTTTGTTTGTTTTTTTGTTTTTTTTGGCTTAGTTTGGGAACCAATGTCCTGGAGAAAGAGGTTATGACCCAAAAGTTATATTTTGCAGTTGAAGTTGATAATACTGAAATCAAATAATGTATCTTTAAAAAGGAATAATCCTTTAATGTTCAATGGCTTTTGACAGTACATCCTTCTGGGTTAGATTGAAAGTATTTTCTGATTTTGATCTATATGAAATTTGTTCCTAATTACTAATTTCAACTTCTATAGTTTTCTGATCGCGAAAAATAATTGTGGGAATAATGAGTTTTTTTATCCTCCATCCTCTTTGGCACTGTCACATAATGGCCCTCTTACTGAACACTTCAGGTCTGTCACAAGTTATCACAGTTTGATTGGAATGTTTTTGATATGTACAACAGTTTCTGACAAAGTCCTTTAGCTGGTTCAAAGACATAAAATAACTTATAGAAAACTCTCCCTCTCAGAACGATTGACTGTGTCAGTGCGGCATGGTGAATAGGCTGTGAAGACATTAGCCTTTTGCAAAGGCCCCCACAATGAAAACATTTTATAAAGTAGATGACCTCGGACAATTCCACCAACAGTAGACCCTCAGCAGGGCTTTCTTGGACGGTAAGAATGTCTAAATAGCTTAAATGGAAGCATGAAATCTCTGAGGATTCTGGAGAGCTGGAGGAATGACAAAGGAAAGCTAGTAGGGGAAACATAAAATGCCAAGCATTAGATTCCTGCTCCTTTGAGCTGCAGATGGGTACTAAGAATCACTGCTGCGCCTCAGGACTGAATAACTGCACACGTCTGACAGGCAAGAGAAGCCGGCAGATTTTTTTAAATGAGAGATATTGATGGCAAGCAGTTATTCAGGCGTGTTTCAAAACTTTGAGACTGCTTGCTTGGAAACCCCTAATGCTTTGGCTGTATCTGTGATTGAGTTGGAGTGGCAGACAAGCTACCTGCTGTAAATGAACACATGTTCACAATATTGAGTCTATATTTGTGGCTCAGCTGCCAAAACTGAGATTATCCTTTTGACGTCACGTTATCTAAGAAAATTTGGCTGACATGGTTAATCACGGTAGGGCTGACCCCATTTAGACGACTGGTCGATTATTTGGTTGATAGGCTGTTGGTCAACCGATAATTTTTTAGTCGAGAGGGCAGGAGATGACACACCTGTATCACCAGTAGTACATTTACCATTAATTCCCATAATTTCTAATCTACAATGTTTGTTTGGTTACCATAATTTATGTTAATGCATTCATTATATTATTAATGTATTTTACTGTTCTCATTGTCTGAGTGGACACGTTGTTTGCAGAGCGCACAACTTAGGCTACACTTGTGAGAAACACATTTTTTGGTTTATTTCATTCCATTTACGAGTTGTCAATTTATTAATTGTGTTTTGTTTGGAACGCGCCTGTCAATGAGTAAACACCTGATTTACGCACTTGATTACGCATAGAAGTAGGCCTAGGCTACCTGGCCTGCACGCAAATGTAGGCTTATAAATGTGCCCATTTGGGGATCTGATAGTATTTCTGATTGTCTTAACTCACCACCACTAATGAGCCGTGGAGCTTCTCAAAGTAATTTTTTCTTCACCTCAAACAGCAAGTAAACAGTATGTTTTTACATCCATTGAGAAAGACAATAGTTCCTCAATGTAGCCTATTTGAAAACTCTTTCCAGCTCGCTCCCTTTCAATAACCACTAGACGTAAAAAAAAAAAAAAAAATGTAATGCTCTGATCCGGTGGAAAAGTCATAAAATAGGCTTACCTGGCTACTTCTTATCCCTTGCACAAATAGCCTACAGCTGTGTCTGTCCGGAGCTCAAGGCGTGGGAAACTCTGAGGGTCCAGGATATTTTATACAATCAAATCAAATCAGATTTTATTGGCCACATGCGCCGAATACAACAGGTGTAGACATTAGTGAAATGCTTACTTACAGCGCTTAACCAACAATGCATTATAAAACAACAACAAAAAAGTGTTGAGAGAAAAAAAAGAGCAGAAGTAAAATTAAATAACAGTAGGGAGGCTATACAGTGGGGAAAAAAGTATTTAGTCAGCCACCAATTGTGCAAGTTCTCCCACTTAAAAAGATGAGAGAGGCCTGTAATTTTCATCATAGGTACACGTCAACTATGACAGACAAAATTAGAAAAAAAAATCCAGAAAATCACATTGTAGGATTTTTAATGAATTGATTTGCAAATTATGGTGGAAAATAAGTATTTGGTCAATAACAAAAGTTTCTCAATACTTTGTTATATACCCTTTGTTGGCAATGACACAGGTCAAACGTTTTCTGTAAGTCTTCACAAGGTTTTCACACACTGTTGCTGGTATTTTGGCCCATTCCTCCATGCAGATCTCCTCTAGAGCAGTGATGTTTTGGGGCTGTCGCTGGGCAACACGGACTTTCAACTCCCTCCAAAGATTTTCTATGGGGTTGAGATCTGGAGACTAGCTAGGCCACTCCAGGACCTTGAAATGCTTCTTACGAAGCCACTCCTTCGTTGCCCGGGCGGTGTGTTTGGGATCATTGTCATGCTGAAAGACCCAGCCACGTTTCATCTTCAATGCCCTTGCTGATGGAAGGAGGTTTTCACTCAAAATATCACGATACATGGCCCCATTCATTCTTTCCTTTACACGGATCAGTCGTCCTGGTCCCTTTGCAGAAAAACAGCCCCAAAGCATGATGTTTCCACCCCCATGCTTCACAGTAGGTATGGTGTTCTTTGGATGCAACTCAGCATTCTTTGTCCTCCAAACACGACGAGTTGAGTTTTTACCAATAAGTTATATTTTGGTTTCATCTGACCATATGACATTCTCCCAATCCTCTTCTGGATCATCCAATTGCACTCTAGCAAACTTCAGACGGGCCTGGACATGTACTGGCTTAAGCAGGGGGACACGTCTGGCACTGCAGGATTTGAGTCCCTGGCGGCGTAGTGTGTTACTGATGGTAGGCTTTGTTACTTTGGTCCCAGCTCTCTGCAGGTCATTCACTAGGCCCCCCCGTGTGGTTCTGGGATTTTTGCTCACCATTCTTGTGATCATTTTGACCCCACGGGGTGAGATCTTGCGTGGAGCCCCAGATCGAGGGAGATTATCAGTGGTCTTGTATGTCTTCAATTTCCTAATAATTGCTCCAACACTTGATTTCTTCAAACCAAGCTGCTTACCTATTGCAGATTCAGTCTTCCCAGCCTGGTGCAGGTCTACAATTTTGTTTCTGGTGTCCTTTGACAGCTTTTTGGTCTTAGCCATAGTGGAGTTTGGAGTGTGACTGTTTGAGGTTGTGGACAGGTGTCTTTTTATACTGATAACAAGTTCAAACAGGTGCCATTAATACAGGTAACGAGTGGAGGACAGAGGAGCCTCTTAAAGAAGAAGTTACAGGTCTGTGAGAGCCAGAAATCCTGCTTGTTTGTAGGTGACCAAATACTTATTTACCACCATAATTTGCAAATAAATTCATAAAAAATCCTACAATGTGATTTTCTGGATTATTTTTCTCAATTTGTCTGTCATAGTTGACGTGTACCTATGATGAAAATTACAGGCCTCTCTCATCTTTTTAAGTGGGAGAACTTGCACAATTGGTGGCTGACTAAATACTTTTTTCCCCCACTGTATATACAAGGGGGTACCGGTGCAGAGTCAATGTGCGGGGGCACCGGCTAGTTGAGGTAGTTGAGGTAATATGTACATGTGGGTAGAGTTAAAGTGACTATGCATAAATAATTAACAGAGTAGCAGCAGCGTAAAAAGATGGGGTGGGGGGCAGTGCAAATAGTCCGGGTAGCCATGATTAGCTGTTCAGGAGTCTTATGGCTTGGGGGTAGAAGCTGTTGAGAAGTCTTTTGGACCTAGACTTGGCACTCCGGTACCACTTGCAGTGCAGTAGCAGAGAGAACAGTCTATGACTAGGGTGGCTGGAGTCTTTGACAATTTTGAGGGCCTTCCTCTGACACCGCCTGGTATAGAGGTCTGGATGGCAGGAAGCTTGGCACCAGTGATTTACTTTGCCGTACGCACTACCCTCTGTAGTGCCTTGCGGTCGAAGGCCGAGCAGTTGCCATACCAGGCGGTGATGCAACCAGTCAGGATGCTCTTGATAGTGCAGCTGTATAATTTTTTGAGGATCTGAGGACCCATGCCAAATCTTTTCAGTCTCCTGAGGGGAATAGGCTTTGTTGTCGTGCCCTCTTCACGACTGTCTTGGTGTGTTTGGACCATGATAGTTTGTTGGTGATGTGGACACCAAGGAACTTGAAGCTCTCAACCTGTTCCACTACAGCCCTGTCGATGAGAATGGGGGCGTGCTCAGTCCTCTTTTTTTTCCTGTAGTCCACAATCATCTCCTTTGTCTTGGTCATGTTGAGGGAGAGGTTGTTATCCTGGCACCACACGGCCAGGTCTCTGACGACCTCCCTATAGGCTGCCTCATCGTTGTCGGTGATCAGGCCTACCACTGTTGTGTCGTCGGCAAACTTAATGATGGTGTTGGAGTCGTGCCTGGCCATGCAGTCATGGGTGAACAGGGAGTACAGGAGGGGACTGCGCACGCACCCCTGAGGGGCCCCCGTGTTGAGGATCAGCGTGGCAGATGTGTTGTTACCTACCCTTACCACCTGGGGGCGGCCCGTCAGGAAGTCCAGGATCCAGTTGCAGAGGGAGGTGTTTAGTCCCAGGATCCTTAGCTTAGTGATGAGCTTTGAGGGCACTATGGTGTTGAATGCTGAGCTGTAGTCAATGAATAGCATTCTCACGTAGGTGTTCCTCTTGTACAGGTGGGAAAGGGCAGTGTTGAGTGCAATAGATATTGCATCATCTGTGGATCTGTTGGGGCGGTGTGCAAATTGGAGTGGGTCTAGGGTTTCTGGGATAATGGTTTTGATGTGAGCCATGACCAGCCTTTCAAAGCACTTCATGGCAGGTTATCTTAGTGTCCTTGGGCACGGGGACTATGGTGGTCTGCTTGAAACATGTTTGCATTACAGACTCAGTCAGGGACATGTTGAAAATGTCAGTGAAGACACTTGCCAGTTGGTCAGCACATGCTTGGAGTACACGTCCTGATAATCCGGCCTTGTGAATGTTGATCTGCTTAAAAGTCTTACTCACATTGGCTACCGAGAGCGTGATCACATAGTCATCCGGAACAGCTGGTGCTCTCATGCATGCTTCAGTGTTGCTTGCCTCGAAGCGAGCATAGAAGTGGTTTAGCTCGTCTGGAAGTCTTGTGTCACTGGGCAGCTCGCGGCTGTGCTTCCCTTTAGTCTGTAATAGTTTTCAAGCCCTGCCACATCCGACGAGCATCAGAGCCGGTGTAGTACAATGTTTCAAGTTTATTACCACAAGCTTCCACTGGACCAAGTTGATAGTTGATACAGTGTCAAGTTCCTTGCAGACAGGCCATGCGTAGCCAATGTGATTTATTTTTATTAGGATATTTTCTACCTGCAGGTTGCAATGTTTTTATTTGTTGGCTTTATGTATGCTATTTTTACATTGTTGCCAATGGCAATAGAAGTTACTTTTAGGTTTGTATAATTTTCATTTAGGTTTCCTTTCATATTTGACATTTACATTTGTCATTTAGCAGAAGCTCTTATCCAGAGCGACTTACAGTTAGTGAATGCATACATTTTTATTTTTATTTTTTTCATACTGGCCCCCCGTGGGAATCGAACCCACAACCCTGGCGTTACAAACGCCATGCTCTACCAACTGAGCTACCCTGGACGACGCTGGGCCAATAGTGCGCCGCCCCATGGGTCTCCCGGTCGCGGCCGGCTACGACAGAGCCTGGATTCGAACCAGGATATCTTAGACCACTGCGCCACTCGGGAGGCACAATATATGAAAGAGATACCAAAAGATGTCTTCATTATCATCAAGAATATACTGAGTGGAAAGAGGTTTGACAGAGGAACACTGTGTTGTTTCCTGTAGATTTGTGCCTGCTAGAAACCTAGCCATCTGAGTAATATCATTTTTTTCAGACCAACTGCACTGTCAGTATTTCCTTGTATAGATGTATACTTAACGGGGCGGCAGGTAGCTTAGTGGTTAAGAGCGTTGTGCCAGTAACCGAAAGGTCGCTGGTTCTAATCCCCGAGCCGACTAGGTGAAAAATCTGTCGATGTGCCCTTGAGCAAGGCACTTAACCCTAATTGCTCCTGTAAGTCGCTCTGGATAAGAGCGTCTGCTAAATGACTTAAATGTAAAAAAATTTTAAAAAATGTTAACTTCAGCCAGGACTTTAACTACCAACCACTGGGGGGGAAAAACTGTCTTGTTTACCTTTTGGGTTACAGCAGACAGTGCTGCTGTCAGCGTCCTCTTATAAATCATGGAGTGCTGTTCTCGTCTGAGCGGTATCACTGACAGGGATAGCCTTTATACGCTGTTCAGAGAGAAAATAGAGCCATTAATAAGAAGCTCAAGTCTCTGTTCGCAAAGGAGTAAGGAGGAACTATCGAGATGGCCGTGACAAAGATGGGCTTTTCGCAAGAACATGATATGATCTGCACTTTATTGGATTTCTGTAAACAAAGAAATCCATGTGCTTGCAGTGTTGTCTAATGCCAGGACCGCTGGCAATCCCTCCAGCCGCCTGTATTACGCCACAGTCACTCACAGCACATACACAAACCTTTAACCTGGATCTTGGAACCCTTCAACTAAGCTTTTTTTTTTACTAATACAGTTCTCATAATTTCTTCCAAATCCCCACATTTCTTCCATTTAAGAATGTGTTCTTGGGGACCTTCAATGTTGCAGAAATGTTTTGGTACCCTGCCCCAGATCTGTGCCTCGACACAATCCTGTCTCTGAGAACTACGGACAATTCCTTCGACCTCATGGCTTGGTTTTTGCTCTGACATGCACTGTCAACTGTGGGACCTTATATAGACAGGTGTGTGCTTTTCCAAATCATGTTCAATCAATTGAATTTATCACAGGTGGACTCCAATCAAGTTGTAGAAACATCTCAAGGATGATCAATGGAAACAGGATGCACCTGAGCTCAATTTCGAGTCTCAAAGCAAAGGGTCTGAACACTTATGTAAATATGATATTTCAGTGTTTTATAAAAACATGTTTTAGCTTTGTCATTATAGGGTATTGTGAGTAGATTGATGAGGAAAACAATTAATTTAATCAATTTTAGAAAGTCTGTAACGTAACAAAATGTGAAAAAGGTCAAGGGGTCTGAATACTTTCTGAATGCACTCATGCATACAATTAGAGAAATTCACATTGCAACATGCACCATACATGTGTATTTAGTATTTATTAGGATCCCCATTAGCTGCTACCAAGGCAGCAGCTACTCTTCCTGGTGTCCAAACAGGATTAAAACAATTACATCAAAACAAAACACAGCCTATATCATAAATAAAACAGTACGTCATAGAAGACATTATTACATTATTACTCTTACAAATGTACAATATAAAATCCACAATAACACAATACCATAATACTAAAGCATTACAGTGTGTGTGTGTGTGCGTGTATGCGTGTCTCTTCACAGTCCGCGTTGTGCCGTAAGATGTTGTTTTGTCTTTTTCTTTCAATCTGAAAGCATAGCATCGCTTTATCACAGACAGACCTCTCCCCATCTTAGCTACCGTTGCATCAATATGTTTTGACCATGTCAGTTTACACTTAATTTCACTTGCTCTGGTAGCTGTAGTGTATAATGTTGAGTCATCAGCATACATACAATGAGTATACCAAACATTAGGAACAACTTCCTAATATTGAGTTGCAACCCCCCCTACACCTCAGAACAGCCTCTATTCGTCGGGGCATGGACTCTACAAGGTGTCGAAAGTGTTCCACAGGGATGCTGGCCCATGTTGACTCCAATGATTCTCACAGTTATGTCTTAGTTGTCTGGATGTCTTTTGGGTGGTGGACCATTCTTGATACACACGGGAAACTGTTGAGCGTGAAAAACCCAGCAGGGTTGCAGTTCTTGACACAAACCGGTGTGCCTGGCACTTACTACCATACCCTGTTCAAAGGCACTTTTCAATCTTTTGTCTTATCCATTCACCCTCAATGGCACATACACAATCCATGTCTGTTGTCCCAAGCATTAAAAGTCCTTCTTTAACCTGTCTCCTCCCCTTCATCTACACTGATTTGAAGTGGATTTAACAAGTGACATCCAATAAGGGATGACATCAATAAGGGATCATAACTTTCACATGGATTCACCTGGTCAGTCTGTCATGGAAAGAGCAGGTGTTCATAATGTTTTGATCCCTTATTGGATGTCACTTGTTAAATCCACTTCAAATCAGTGGCTTTACTCAAAGCTAGTAAGGGGCTAGCTACCTTTTAGGTTAATGAACACCCTATGTGTTCTGTTAGATAGGTAACTCTTGATCCACGATATGGCATAGCCATAACATAAGTTATTTCAGCAGCAGACTATAATCAAAAATGTCAAAAGCTGCACTGAAGTCTAACAAAACAGCTCCCACAATCTTCTTATCAATTTCTTTCAGCCAATCATCGGTCGTTTGTGTTAGTGCCGTACATGTTGCATGCCCTTCCCTATAAGCGTGCTGAAAGTCAGCTAAATTGTTTACAAATGTAAGAAATTGAAAATGAACTAATGAACAAAAAAATCAATAATCGGACACAGGTGAATACTTGATCTCATCAATTACCCACAGGAGGCTGAAAAGATTTGGCATAGGTCCTCAGATCCTCAAGTTTTACAGCACCACCATTGAGAGCATATTGACTGGTTGCATCACCGCTTGGTATAGCAACTGCTTGGCATCCGACCACAAGGCGCTACAGACTGTAGTGCGTACGGCCCAGTACATCACTGGGGCCGAGCTCCCTGCCATCTAGGACCTCTATACCAGGCGGTGTCAGAGAAAGGCCCTAAAAATTGTCAGACTCCAGCCACCGAAGTCATAGACTGTTCTCTCTGCTACCGCACGGCAAGCGGCATTGTTGGGAAGGGCTTGTAAGTAAGCATTTCACTGTTAGTCTACACCTGGTGTTTATGAAGCATGTGACAGATACAATTTGATTTGACCTACTCTATTTCATGAAAGGTAATGATGCAATTTCTAATGAAGAGCAATTAGAAATGCTTTCCCTTGTAGTGAATGGAGCCCATAAGGGTGGCATCTCAATAAAGTTATCATATTCCTGGCAGAGGTCTGCCTTCGGGCTTTTTCCTCATACCGCCGCTAATAAACATTGCATAAAATAATCAAAGAAGACAGCACATTCCTTCCAGACAATTACACCCCATTTGTACAAACAGAATAGGACGGGAGTCGAGCCGACGGTAATTACAGGGACATATGTAATTATGCCCACAAACAATAGTTCAAGTTCAAACGTACAGCGCTCAAAACCTACATCTGACAGGAGAGCCAATGATCGTAATGGTACACCGACAGGGATAATGTGCTAGAGTCTGTATAATTATTTAAGTTTCCCCGAAGTGAAAACTTGACTTTGGTTAAACAGTTACTGATTATGCATTAATAGATGTGCTGCTGCCTGACGACGGTTTTCTGTTATGACTCGCCATGTGTCGTCGGCTTTGGCGTAATGTTGATGGATTATCAGCGATAAAGGAGCAGTCAAAACAATTAAGAGCCTCAAAATGTCAATGCAAAAGGCTGAAATAAGTAATGAGGTGTATTTGGATGACTTTTAAATGTTTGTGTGGTGCAGAGAACCACATATTAGAGCTTTCAGATTGCCTTTCTACTCTCCTCTTTCCACTGAGAAGTTAAGCTATGACAGATTATGACATGTCTCTTCAAACCAACATTTGGCCAGTTAATTTGAATGGTAAAGAAGTGTACCTCAATCAAGTTGCCTTTGCCTAGCCCCTCCATATTGCTTCAGTTGTTTATTTAATGGGGGTTACTAACCATAGCATAATGTTAGCATGGACATTTCAAGAGCTCCTTACTGTTATCCTGTCTGGTGAGCATCAAATGATGCATGTTAATGTTTCTAACTCACGAGGGAGCTTTAATTTCCCAAGTGCACATCCAGCATTTGTGATGTGGATGGCATAATATGATCACACCAATTTTCTTTACCATGCATGCAACTGTATGTAACATATGGGGAAAGGGCATGACATTACATGCTACTGATGTCATACAAATGTTGAGTCAACATAAATATCAGTAAATGTCACTTACACTTAACATTTGATCAGTGGACCATAGAGTTGGATCAGACATAAAGGGATATGCACTCCAAATTAATTTTGTCTTAAATGTTTTAGTCCTCAGAAGTAGTCTAATGTTCACGTCCCACACCATCCATTATTTAGATCCAGCTATACAGTACCAGTCCAAAGTTTGGACACACCTACTCATTCCAGGATTTTTACGATTTTCTACATTGTAGAATAGTAGTGAAGACATCAAAACTATGAAATAACACATTTGGAATCATGTAGTAACCAAAAAAGTGTTAAACAAATCAAAATATATTTTAGATTCTTCAAAGTAGCTACCATTTGCCTTGATTACAGCTTTGCACACTCTTGGCATTCTCTCAACCAGCTTCACCCGGAATGCTTTTCCAACATTCTTGAAGGAGTTCCCACATGTGCTGAGCACTTGTTGGCTGCTTTTCCTTCACTCTGCGGTCCAACTCATCCCAAACAATCTCAATTGGGTTGAGGTCGGGTGAATGTAGAGGCCAGGCCATCTGATGCAGCACCCCATCACTCTCCTTCTTGGTTGAATAGCCCTTACACAGCCTGGAGGTGTGTGTTGGGTCTTTGTCCTATTGAAAAACAAATGGGATGGCGTATCGCTGCAGAATACTGTGGTAGCCATGCTGGTTAAGTGTGCCTTGAATTCTAAATAAATCACCAACAGTGTCACCAGCAAAGCACCCCCACACAATCACACCTCCTCCTCCATTCTTCACGGTGGGAACTACACATGCGGAGATCATCCGTTCACCTACTCTGCGTCTCACAAAGACACATTTCACTACAGATTATTAAAAAAAACATTTGAAATGCTAATTTCTAGTGACTAATTTCTTAGCCTTGTAAATTTGCCCATTTGTAAGTTAAGGGGGGACTTGCAGAGGGGCACTTACTCTGGTACAGTCCAATCAGTCTTAGGGCCATGGCCATTAATACCAGTGTGACTGTTAATGTGAATATATTCAATTAAACAACCATTTTCTACTCTTTCTCTGCTACTGTATTTCCTAGTAGTTTTCTCACTTCCCCTATGTCAGATTGTTACTACTGCTGCTCAACATATGGTTTGTAATAAAATGTAATATATTCAACTTATAATAGTTATTATACTGTAATAATAATCAGCAACATACACAGTTAAAAACTGTTGTAATCTTTTTAAAAGTAGGAAATTAATCAATCTCCACTCTACACAATTATCCAAAATAAAATATCATCATGGCTGCCTCTCTCCTGCATGAAGTTAACACATGCAATACACCCTATAGACTTAAGCTGCTATTATTTCATCAGAGATCATATATGATAACTCAGATTGATTCACACTGACCGATTATCAGGTTATGAACTCTATGGGCTTGGAGAGGCACTTGTCACTCTTACCTGTTGGTTTGTGGCCTCTCTCTTTCTCCCTCTATGCCTGTTTGTCTGTTCATGGCTGTCACTCCCCTGCCATGATCATGAGAGCGCCAAACAGTCTTAACACATGGAACACACCTTCATGATCCATAATCACTGTGATGAAGTTAGATATCTAAGCTGAAAGCACTCAAATTTGCCAGCTAGTTTGCCAGGGGTGGTGTGCGGGCAGTTGCCAAGAACCTTACTTGCAGTCCTTTGCGCTCATTTGGAAAAAATCGAAATGTCATTTTTTCTCTTCTTGACTGGTGACACATCCATTGCTAACTTGCTGACCCTATTATGAAGACTAAGACGGTGATTGTGCACGTAATCATGTAGCTAGCAAGTATTCTTTGCTTCAAAACATTCACTATCAGTTTTTCACAGCCATAACTACCCAGCGTTCACTACAGTAGTTAGATAACCTGACACAGCAAAAGATGACTGAACTGTAAATGCTAACTAGCTACTAGCCAGGAGAAAGCTTATTGCTGCTCACGTTCGTTGTAACATGTCAAAGTTTATTCACATTCATACACTTTTTACTTAAACTTACTTTGTTCTTGCCAACAACAGGGGGAAGTTACTCACGTTCCAGCAGTCTGGCGACTTGTTTTTCTAAATAAAAGTCTCCGATTATTTTATTTTTGGGTGGGGGAACCATTTTTCTTGCTTCTGCTTTAGCTCTAATAAAATCAAATGTTTTGCATGTATCATGAAGGTCAATTATACATTTTCCAGGTACCCAACAGACTCTCCAGTCACAAACCGAGCATTGAGGTGCCTTGAATGCCAAGGCAGAGTTCTGTATCGATCGTACACTGCAATTATTAGAGGCATAAAGCAATCATGTTGTTTGTGAAGGAGGAGGTCTGAGGAGAGTATGCATCCCAAATGGCACTATATAGGGAATAGGCTACCATCTGGGATGCGGCCATAATCTATGAGTTATCGAACTACAGAAAATAATAAAATATGAATGGGCAAGGCCTTTGTAAAGAGGACAAGTGGCTGCACAGCTAATTCTTATGGGGAAGCTAGTCACACAGCGCTTATTAAATTGTGGCATGCGTTTCCTTCATATTTGGGGATGGTAAAAGATGTGGGGAGTTGACTAATCTACTAAATGGAAGGTCATGTTTGTTTTAATTTAGTGCATGGCCCTGAGTTGTTGTTGTCGTCTTTGGATACTCTTGTCAGAAAAAGAGGTATCTAAGCAAAGCTACAGTATGTACTCAAGACCAGGCTGTATTGACCTCGTCTTGCACACATTGTATGTAGTTAGGGCAAATATGAACTAGATATTCCTTGCAAATGTTCCACACAAACATCCTGCTGTGGGTGAACTGCTGCATGTTAGAATGACTCGCCTCCGGATGGATACTGACCATACAGATGGATTGGCACTTTCATGGTCTTATTGGCGTTACTCTACAGCTAAAAGACATACACCAGACAGACTTGTTGTGACATTTACTGTATAAAGTAACTTCACATGCAGTATTATATACTTTTAATTAGTTTAGAAATGAAATTGAACCGGCTTGTGGATTGTTGAATATGTAATATTTTCCCAGGCTCTATTTTCAAAGGTATTGAATGGGCACATAGTGTGCAATGGGATACAGCTGCAGGGGTAAGGGCACATACAGTAGGATAGTCCTATAGCATACATCAGATGTGTAGCTGTGATAGGTTCCCAAATAGCCTAGGTTCCCAAATGAGAATAGTTGAAGTGCTTGAGATGTAGAGCAGATGGCATGGGAAAGCTCTAACTAAATGTGACAGGTATTACGAGGGTCAAAGTGTAGCTGATCCCTAGGCAGTTGAGTGAACATGCACTGCAAGGTTGGCTATTGATGTCATTTTTTTTTTTATATCTTTACTCAGGGATTTGTGCATGATAACTGGGGCATATCACGTCAACTACAGTATATGGCTGGTTGCTAATGGCTTGCTACGATAGTAGTCATAGAGGATACATTTTTGTCATAGATGATCAATTAAATAGTCAATCAAATTTGTCATGTTTATACTGTGTTTTTCTTTCTCATTTCCTGATACTGCTTTGTGTATATACTACAGCTTGAAATGAAATACACTACCGTTCAAAAGTTTGGGGTCACTTAGAAATGTCCTTGTTTTCGAAAGAAAATCAATTTTTTGTCCATTATAATAACATCAAATTGATCATAAATACAGTGTAAACATGGTTAATGTTGTAAAAGGCTATTGTAGCTGGAAACGGCTGATTTTTAATGGAATATCTACATCGGTGTACAAAGGCCCTTTATCAGAAACCATCAGTCCTGTGTTGTAATGGCACATTGTATTTGCTAATCCATGTTTATTATTTTAAAAGGCTAATTGATCATTTAGAAAACCCTTTTGCAATTATGTTAGCACAGCTGAAAACTGTTGTGCTGATTATAGAAGCAATAAAACTGGCTTTCTTGAGACTAGTTGAGTATCTGGAGCATCAGCAATTGTGGGTTCGATTACAGGCTCAAAATGGCCAGAAACAAATAACTTTCTTCTGAAACTCAGTCAATTCTTGTTCTGAGAAATGAAGGCTATTCCATGCGAGAAATTGCCAAGAAACTGAAGATCTTGTACAACGCTGTGGACTACTCCCTTCACAGATCAGCGCAAACTGGCTCTAACCAGAATAGAAAGAGGAGTGGGAGGCCCCGGTGCACAACTGAGCAAGAGGACAAATACATTAGTGTCTAGTCTGTTGACGCCTCACAGGTCCTCAACTGGCAGCTTCATTAAATAGTACCCGCAAAACACCAGTCTCAACGTCAACAGTGAAGAGGCGACTCCGGGATGCTGACCTTCTAGGCAGAGTTGCAAAGAAAAGCCATGTCTCATATTGCCCACCTTAATCTTTTCTTTTTATTGGCCAGTCTGAGCTTTTTCTTTGCAACTCTGCCTAGAAGGTCAGCATCCCGGAGTCACCTCTTCACTGTTGATGTTGAGACTGGTGTTTTGCCAGTTGGTCAGCGCATGCACGGAGTACACGTCCTGGGAATCTGTCTGGCCCTGCGGCCTTGTGAATGTTGACGTGCTTAAAAGTGATCACATAGTCATCCAGAACAGCATCATGCATGCTTCAGTGTTGCTTGCCTCGAAGCGAGCATAGAAGTGATTTAGCTCGTCTGGTAGGCTTGTGTCACTGGGCCGCTCGCGGATGTGCTTCACTTTGTAGTCTGTTATAGTTTTCAAGCCCTGCCACATCCGGCGAGCGTCAGAGCCGGTGTAGTGTGAATCAATCTTAGTCCTGTATTGACTGTTTGATGGTTCGTCGGAGGGCATGGCAAGATTTCTTATAAGCGTCCGGGTTAGAGTCCTGCTCCTTGAAAGCGGCAGCTCTACCCTTTAGCTCAGTGCGGATGTTGCCTGTAATCCATGGCTTCTGGTTGGGGTATGTACGTACGGTCACGACGTCATCGATGCACTTATTGATGAAGCCAGTGACTGATGTGGTGTACTCCTTAATGCTATCGGAAGAATCCTGGAACATATTCCAGTCTGTGCTAGCAAAATAGTCCTGTAGCTTAGCATCTGCGTCATCTGACCACTTCCTTATTAACCGAGTCACTGGTGCTTCCTGCTTTAGTTTTTGCTTATAAGCAGGAATCAGGAGGAAAGTGTTATGGTCAGATTTGCCAAAAGGAGGGCGAGGGAGATCTTTGTACGCGTCTCTGTGTGTGGAGTAAAGGTGGTCTAGAGTATTCTTTTTTTTTTCTCTGGTTGCACATTTAACATGCTGGTAGAATGGATTTAAGTTCCCCTGCATTAAAGTCCCCGGCCACTAGGAGCGCTGCCTCTGGATGAGCGTTTTCCTGTTTACTGATGGCCTTATACAGCTCATTGAATGCAAACTTAGTGCCAGCATCGGTTTGTGGTGGTAAATAGACAGCCACGAAAAATATAGATGAAAACTCTCTTGGTAAATGGTGTGGTCTACAGCTTATCATGAGATACTCTACCTCAGGCGAGCAAAACCTTGAGACTTCCCTAGTATTAGATTTTATGCATCAGCTGTTGTTTACAAATATACACAGACCGCCACCCCTTGTCTTACCGGAGTCAGCCGTTCTATCCTGCCGATGTAGTTTATATCCCACCAGCTGTATGTTATCCATGTCGTCGTTCAGCCACGACTCGGTGAAACATAAGATATTACAGTTTTTAATGTCCCGTTGGTAGGAAAACCTTGATCTTAGGTCGTCAAATTTATTTTCACATTTCACAACCCAACCGAGCCGCACTGCTTCTTGACACAATGCCCGCTTAACCCGGAAGCCAGCTGCACCAATTTGTCGGAGGAAACAGCGTACACCTGGCGACTGTGTCAGCGTGCACTGCCCCCGGCACGCCACAGGAGTCGCTAGTGCATGATGGGACAAGAACATCCCTGCTGGCCAAACCCTCCCCTAACCTGGACGACGCTGGGCCAATTGTGCGCCGCCCCATAGGTCTCCCGGTAGCGGCCGGCTGCGACAGAGCCTGGACTCTAACCAGGATCTCTAGTGGCACAGAGATCCGCTGCGCCACTCGGGAGGCCCCAAGGTGGATTGATTTTTGACCGAGGAGCAGGGTTTTGGTTTTTGGAAATTGCCAATTTTGGTTGGAGCTCACTGGGCACCCCACGTCATATCAACTTGGAAATGTGGGTAATATTTGGTTAAGACGTTGATCAATGAGATTTCAACCTTTATTCACCCACTCAAAAAAAGCCAGACGTTTGTTGATTGCCCAATGTGTTATCACTGTTTTCAACCATTTAAAAGCACAACAAAGGGAATACAGTGTCAAATATTTTGTGTTTATACAACAATTTAATGTGTTATCACTGTGCTTAATCGAATAGCACAACCAGTTGACCTGGATTGCAGTGGAGATTATATTAAAAGTACATAGTGCAAGAGGTCAATGCTGTTCAAGGTTCTGCACAGATTAAAACAGCAAATCAAATCAAATTTGATTGGTCTCATACACATACAGTTGAAGTCGGAAGTTTACATACACTTAGGGTGGAGTCAATACAACTCGTTTTTCAACCACTCCACAAATGTCTTGTTAACAAACTATAGTTTTGGCAAGTCGGTTAGGACATCTACTTTGTGCATGACACAAGTAATTTGTCCAACAATTGTTTACAGACAGATTATTTCACTTATAATTCACTGTATCACAATTCCAGTGGGTCAGAATTTTACATACACTAAGTTGACTGTGCCTTTAAACAGCTGGGAAAATTCCAGAAAATGATGTCATGGCTGTAGATGCTTCTGATAGGCTAATTGACATCATTTGAGTCAATTGGAGCTGTACCTGTGGATGTATTTCAAGGCCTACCTTCAAACTCAGTGCCTCTTTGCTTGACATCATGGGAAAATCTAAAGAAATCAGCCAAGACCTCAGAAAAAAAATTTGTAGACCTCCACAAGTCTGGTTCATCCTTGGGAACAATTTCAAAACGCCTGAAGGTACCACGTTCATCTGTACAAACAATAGTACGCAAGTATAAACACCATGGGACCACGCAGCCGTCATACCGCTCAGGAAGGAGACGCGTTCTGTCTCCTAGAAATGAATGTACTTTGGTGCGAAAAGTGCAAATCAATCCCAGAACAACAGCAAAGGACCTTGTGAAGATGCTGGAGGAAACGGGTACAAAAGTATCTATATCCACAGTAAAACGAGTCCTATATCGACATAACCTGAAAGGCCGCTCAGCAAGGAAGAAGCCACTGCTCCAAAACCGCCATAAAAAAGCCAGACTACGGTTTGCAACTGCACATGGGAACAAAGATCGTACTTTATGGGGAAATGTGCTCTGGTCTGATGAAACAAAAATATAACTGTTTGGCCATAATGACCATCGTTATGTTTGGAGGAAAAAAGGGGACGCTTGCAAGCCAAAGAACACCATCCCAACCGTGAAGCACAGGGGTGGCAGCATCATGCTGTGGGGGTGCTTTGCTGCAGGAGGGACTGGTGCACTTCACAAAATAGATGGCATCATGAGGAAGGAAAATTATGTGGATATATTGAAGCAACATCTCAAGACATCGGTCAGGAAGTTAAAGCTTGGTCGCAAATGGGTCTTCCAAATGGACAATGACCCCAAGCATACTTCCAAAGTTGCAGCAAAATGGCTTAAGGACAACAAAGTCAAGGTATTGGAGTGGCCATCACAAAGCCCTGACCTCAATCCTATAGAAAATGTGTGGGCAGAACTGAAAATGCGTGTGCGAGCAAGGAGGCCTACAAACCTCAGTTACACAAGCTCTGTCAGGAGGAATGTGCCAAAATTCACCCAACTTATTGTGGGAAGTTTGTAGAAGGCTACCCAAAACGTTTGACCCAAGTTAAACAATTTAAAGGCAATGCTACCAAATACTAATTGAGTGTATGTAAACTTCTGACCCACTAGGAATGTGATGAAATAAATAAAAGCTGAAATAAATCATTCTCTCTACTATTGTTCTGACATTTCACGTTCTTAAATTAAAGTGGTGATCCTAACTGACCTAAGACAGGGAATTTTTACTAGGGTTAAATGTCAGGAATTGTGAAAAACTGAGTTTAAATGTATTTGGCTAAGGTGTATGTAAACTTCCAACTTCAACTGTATTTAGCAGATGTTATTGCAGGTGTAGTGAAATGCTTGTGTTCCAAGCTCCAACACTGCAGTAGGATCTAACAATTCACAACAATACACGCAAATCTAAAAGTAAAAGAATGGAATTAAGAAATATATACAGTGCCTTCAGAAAGTTATCCATGTCGTCGTTCAGCCATGACTCGGTGAAACATAAGATATTACAGTTTTTAATATCCCGTTGGGAGGATATCCTTGATCTTAGGTCATCCAATTTATTTTCAAATTATTTAACATTGGCTAATAGGATTGATGGAAGAGGCAGTTTACTCACTCGCCGTCAGATCCTTACAAGGCACCCCGACCTACGTCCACGATATCTCAGTCTTTCTCATGCGAATGACGGGGATTTGGGCCTTGTCGGGTGTCTGTAGAATATCCTTCGCGTCCGACTCGTTGAAGAAAAAATCTTCATCCAATACGAGGTGAGTAATCGCTCTTTTTGGTCATGAGAGACTGTGGCAGAAACATTATGTACATAATAAATTACAAATAATGTGAAAAAACACAGTACAATGGGTTAGAGGACTGTAAAACGGGAGCCATCTTCCCAACTAAGTTCTCTTTGTAGAACTTAGTTTTAACTGAAGTAAATTATGTCCAAGGATTACAGCGCTTTGTGCTTTTCTTTCTCTAACTCAGGGACTGCTATGAGCAAAATGTCTAGCATATGTTAAACAAATCACTTAAGCAAAGTGACTCTCATCGGCATCAGTCTTGCAATGTGTTTAGTTGCTCTGGGGTACATGCTACTACAGATTAGTCTTTTGTCAGTCAATATTTCATTTGAAGGCAGCTACCCACAATTCCCTGTTAAGGTTAGGCTACATACAGTGCCTTGCAAAAGTATTCAGCCCCCTTGGCATTTCTCCTATTTTGTTGCATTACAACCTGTAATTTAAATGGGTTTTTATTTGGATTTCATGTAATGGACATACACAAAATAGTCCAAATTGGTGATGTGAAATGAAAAAAATTACTTGTTTCAAAAAATTTAATAACAGAAAAGTGGTGCGTGCATATGTATTCACCCCCTTTGCTATGAAGCCCCTAAAATAAGATCTGGTGCAACCATTACCTTCAGAAGTCACAGAATTAGTTATCTAGGTGTGCAATCTAAGTGTCACATGATCTGTCACATTATCTCAGTATATATATACAGTGGGGAAAAAAAGTATTTAGTCAGCCACCAATTGTGCAAGTTCTCCCACTTAAAAAGATGAGGGAGGCCTGTATTTTTATTTGGTCAATAACAAAAGTTTCTCAATACTTTGTTATATACCCTTTGTTGGCAATGACACAGGTCAAACGTTTTCTGTAAGTCTTCACAAGGTTTTCACACACTGTTGCTGGTATTTTGGCCCATTCCTCCATGCAGATCTCCTCTAGAGCAGTGATGTTTTGGGGCTGTCGCTGGGCAACACGGACTTTTAACTCCCCCAAAGATTTTCTATGGGGTTGAGATCTGGAGACTGGCTAGGCCACTCCAGGACCTTGAAATGCTTCTTACGAAGCCACTCCTTCATTGCCCGGGCGGTGTGTTTGGGATCATTGTCATGCTGAAAGACCCAGCCACGTTTCATCTTCAATGCCCTTGCTGATGGAAGGAGGTTTTCACTCAAAATCTCACGATACATGGCCCCATTCATTCTTTCCTTTACACGGATCAGTCGTCCTGGTCCCTTTGCAGAAAAACAGCCCCAAAGCATGATGTTTCCACCCCCATGCTTCACAGTAGGTATGGTGTTCTTTGGATGCAACTCAGCATTCTTTGTCCTCCAAACACGACGAGTTGAGATTTTACCAAAAAAGTTATATTTTGGTTTCATCTGACCATATGACATTCTCCCAATCCTCTTCTTGATCATCCAAATGCACTCTAGCAAACTTCAGAAATGTATATCAATGATGTCGCTCTTGCTGCTGGTGACTCTCAGATCCACCTCTACGCAGACGACACCATTTTGTATACATCTGGCCCTTCATTGGACACTGTGTTAACAAACCTCCAAACGAGCTTCAATGCCATACACCACTCCTTCAGTAGCCTCCGACTGCTCTTAAACACTAGTAAAACTAAATGCATGCTCTTCAATCGAACGCTGCTGGCACCCGCCCACCCGACTAGAATCACCACTCTCGACGGGTCTGACCTAGAGTATGTGGACAACTACAAATACCTAGGTGTCTGGTTAGACTGTAAACTCTCCTTCCAGACTCACATTAAGAATCTCCAATCCAAAGTTAAATCTAGAATCGGCTTCCTATTTCGCAACAAAGCCTCCTTCACTCATGCTGCCAAACATGCCCTCGTAAAACTGACTATCCTACCGATCCTTGACTTTGGCGATGTCATTTACAAAATAGCCTCCAACACTCTACTCAGCAAATTGGATGTAGTCTATCTCCAAAGCCCCATACACTACCCACCACTGTGACCTGTACGCTCTTGTTGGCTGGTCCTCACTACATGTTCGTCGTCAAACCCACTGGCTCCAGGCCATCTATAAATCACTGCTAGGCAAATCCCCGCCTTATCTTAGCTCATTGGTCACCATAGCAGCACCCACCCGTAGTCTGCGCTCCAGCAGGTATATCTCACTGGTCATTCCCAAAGCCAACACCTCCTTTGGCCTTTGGCCGCCATTCCTTCCAGTTCTCTGCTGCCAATGACTGGAACGAAAGCTGTAGACTCTTATCTCCCTCACTAACTTTAAGCATCAGTTGTCAGAGCACCTTACCGATCACTGCACCTGTACACAGCCCATCTGAAATTAGCCCACCCAACTACCTCGTCCCTATATTGTTATTTATTTTGCTCTTTTGCACCCCAGTATCTCTATTTGCACATAATCTCTTGCACATCTAGCATTCCAGTGTTAATACTAATTGTAATTATTTTGCACTATAGCCTATTTATTGCCTTACCTCCATAACTTGCTACATTTGCACACACTGTATATATATTTTCTGTTGTATTTTTTATTTTTTTTTACTTTATGTTTTTTTACCCCATAAGTAACTCTGTGGTGTTGTTTTTATCGCACTACTATGCTTTATCTTGGCCAGGTCGCAGTTGTAAATGAGAACTTGTTCTCAACTGGCTTACCTGGTTAAATAAAGGTGAAATAAAATAAAATAAAACAATAAAAATAAATCTTGCTTGTTTGTAGGTGACCAAATACTTATTTTAAATTTGCAAATAAATTCATTAAAAATCCTACAATGTGATTTTCTGGATTTTTTTTTCTCAATTTGTCTGTCATAGTTGATGTATACCTATGATGAAAATTACAGGCCTCTCTCATCTTTTTAAGTGGGAGAACTTCCACAATTGGTGGCTGACTAAATACTTTTTTCCCCCACTGTACACCTGTTCTGAAAGGCCCCAGAGTCTGCAACACATCTAAGCAAGGGGCACCAGCAAGCAAGCGGCACCATGAAGACCAAGGAGCTCTCCAAACAGGTCAGGGACAAAGTTGTGGAGAAGTACAGATCAGGGTTGGCTTATTTAATAAATATCTGAAACTTTGAACATCCCACGGAGCACCATTAAATCCATTATTAAAAAATTGAAAGAATATGGCACTGTATATATATAATATAATTATTGTAAAATTAACTTTGTCAATAAGGTGTAGATAGTAAGTATAGACCGGAAGTAGAGGCCTGGGCATTGTTGTTCACTAATTTACTCCAAGTAGGGAAAGGATGGCGGGGTTGAAAAGTAATAAAGGGGAGTATATATATATAAAAAACATGGGGGATTGGAAGTGATGCAGACAATTACATTGATAGAAGATACAATCTATCTGCAATATTAAGCTGATCCACCCCCCCCCCAAAAAAAATAAATAAATAAATAAAGAATATGGCACCACAACAAACCTGCCAAGAGAGGGCCGCCCACCAAAACTCACGGACCAGGCAAGGAGGGCATTAATCAGAGAGGCAACAAAGAGACCAAATATAACCCTGATGGAGCTGCAATGCTCCACAGCGGAGATTGGACTATCTGTCCATAGGACCACTTTAAGCCGTACACTCCACAGAGCTGGGCTTTACGGAAGAGTGGCCAGAAAAAAGCCATTGCTTAAAGAAAAAAATAAGCAAACACGTTTGGTGTTCGCCAAAAGGCATGTGGGAGACTCCCCAAACATATGGAAGAAGGTACTCTGGTCAGATGAGACTAAAATTGAGCTTTTTGGCCATCAAGGAAAACACTATGTCTGGCGCAAACCCAACACCTCTCATCACCCCGAGAACACCATCCCCACAGTGAAGCATGGTGGTGGCATTATCATGCTGTGGGTATGTTTTTCATCGACAGGGACTGGGAAACTGGAATGATGGATGGCACTAAATACAGGGAAATAGGGAAATTCTTGAGGGGAAACCTGTTTCTGTCTTCCAGAGATTTGAGACTGGGACGGAGGTTCACCTTCCAGCAGGACAATGACCCTAAGCATACTGCTAAAGAAACACTCGAGTGGTTTAAGGGGAAACATTTAAATGTCTTGGAATGGCCTAGTCAAAGCCCAGACCTCAATCCAATTGAGAATCTGTGGTATGACTTAAAGATTGCTGTACACCAGCGGAACCCATCCAACTTGAAGGAGCTGGAGCAGTTTTGCCTTGAAGAATGGGCAAAAATCCCAGTGGCTAGATGTGCCAAGCTTATAGAGACATACCCCAAGAGACTTGCAGCTGTAATTGCTGCAAAAGGTGGCTCTACAAGTATTGACTTTGGGGGGGTGAATAGTTATGTACGCTCAAGTTTTCTGTTTTTTTGTATTATTTCCTGTTTGTTTCACAATAAAACATATTTTGTATCTTCAAAGTGGTAGGCATGTTGTGTAAATCAAATGATACAACCCCCCCAAAAAATCAATTTTAATTCCAGGAAAAATGCCAAGGGGGGGTGAATACTTTCGCAAGCCACTGTACTTGTGCGTTATAAAATGGAGTGAGGGAAAGGGGAACACTGTTATTGATCTCAATTCTCCAGCAAATATCCATTATCACCACCAAAGTTTATTTGAACATGTATCGCTTCTTGTAACTCGTCTTTCAATTTCAGTGATAATTTCATCTGGAAATACAATTAAACGGAATGTCTTTCTGAAATTAATGACATACAGTGGGGAGAACAAGTATTTGATACACTGCTGATTTTGCAGGTTTTCCTACTTACAAAGCATGTCTGTAATTTTTATCATAGGTACACTTCAACTGTGAGAGACGGAATCTAAAACAAAAATCCAGAAAATCACATTGTATGATTTTTAAGTAATTAATTTGCATTTTATTGCATGACATAAGTATTTGATCACCTACCAACCAGTAAGAATTCCGGCTCTCACAGACCTGTTAGTTTTTCTTTAAGAAGCCCTCCTGTTCTCCACTCATTACCTGTATTAACTGCACTTGTTTGAACTCGTTACCTGTATAAAAGACACCTGTCCACACACTCAATCAAACAGACTCCAACCTCTCCACAATGGCCAAGACCAGAGAGCTGTGTAAGGACATCAGGGATAAAATTGTAGACCTGCACAAGGCTGGGATGGGCTACAGGACAATAGGCAAGCAGCTTGGTGAGAAGGCAACAACTGTTGGCGCAATTATTAGAAAATGGAAGAAGTTCAAGATGACGGTCAATCACCCTCGGTCTGGGGCTCCATGCAAGATCTCATCTCGTGGGGCATCAATGATCATGTGGAAGGTGAGGGATCAGCCTAGAACTACACGGCAGGACCTGGTCAATGACCTAAAGCGAGCTGGGACCACATTCTCAAAGAAAACCATTAGTAACACACTACGCCGTCATGAATTAATATCCTGCAGCGCACGCAAGGTCCCCCTGCTCAAGCCAGCGCATGTCCAGGCCTGTCTGAAGTTTGCCAATGACCATCTGGATGATCCAAAGGAGGAATGGGAGAAGGTCATGTGGTCTGATGAGACAAAAATAGAGCTTTTTGGTCTAAACTCCACTCGCCGTGTTTGGAGGAAGAAGAAGGATGAGTACAACCCCAAGAACACCATCTCAACCGTGAAGCATGGAGGTGGAAACATCATTCTTTGGGGATGCTTTTCTGCAAAGGGGACAGGACGACTGCACCGTATTGAGGGGAGGATGGATGGGGCCATGTATCGCGAGATCTTGGCCAACAACCTCCTTCCCTCAGTAAGAGCATTGAAGATGGGTCGTGGCTGGGTCTTCCAGCATGACAACGACCCGAAACACACAGCCAGGGCAACTAAGAAGTGGCTCCGTAAGAAGCATCTCAAGGACCTGGAGTGACCTAGCCAGTCTCCAGACCTGAACCCAATAGAAAATCTTTGGAGGGAGCTGAAAGTCTGTATTGCCCAGCGACAGCCCCAAAACCTGAAGGATCTGGAGAAGGTCTGTATGGAGGAGTGGGCCAAAATCCCTGCTGCAGTGTGTGCAAACCTGGTCAAGACCTACAGGAAACGTATGATCTCTGTAATTGCAAACAAAGGTTTCTGTACCAAATATTAAGTTCTGCTTTTCTGATGTATCAAATACTTATGTCATGCAATAAAATGCAAATTAATTACTTAAAAATCATACAATGTGATTTTCTGGATTTTTGTTTTAGATTCCGTCTCTCACAGTTGAAGTGTACCTATGATAAAAATTACAGACCTCTACATGCTTTGTAAGTAGGAAAACCTGCAAAATCGGCAGTGTATCAAATACTTGTTCTCCCCACTGTATGTTCAATTAAAAACAGAAGCGATAATACTTAAACATCACATCAATTGAAACGGCAGTGATAACGCCGAAGTGAACGGTCAATTTTTATTCATAAAGTTTAAAAACTACAAACTTTTGTCAAATAACTAATGGCATGATAGTAATACACTTAAGTACCTCATTTGAGAGGGAGAGACATTTCTCTTTCACCAGTTTAGTGGCCAAGTGTAAAATCTACACAAACTCTGTGAATGGGAAAGAGATGCATCGCTTCATTTCCATTTATTTTGAAAGTTAAGATATTACAATGGAGTACTGGAGAATATTGAATGACAGTTCACAGGATTCAGTCAATCCCAGCACTCTACTGTAGTTCATTTGTTGGTAGTTGATTGCTACAACATTTACATTTACATTTTAGTCATTTAGCAGACGCTCTTATCCAGAGCGACTTACATGAGCAATTAGGGTTAAGTGCCTTGCTTAAGGGCACATCGACAGATTTTTCACCTAGTCGGCTCGGGGATTAGAACCAGTGACCTTTCGGTTACTGGCACAACGCTCTTACCCACTAAGCTACCTGCCGCCCTACAACAAACGCACAACAGTACTATCAGGGGAACAAAGAGAAATTGGTAGTGCATTTGTTTAATTTGTTACTGATTGTTTTGTAGGGGACCAAAACAACTCACTGTATAGCATTGTCAGCCTGTATTTACTTATAAGTACATAGGATACAGCTAGCCGAACACAATGTCCCATGGGGGTAAATCGTAATTAAATGAATATATACACTGCCAGAGCCATCTTAGCCATGACTCGTGGAGAATTTCAAGATTGATCACAATCAACAGAAGTGCCTAGCTTTGAATTCACACATTAGGGACATTTTGTCCTTAAACACAGAATGATTAACCAGAGACATGTATTCTCCTCTGTGTTCTGGCTGCTAAACCTTCTGGAATAATCCAATTAAAAAGTAGTAATAATTAATTATGCATCACAATAAGTGGAATTGCTTACTTGATGATTCTGAGGAAAAGTTTGCCTTGTGTCTCAAGATACCCTGAGGACCTACATTTCTTAGAACTGTAACCAAGCTGCTATTGATTGCAGCAATAGAACAAATGCTTTCCAATACCCATAAGCCACTGTTCAGGGTCTGGTTCTTTGTACACAATACTGTACATCCCAATTTTCATATCTCTATTTCACAATGCAAAACCAGACTGTTTTTTATTTTCCAAAACAGCACCCCTGACCAGAACTCGACTGTATTTTATTTAAATGAACAATTTTCAAACCAAATTAAATATATTCCGCAAATAGTTCAAAGGGACTCCAATAACATGCTGACAGCACTGTCTCTATTTTATTATTGGTGCACTGATTTTTTGTTAGCACATTAAGTGAAAACGGGACAAAAACAGATCTGCTTTCAGAAATGTGGCACACAAAAAGAATGGTTGAAGTGCAATTGAAGTTTGAAAAATAATCAGTGAAATGTTTGATCAATAGAGGACTGCTTTTGTTCTTTGCTATCTTGTCTTCCTGCTAGACACTTTGATATTTGCTTTTGGCCTTTTTTGGAACATCAATTGTCTGTTATTATTTTTATGAAGTCATTCATTATTTATTTAATTAATTGATTCACTCAATCAATCTTTCATTCACTGTCGTCATCACTGAAGTAACCTCGGGGAAATCAATCCTGTACACTGGCTCTGCCTCACGTTAGATTCACAAAAGTTTCTTCACTAGACAAACAAAGCAACGTTCCTCTATGCACCTTTGCTCCCCCTCACTCTCTTGCCATTCTCTACTGTCTCAAATCCTCAGCCTGGTGTTTCTTCTCCCCTTGCTGTGCTGTCAGGGCCTGTGTGGCATTGAGAGGAGAGGCCTCGCTTTCTGACATACTCCCCAGTGCGTGGGGAATTATTGCTTTGCCCTCGCCGCTGTAGGTCAGACATGCAGCTCTGGAGAGCAGGCTGGGAGAATGACAGAGATGAGGAGATCACGCAATCCAATGGGCCTCCGCCACCTGCCTATCTGCCCGCTGCCTGGACCTCTTTTTGGAGAGGCCCAGGATTGACAGAGGTTGTGCTCCCTGGTCCAGTCATCAGTGATTTTATTTTTAAAGAAGCCTCACGGGGCGTCCCTTTGGAGAAACAAACACTGCGGTGTCATAAGGTGAAATGAAGACTGACAGATGGGGGTTTTGGCTTCTGTCTGCTGTGGTGTCTGAAGAGCACCAGGCCAGTGCCTCCTTTATCCGTCCGGTTCAGCTGAAGTGAATGAGATGCCGGTGACAATGTCCACTAAACCCTCATAGGCAAGGGCTCGCTACAATATCACAACTTTAACCAGCGCGGACTCCACTTCCTCTTCCTAGTCATCATCAAAGCAGACTCACTTTTTGAGTGAAACCATTGTTCTCTCGCAGTACCACTGATTTCTTAAAAATGTTATTGCCTCTATATATATTTTATTTTCCTGTGTTATCCTTTTCCATTTATAGGCGTCTATGAAAGTATGCTATTCCGTTGCTGGCAGCTGGTTGGACTGCATGCCTCACTATTTTAATCAATCACAAAAAGTAAAGGACAAGGTTTATGACATCAAGGTTGCCCCTCCCCTATTGTACCTTCCCCAAGGCCAGAGTGGATATCTAGGGAGGGGTGAAAAGCAGGAACACTAGGGTCAGTTTTAGCCTTAAATAACGTCATAATGACCCAACACATTACAGTGCAGTGTAAAGTAGTAAACAACTAATTCCCACATCAACTTGAGCCCTCAAAAAAAAAAAAATCCTCATGCTATGCGGTCTTGGGGGGCAACCGTTGCTTACGGATGTACTACAGTAATATGAGGATGCTTGTGATTAGACTTTGGATTTTGCCTGTGATGCAGATCCAGAATTTGGGAGGGATAAGGGGGTTTGAGTTTGACCATGGGTCATGGTCTGGGTTTAAGGCAGATTTAAATGTTTTTATTTATTTTAGGTAATATTTTATAAAATTAATTTGTACCCCTTTTTCTCCCCAATTTCGTGGTATCCAATTGGTAGTTACAGTCTTGTCCCGTTGCTGCAATCCCGTACGGACACGGGAGAGGCAAAGGTCGTCCTCCAAAACTCAACCCAACCGAGCCACACTGCTTCTTCACACAATGCCCACTTACCCGGAAGCCAGCAGCACCAATGTGTCGGAGGAAACAGAGTACACCTGGCGACTGTGTCAGCGTGCACTGCACCCGGCCCGCCACAGGAGTCGCTAGTGTGCGATGGGACAAGAACATCCCTGCTGGCCAAACCCTCCCCTAACCTGGACGACACTGGGCCAATTGTGCGCCGCCCCATGGGTCTCCCGGTGTCCCTTTACTCAGTATGGTTAGATTTTCCAAATGGAGGGCGAGGGAGAGCTTTCTACGCATCTCTGTGTGTGGATTAAAGGTAGTCTAGAGTTTATTTTTATTTTATTATTACATTTTTTCTGTTGGTTGCACATTTAACATGCTGGTAGAAATGAGGTAGGATGGATTTAAGTTTGCATTAAAGTCCCCGACCACTAGGAGCGCTGCCTCTGGATGAGCGTTTTCCTGTTTGCTTATGGCCTTATACAGCTTATTGAGTGCAGTCTTAGTGCCAGCATCGGTTTGTGGTGGTAAATAGACAGCTACGAAAAATGATAAACTATCTAAGTAAATAGTGTGCTCTACAGCTTATCATGAGATACTCTACCTCAGGCGAGCAAAACCTAGAGACTTCCTTAATATTAGATTTCATGCATCAGCTGTTTGCAAATATACACAGACCACCACCCCTTGTCTTACCGGAGTCAGCCGTTCTATCCTGCCGATGTAGCGTATATGTCGCCAGCTGTATGTTATCCATGTCGTCGTTCAGCCATGACTCGGTGAAACATAAGATATTACAGTTTTTAATGTCCTGTTGGTAGGAGATCTGTGATCATAGGTCACCTAAGGAACACCTAAGAGAGCTTTCATCGATATTTTTCGTAGCTGTCTATTTACCACCACAAACCGATGCTGGCACTAAGACCGCACTCAACAAACTTTATAAGGCCATAAGAAAACAATAAAATGCTCATCCAGAAGTGGCACTGCCAGTGGCCAGGGACTTTAATGCAGGCAAATTTGTATCCGTTTTACCTTATTTCTACCAGCATGTCACGTGTAACCAGAGGAAAAAAAACTCTAGACCACCTTTACTCCACACACAGAGACTCGTACAAAGCTCTCCCTCCATTTGGTAAATCTGACCATAATGCTATCCTCCTGATTCCTGCTTACAAGCAATAACTAAAGCAGGAAGTACCAGTGACTCGGTCAATACGGAAGTGGTCAGATGACACGGATGCTAAGCTACAGGACTGTTTTGCTAGCACAGACTGGAATATGTTCCGGGATTCATCCGATGGCATTAAGGAGTATACCACCTCACTCACCGGCTTCATCAATAAGTGCATCGATGACGTCGTCCCCACAGTGACCGTACGTACATTTCCCAACCAGAAGCCATGGATTACAGGCAACATCCGCACCAAAGCTAAGGGCTAGAGCTGCCGCTTTCAGGGAGCGGGACACTAATCCGGATGCTTATAAGAAATCTCGCTATGCCCTCAGATGAACCATCAAACAGGGAAAGCATAATACAGGACTAAGATTGAATCCTACTACACCAGCTCTGATGCTTGTCGGATGTGGCAGGGCTTGCAAACTTTTATGGACTACAAAGGGAAACCCAGCCTCGAGCTGCCCAGTGACGCGAGCCTACCAGATGGGCTAAATGCCTTTTATGCTCGCTTCGAGGCAAGCAACACTGAAGCATGCATGAGAGCACCAGCTATTCCGGTCGACTGTGTGATATTGCTCTCCGTAGCCAATGTGAGCAATACCTTTTAAACAGGTCAACATTCATGAGGCCGCGGGGCCAGATGGATTAACAGGACGTGTACTCTGAGCATGCGCGGACCAACTGGCAAGTGTCTTCTCTGACCTTTTCAAGCTCTCCCTGACCGAGTCTGTAATACCTACATGTTTCAAGCAGACACCATAGTCCCTGTGCCAAGGTAAGGTAAACCTGCCTAAATGACTACCGCCCCATAGCACTCAGATTTGTAGTCATGAAGTGCTTTGAAAGGCTGGTCATGGCTCACATCAAAACTACCAGGCACACCAAATTATTGACTGTTCTCTCTGCTATCTCAAGGCAAGTGTTACCGGAGTGCCAAGTCTAGGTCCAAAAGGCTCCTTAATAGCTTCTACACTGCTGCTGCTCACTGTTTATTATCTATCCATAGTCACTTTACCCATACCTACACTACCGTTCAATAGTTTGCTGTCACATAGAAATGTCCTTGTTTTTGAAAGAAAAGCAATTTTTTTGTCCATTAAAATAACCAATCAAATTGATCAGAAATACAGTGCAGACATTGTTAATGTTGTAAATGGCTATTGTAGCTGGAAACTGCTTATTTATAATGGAATATCTTCAAAGTCGTACAGAGGCCCATTATCAGCAACCATCAGTCCTGTGTTCCAATGGCAAGTTGTTTGCTAATCCATGTTTATCATTTTAAAAGGCTAATTGATCATTAGAAAACCATTTTGCAATTATGGTAGCATAGCTGAAAACTGTTGTGCTGATTAAAGAAGCAATAATACTGGCCTTCTTGAGACTAGTTGAGTATCTGGAGCATCAGCAATTGTGGGTTCGATTACAGGCTGAAAATGGCCAGAAACAAATAACTTTCTTTGAAACTTGTCAGCCTTCATTTCTCAGAACAAGAATAGACTTTCTCAGACTGGCCAATAAAAATAAAAGATTAAGATGGGCAGTCTGAGATATGGCTTTTCTTTGCAACTCTGCCTAGAAGGTCAGCATCCCGGAGTCGCCTCTTCACTGTTGACGTTGAGACTGGTGTTTTGCGGGCACTATTTAATGAAGCTGCCAGTTGAGGATTTGTGAGGCGCCTGTTTGTCAAACTAGACACTCTAATGTATTTGTCCTTTTGCTCAGTTGTGCACCGGGGCCTCCCACTCCTCTTTCTATTCTGGTTATAGCCATTTTGCGCTGTTCTGTGAAGGGAGTAGTACACAGCGTTGTACGAGATCTTCAGTTTCTTGGCAATTTCTCACATAGAATAACCTTCATTTCTCAGAAGAAGAATAGACTGACGAGTTTCAGAAGTAAGTTATTTGTTTCTGGCCATTTTGAGCCTGTAATCGAACCCACAATTGCTGATTCTCCAGATACTCATCTAGTCTCAAGAAGGCCAGTTTTATTGCTTCTTTAATCAACACAATAGTTTTCAGCTGTGCTAACATAATTGCAAAAGGGTTTTCTAATGATCAATTAGCCCTTTAAAATGATAAACATGGATTAGCAAACACAACGTGCAATTGGAACACAGGACTGATGGTTGCTGATAATGGGCCTCTGTAAGCCTATGTAGATATTCCATTAAAAATCAGCTGTTTCCAGCTACAATAGCCATTTACAACATTAGCAATGTCTACACTGTATTTCTGATCAATTTGTTATTTGAATGGACAATTATTTTTTTCAAAAACAAGGACATTTCTAAGTGACCCCAAACTTTTGAACGGTAGTGTACAGTGGGGAGAACAAGTATTTGATACACTGCTGATTTTGCAGGTTTTCCTACTTACAAAGCATGTAGAGGTCTGTAATTTTTATCATAGGTACACTTCAACTGTGAGAGACGGAATCTAAAACTAAAATCCAGAAAATCACATTGTATGATTTTTAAGTAATTAATTTGCATTTTATTGCATGACATAAGTATTTGATACATCAGAAAATCATAACTTAATATTTGGTACAGAAACCTTTGTTTGCAATTACAGAGATCATACGTTTCCTGTAGGTCTTGACCAGGTTTGCACACACTGCAGCAGGGATTTTGGCCCACTCCTCCATACAGACCTTCTCCAGATCCTTCAGGTTTCGGGGCTGTCGCTGGGCAATACGGACTTTCAGCTCCCTCCAAATATTTTCTATTGGGTTCAGGTCTGGAGACTGGCCACTCCAGGACCTTGAGATGCTTCTTACGGAGCCACTCCTTAGTTGCCCTGGCTGTGTGTTTCGGGTCGTTGTCATGCTGGAAGACCCAGCCACGACCCATCTTCAAAGCTCTTACTGAGGGAAGGAGGTTGTTGGCCAAGATCTCGCGATACATGGCCCCATCCATCCTCCCCTCAATACCATGCAGTCGTCCTGTCCCCTTTGCAGAAAAGCATCCCCAAAGAATGATGTTTCCACCTCCATGCTTCACAGTTGGGATGGTGTTCTTGGGGTTGTACTCATCCTTCTTCTTCCTCCAAACACGGCGAGTGGAGTTTAGACCAAAAAGCTCTATTTTTGTCTCATCAGACCACCTGACCTTCTCCCATTCCTCCTCTGGATCATCCAGATGGTCATTGGCAAACTTCAGACGGGCCTGGACATGCGCTGGCTTGAGCAAGGGGACCTTGCGTGCGCTGCAGGATTTTAATCCATGACGGCGTAGTGTGTTACTAATGGTTTTCTTTGAGACTGTGGTCCCAGCTCTCTTCAGGTCATTGACCAGGTCCTGCCGTGTAGTTCTGGGCTGATCCCTCACCTTCCTCATGATCATTAATGCCCCACAAGGTGAGATCTTGCATGGAGCCCCAAACCGAGGTTGATTGACCGTCATCTTGAACTTCTTCCATTTTCTATTAATTGCGCCAACAGTTGTTGCCTTCTCACCAAGCTGCTTTCCTAATGTCCTGTAGCCCATCCCAGCCTTGTGCAGGTCTACAATTGTATCCCTGATGTCCTTACCCAGCTCTCTGGTCTTGGCCATTGTGGAGAGGTTGTTGTCTGTTTGATTGAGTGTGTGGACAGGTGTCTTTTATACAGGTAACGAGTTCAATCTGGTGCAGGTAATACAGGTAATGAGTAGAGAACAGGAGGGCTTCTTAAAGGAAAACTAACAGGTCTGTGAGAGCTGGAATTCTTACTGGTTGGTAGGTGATCAAATACTTATGTCATGCAATAAAATGCAAATTAAGTACTTAAAAATCATACAATGTGATTTTCTGGATTTTTGTTTTAGATTCCGTCTCTCACAGTTGAAGTGTACCTATGATAAAAAATTACAGACCTCTACATGCTTTGTAAGTAGGAAAACCTGCAAAATCGGCAGTGTATCAAATACTTGTTCTCCCCACTGTACATATTACCTCAATTACCTCGACTAACCTGGACCCCCGCACATTGACTCGGTACCGGTACCCTCTGTATATAGCCTCGTTATTGTTCTTTTGTTACTTTTTTACTTTAGTTTATTTTATAAATATTTTCTTAACCCTTTTTTTCTTAAAACTGCATTGTTGCTTAAGGGCTTGTAAGTAAACATTTCCACGGTAAGGTCTACACCTGTTGTATTTGGTGCATGTGACAAATAAAATTGCATTTTATTTTACAACAAATGGTAAATCTAAGCACTGGCATTAGCGCTATAGGTTTGGGGGTGTCAGAAATGAAAGCATAAGACTAAATCAAATCAAACTTTAAATAAACTTTGATTTTTGGTTGAGAGGGAGACGTTAATCCAATTTATCAATTATTAATTTGTAGACAAACTGGAATAAAAGCTAGACTAAGTCAGCGGCACAGATCAAACTATCCAAGCAGAAGATATATCTCCTTAAAAGTGTTATATTTTGTTGCGTTGACAACCAAACACAATTCAATATCCTGTTTGTCTTCAAATGTATCATTGATATGCTGGATTCACTCCATCTCAACCAAACATCTAAGTTAAATAATAGGACTAAATATAGTTCAACTTTAAATACACTTTAAATAATGTTTGATTTGATTAAGTTAGATTTTGTTACTTCCATTTTTGTTTGAGATAGAGACGTGAATCCAACATATAAATGATTAACTTGTAGATTAAATGTGAGATCAACCAAAGCTAGAAACCCTAAATGTATTGTCTATTTTTTGTTGAACCCTGGGTTGAATTGAAACAATAGCTGTTGATGACTTTGCAAATGCTATATAGGCCAAAATAGTGTCATTGATATATAACTTATAAAGTATGGTTACAGTTAATTTGTGCTGTTAAAACTACCCTTTGGAATGACTTCGATAGCAACAGTGAATATATTTTGTTATTAAGAGGTTTCTCATTAATAATTCTCACGATAGCACATTGGTAGTAGTCAGTGACATATAAAAACTAAGCTGGGCTTGGTTAAAACCCTGGATGGGAGACCAAACAAGTAACCGTAGATCAACTCTATAGTAGTAGGTGCTTTCCGGCCTATTGTTGAAAAATACATGTATGGTGGATATAACGTTGAACATCTGACATTGTTTCAAAGGTACAAATTCCTCATATTTTGAATTTGTCTATGTTGAAAATTGGTTACAGTGATGACATAATCCTGTGGTTGAAATTTCACCCTCAATACAACAGTTTTTCACAATGTATTTTTCATTTAGATTCCACGTCACAATACGTTGACAAATTACGTTGAAACAACGTTAATTCAACCAGTTTGTGCCCAGTGGGAGACCTTTCAATTGAATGGATTACAATCTGGCAAAACCCCTATTGGATCTCACAGCTCTACTGTATAGTACCCCGAGTGGAGTGAGCAAGCAATACAGCCAATTAGAAGAAGAAAGTAGGCCAATAAGGTGCTAGAACGACACGATACCAATTGATATCTCAGCCCCATGACTCCATGCTGGCTGTGAAGTTAAATTTTCCGCAGGCATGGGGGCCTTAATCTGTTAGATTGCCAAACTACACAGACACTTGTGTCATCATTATTCTCTCTTCAAACCACACGTTTAATGTCAGTGATTGGTAGGATGGAGCTCTAACAGCCGATAAATGCTTCCTTGACACAGTTTATGGCCGGAATGACGCAAATGGAATGGCATCAAACACCTGGAAACCATGTGTTTGATGCATTTGTTACCGTTCCACTCATTTGGCTCCAGTCATTACCACAAGCCCATTCTCCTCAATTAAGGTGCCACCAACCTCCTGTGTTCCTTGTAGATTATAAATATACAGTAGTCATGAATTGCATTTGATGATCCCAATTACTGACTAAGGATGCAATAATTCTTCTTTGGGGCACATGTTTTTAAACTTGATGACATGCAGTCTGCATTTGTAAGGAGATACGACAATCTGATGTGTATGATTTATGTTGCTTTTCCAAAGTACATTGTTCATGTCAAATGTATTCATTATGTTTCCCCTAAAAAAGCTCATTTCAAATACTGACATTTAGTATGCAGTTTCAACATTTTTAACACTCAGTTCAGTTATCTGTCAACAATCAGTTGTCATAAACATGCATTAGAAAAATCTTGGTAGGAAGTTTTCAAAGAATTGTCAAATCTCACTGTTAGAGGTACATGCCACCCAACCCTGAGGACTATGACAGGATACATAGATATCAAGTAGATATCAAGTGAGTGTTCAAAATGGAGGACAGCTGTGTTGACTGAGTGCATGACAAAATTGGCTCAAACAGGATTATTCACGACGGGATTAGCTTGTTATTGTAGTTTGTTGGAGGAAGAAATGAAAATGCCAGCAGAACTAATTTAACAAATCAGCCGGCTTAGTTGGAGCAAACACAATAATGGAGTCAATTACCGGACAGAATGGACATTGCATTTCCCATTAACTGTTGCAGTTTTTGTCATTTCAATTATGTCTTACAGGTGACACTTTGCTTTGCATAATTTCCTAATTCAGAGTTTATAACATGGACCGACACAGTTAACATGTCTGATTAATGTGTAATGTTTGTAACATGTTGAAGGTTTATTGGTGTTTGTTTGGGAAAATGTGGAAATTATGTTGAAATTAGCATGCCACTTCATCTGTGATGCTGGTTTACTGTGAAGTCTTGACTGGAAACTTTGAGATGTGGACAAGTACTTAAAATGCACCAGGCCAGGCTATTGAGGAACAACAAGGAACAATTCAAAGGGTTTGAGTGAGAGGACTAACTGGTGTCTCCAAGAGGTCATACACCTCTCCATAGTGTGCACAGTTCCTAAGTAATTTCAATGCACTTTTGTGACTCGAAGCGTCTTCAACTATAAGGATATATATTTTTTAGCTCTCCTAGCAGTGCCGTTGAGGAACTAGAGTAATTACACTTGTAGTTGTTTTGTTTGGAACACAGCCCTGCATCCCGCCTTTACACAATTACTGTTGTTTACACAATCCAAAAACGGTCCATTATAAATCACAATCTGGGTCAGGTGGGCGTAATTTGAAGGCTTGTTCTATTGCCAACATGACTAGCTAAATGATAAAATACGATATTACAGTATTAGGCTAATGTTGGTACGCATAGAATGGAGTCATGAGTGCATTCAGATGAATGGTCGCGGCAAATGTTCTTCCCAATACAACAAACAGGCTTATTCTGTTCTGGACAACCCAGGGTATAACTTCATGTACATTAAACATAGTGATCATAAACATTGACACTGTAGATTACATTAGTTTTATGATATGGAAATGTGAAGTGCACATTTGGACTCACATTTGTTTGGCCACCAAATCTGTATTTTTATGGAAGTTGAGTTTTTAATGAAGTTCAATATACCGTTATTATTTTTGGCACACATCAAGTAATATCTACCCTTGTTGGAGCTTTCTCAGAACTCATCTTACCTTTCCTTTGAAGAAAATAAATCACACACAGTTGTTTCCTGGCTGTGACTTTTTGTTGTGGAGTGATGGAAAGTATTGGTAGGTTCCCCACCTCCTAGCGCTGTAGGCATGAACAGTCACTCAATGGCAAAGCCCCAGGGTCATATTTATCAATTTATCAATTGTGCATTACCCAGAAATCTCTAATGGTAACTGCCCACAGCTGGCATGTACAGTAATCTCTCACAGGGCTGCTGCTAGCTACCGCTGCTATTGGGAGTGGAAATACTCAACTTGATTGGTAGAGAGATGGAAAGCAGAGTGGTGGAGACCCCCAGGCAGAGCCTTTTCTCCTAACAGAAACTAAATGGAAACCTTTGAATTGCCTGATATTAATTTAGAGTGGCAACCTATTTTCCTGTGGGAATGGGGGTAAAGCATATTTGCACACATTTCCCATGGGGCCACATCCCAGGCCACTACCAATTCAGGCAGTGCATAAGCAGAGGACCGCCCCATCGGAAATAATTCAATTGGCCACCAACATAGATGTCTGCCATTGTTAACCTTTCATGTGCAAATACAGCGAGGCACCTTGCAAAATTAATTATGAATCACACTTTCACAATCAGCAGCACATGGTGTCACTCCAGGCAACACAATCCAAAAGGTTGGATTATAGAAATGTTTTCTTTGTCCAGGTGGACTTGCCATTGCCTTGCCATTGCCTGAATTAATGCATCTTATCTATATTAACTGCCTATTTATCAGGGTAATGCTGGTTAAACCAGAGGGTGGAATGTGGGTCAGTCATGTCAGACAGAATTATAGTTCAGTGGGAAACCCAGCACAGGCACCACAGAATAACACAGAGTTTGGGATATTGGTTGCCCGTATATGGATTCCTAACACATCTGGATGATCTGTCTTTGCTTAATGGCAACGACAGATTACATTTGGTTGGGTTAAATACTTCACATTGACATTGGGTTAACGTGTATCCCATACAAATCACATGTAAATATATCCAAATATATCCATTGTAAGAACCCCACATTCACTGAATAAGCTTCCCATTTTATTGGTTCTTGAAGTCATACACATGGTGATATATGATGAGACTTAGGTTTTGCTCTAGCCAGTGTGACATGCCATCATGATCTGGTTCACAGGGTTAATCCTACTGCTATGTCTATACACATTAGGTACTATGTACATTAGGTACCGCCTGGATTATGAGTCCAAAAATATTGAGACATTATTATACTGTAATAGAGGAGAACTTAACCTTTCTAACAATACCCTGTTTATGTCTCAACTCCACAAATTGTGTGTAGAGCAAACACTACTGAAACAGTCAATGAATGAACATTGATTCTGAAAAATTGCTCTGTTTCTGTCCGCGGGCGGCATTACGGTACCACGTACAGCTAACAGCATTTTAGCCACAGACTGTTATGCTGTCTAGTCTGTGTTTTATAAACGTGCAATGAGCATAAAAATACTCATTTATATAATGAATTGGTAACTCATTCTGAGAAATGAGCATCTTCTTATCCAGGTAGGCCACTTGATTTCAACATGTAAACAAAGTGGACAGGCTATCATGCTGTTCAAACAGAGACGGACATTACGGTGTGTTCATCACAATTCAACTGTTCTACCTTGTTAGCTAGCTAATAAATACATGTTGGGTAGACTTGAAATATAAAATAGCTGGCTACTCACTAGCATGTGGGCTTGTGCTTGAGAGATTGTTTATGAGACCTGTGTTCATTTTCTATAAATGACTACTACAAGAAGTAATTTAGTGGATGGTTCATGGTTCTGTTTAAATGTGTAACAAAAAGGGCATTTTCATAGACTTGAAAGCCAGATCAGTGATTATTGCAAAAAAGCAGGTTGAACTATTTTGATAAAATAATGTAATTATTAGTGGGTCTTATGGTTGTGGAAGGCTTTTATTTAGCCTAGGTAGAATTTTACTATAGCTGAATTCATTAGATTATTGCTGACTGTTTTATTGTGCAACAAATCTTCTTTAGAGAATGTATTAAAAAAAGAGATGTATATCATAAATCGGCAAGTTTGAAAAAAATCTATATGTTTTTTAGGCCATATTGCCCAGCCATAGCCGTGGTAAGTACTTGAAGCAAGTTGTCCGAATGGACAATGTGATATTCTGTTTTCATAGAGAAAGTAGGATACTTATCCTATGATTGTCACAGAGGTTGAGTACAGGATTGGACCAAGGTGCAGCGTGGTATGCGTACATGTTCGTTTATTGAATAAACACCGAACAAAAGCAACGTAACGTGAAGTTCTAAAGGCTAACATCAAACAAGAGAACACACAGAAACAAGATCCCACAACATAGGTAGGCAACATGGCTACCTAAGTATGATCCCCAATCAGAGACAACGATCGACAGCTGCCTCTGATTGGGAACCACACCCGGCCAACAGATCTACAATATCTAGATCATACACATATAAATTCACACCCTGACCAAACCAACTAAAGAAAACCGGGCTCTCAAGGCCAGGGCATGACAGTGATAAGCATGCGATGGGGGCAATTCCATATATAGGAATTACGCTGAGACTCCAATTTTTTACTTTTAAATGTATACCAAACAAAAAACATTGATTTCAAAGTTTAACAGACCATATAATTCTATGCTCCATATGAGTTGTATGGTTTGTTAAACTTTCAAATCAGTGGTTTTTGATTGGCATACATTTTATAAGGAACTGAGCGTAATAAGCAATTTCTCCTTTTGAAAACGGCCTATGTGGTATCATAATGAGTCAGAAACATTTATTCTAGCTCCCGAGTGGCGCAGCGGTCTAAGGCACTGCATCTCAGTGCTTGAGAGCTTGTGGCGTCACTACAGACCCCCTGGTTCGATTCCAGGCTGTATCACAACCGGCAGTGATTGGGAGTCCCATAGGGCGGCGCAGAATTGGCCCAGCGTTGTCCGGGTTTGGCCGGTGTAGGCCGTCATTGTAAATAAGAATTTGTTCTTAACTGACTTGCCTAGTTAAATAAAGGTAAAATTAAAATAAATTAAAATTAGTGTCAAAATTGACTACAAAGAGTAAATAGGATAATTTGTCAAAATCTCAGTCTTGTCCAAAACAGAGATTTGTGAGATAATTGGGAAAAAATGTCACTAAATGAAGGGTACCGTAACATTTTTTTCTTGGGTTGGGTTTATTTCAAGCCTGCGCACATGCCTACAACTGGCAGCACCCAAGTAATCATCACTTCGAAGCACAGCTGCTTGACCCGATTGTAATGCACATGGTCAATTTGGTTTGACATTTGATATCCCTTTGGGGCTAGTAAGGGACCATCAGTAAATTACACAATGAACTTGGGACAAAATAAAAACATGTCAATATCTCCATATGTCAATGAATTAAAAACCTCATACCAACTATAAATTGTAGAAATTCATATACAAATATTGAAAGCATTTAATGAGACAAGTAAAAGTTGTGCAACATGACAACATTGTCCCATTTACATTGCGTAATTTGTTGACATCCCTAACTAGCCCCACAGATAGACTATCCAAAGTCAAACCAACTTTGCCACGGTGGCACACCGGCAGACTGAAGCTAATTGGCAAAAATAAGTTGGCTAGCTTGCTAGCTAGTCTAGGCTACTTCCAGATACATTGAATCAAATCAAGCCCTGGGTTAGACTGATCTGGTTAGACTGTTTCAAGTTATCTAGAAGGGTGAGGGACTGTAATTGTTTTGGCAGAGTGAAAGTACAACTGCTTCCCACGTTAGAACACACACACACACACACACAAGAGACACCCACATCAAAGCACACCTCCAAAACCCATATCTCGTTCTCAGACGCATCTCCTAATGAGGAGAATTGAAACCAAGGCTAAATCGGGAAGTTCAGCCCACCTTTACAGTAAATAATCGGGAGTCTCATCGTAATTCCGTTACCATGGAATTGCCCATATGACAAAACAGAGAAGCAGGACCGGTGTTTGTTGAACAGAAAGTCACAAGTGATTTAGGTTTTTCAGTTTGATATGGGCAATGCAGTTAAAACATTTCTTTAACTCTTTACACACAACTTCCTATCTGCTCACGCCATCCTGACAACTGTCATTGGGCCTTTCCTCTTTTGTTCTTTATTGATTCTCTATTGTTCCTCAAGCAAGGGGGGAGGCCGATGACATCACAAATTTCCATCAGACCAACTCCTTTTACCCTTCCCTTACAAAAATATACCATGGTAGTACAATGAAAAAAATACCCCGTTTTTTTGGTCAATACCATGGTATTTTCCTTCCATGGTAGTGACCAAAAAAACATGATAGTACCATGATAGTACAATTAAAAATGTTTTTAAAAAATAAAGTACCATGGTTTTGTAGTGAAACATGAAAGCATGTTAGTTGTTTACAATGCATTATTATGGTCTGTGTCCCACCGTTGTTTTGGGTAAAGTGACCAAAAACGTGGTCATTTATGGTACTCACATAATGCAACATTGACTACTCACTCTGCAATGGCAAAGAGTAGGCCTTAAACCCCTTTAGCTCATAGTGAAAAACCACAACACACATGGTCTAGTAGTGTAGTGTACCCTCTTACACCTTGGGAACTGGATTGGGTATGGTGAGAAGAATGAAACCTTGAAGGTTTAAAATAGTTAGTTTATCTGGTGCTTCTCTTTTTAATACAGTTTTCAGTTGGCTCTCTCTCATTCAACTGACTTGGTTACTCTTATACAATTCTAAATAGCCAACATACTAAGAAAAAACAATTTGTAAAATACATTTTCATCATGTAGTTCTCAACATATCCCTAAAAACAGCAAGTTACAATGTTTCCCTTTGTTTACACTCTGTCTGAACATTCCTTGGTCCTGTCGCCATGACTAGGACAGGCTAACTTGACTGGAGCTAACTTTAGTTGACTTAATTAATTAAACTACCAAAACATCATCAAAAAATAACAATTATATCATTGCAATCCACTTAACTTGGTGTTTCATATCCTATGTTTTAACTCTCTCACCATGATGATAACGTTTTAAATATTTTGTTTATCTGGTGCTTCTCTCTTCAGTTTTCAGTTGACTTGGCTCTCTCATTCAACTGACTAGGCAGGCTAGCGCGAGAGCCACTGTAGTGAGAGTGCGTGAAGCAACCACTAGATCAAGTGGCTCCCTCTGCAGGCCGAAACAAGCATAATGCCCCTTGACTATAACTACTGTAAAAGATTACAAAATGCCAAAGATTAGGCTAAAATACACACTATATATTTTTATTTATTATCTATTGGATTTGGTTATTTTAGCCACACCCGTTGCTGACAGGTGTATAAAATTGAGCACACAGCCATGCAATCTCCATAGACAAACGTTGGCAGTAGAATGGCCTTACTGAAGAGCTCAGTGACTTTCAACGTGGCACTGTCATAGGAGGCCACCTTTCTATCAAGTCAGTTTGTTAAATTTCTGCCCTGCTAGATCTGCCCCAGTCAACTGCAAGTGCTGTTATTGTGAAGTGGAAACGTCTAGGAGCAACAACGGCTCAGCCGTGAAGTGGTAGGCCACACAAGCTCACAAAACGGGTCCGCCGAGTGCTAAAGTGTGTAGTGCGTAAAAATCGTCTCTCCTTGGTTGCAACAGTCACTACCGAGTTCCAAACTGCCTCTGGAAGCAACGTCAGCACAATAACTGTTCGTCGGGAGCTTCATGAAATGGGTTTCCATGGCCGAGCAGCCGCACACAAGCCTAAGATCACCATGCGTAATGCCAAGTGTCGGCTGGAGAGGTGTAAACCTCGCCGCCATTGGACTCTGGAGCAGTGGAAACACGTTCTCTGGAGTGATGAATCACACTTCACCATCTGACAGTCTGACGGATGAATCTGGGTTTGGCGGATGCCAGGAGAACGCTACCTGCCCCAATGCATAGTGCCAGCTGTAAAGTTAGGTGAAGGAGGAATAATGGTCTGGGGCTGTTTTTCATGGTTCGGTCTAGGCCCCTTAGTTCCAGTGAAGGGAAATCTTAATGCTACAGCATACAATGACATTGTAGACGATTCTGTGCTTCCAACTTTGTGGCAACAGTTTGGAGAAGGCCCTTTCCTGTTTCATCATGACAATGCCCCCATGCACAAAGTGAGGTCTATACAGAAATTATTTGTTGAGATGGATGTGGAAGATCTTGACTGGTCTGCACAAAGCCCTGACCTGAACCCCGTTGAACACCTTTTGGATGAATTGGAACACCGACTGCGAGCCAGGCCTAATCGCCCAACATCAGTGCCCAACATCACAAATGCTCTTATGGCTGAATGGAAGAAAGTCCCCACAGCAATGTTCCAACACCTAGTGAAAAGCCTTCCCAGAGGCTGCTATAGCAGCAAAGGGGGGACCAACTCCATATTAATGCCCATGATTTTGGTGTCCACATACTTTTGGTCATGTAGTGTATCTCACATTCTCCCACATTTCAGGTTGGCAAAACAGGGAACCCAAACAAGAGTTAAAAAACGGTACTATTAATACAGAAAGTATTACCCCTTTTTCATAGCAACTATTTCCCTTTTTCTTTGATGTTACAGACAAACTAGGACCAACAATAGCAGCCTGCCTCTGCCTTTATCAGAAACTTGCCCATACTGGTATATAAATTCATCAATATAATACCAACCAACCTCTTTTGACCTTGGGGAGTGTATTTATTTAACGCATTATACTGCCACTGTACTATGATAATGCACAATTAATAGAGATGGTACCATATGATCATTTTTGTTACCATTTATCATTGTGTGTTACCATGGTAGAATGTATAATGCAGGTTAAAACCATGGTATTTCTGTGATCCGCATCTATACCATGGTAAAAATGAGGCAATACCATGGTATTATTTAGGTGTATGGCAGTACCATCATACTTCAAAGCTAAAACCATGGTAAATTTCCATGATTGATCTATACCATGGTATAAATGATGCCATACCATGATAATATTTAGGTACAATGGTAGTACCATCATACTTCAAGGCTAAAACCATGGTACATTTCCTGACTTGCCTAGTTAAATAAAGGTTAAATAAATTAAATTAAATAAAACAATTATTCAGACTATACCATGGTATAAGTGAAAGTACCGTAGTAGTACCATGGTATGAATGAAAGTACCATAGTAGTACCATGGTACATTTTTGTAAGGGTTTATTGTGTGTACATTACTGTATTTATACTTGGGATATCGCTTTTCAACTGTAACAGTTCAAAAATCACTGGAGGTGCTTAACTCTAGTCTTGTTGTAGTGATTTCAGCTTGTTTGCTGAGAAATGCTGTACTGTTGTCAAATTGATTTTTGTTCATTCAAATGCCAGAAAATACAGAAACATGTAAGTAAACGAAGCACCAATATTACCTCAGAGGACTTACATTTCTGACTGCTTATTTTGTTCGCGTTACTATTGTACTCAACCATTTTTTCCGACCTTTTAAGAAAACCACCAAAAATGTTTTACAAAATTGTTAAAATGCATTTCACAGTCAGGATGACCTCTGATTTCAAAGCAGATCAAAGAATGTTTGTGTAAACAAACTCATTGGTGCTATGTTCTCTGAAAGGAAGCAGATGTAAACAATCTAAGTCATCAAGAGGTGTGAGCACAATTGTTGACCGCCAAGCCCTGCACTCAAGTCCTGCACTCTTATTGGTCAGTCTAATCTTGCTGGCTTAGCCATCTGATTGCAGCCTGACTACACACCCCAAAAGACAGAAGGATATAAAGAGAGAAAGTAAGTGAGAGGAATACTGAGGAAAGGGGGGAAGCTTTTGTTTTCCCTTGTGACATGGTGATTCAGTTAGCACACAGTAATTGTATAGGGTGGAGGGGTTGGAGAGCTAGACTGTAAATGTTATACTTATTGTAGAAATACCCTTTGCTCTTTGCAAGCCATGAGAGTGTATGAATTTGAATCTGCTCCCGGCCGTAGTCGGAGCTAATGTGTCTGACTCAATGGAGAAGGCTAATAACACATAATTACCCAACATTATGAGCTTCCTGTCAGTTTGTCTGCCATGTTTAATTTGTGCATCTCATATGGTTATTGTTAACTCTCAGTCGCAATAGCTCTCTCTCATATTACACTCATTCCTTAACCATGGTACTGAATGTACACTATTTACTTGAATAAACTCACTTTCCTGGCCACCCTTTTGGCTTACTTCAATACACAATCTGCCCTATTGGATTCTCTGAGTTCCCATTGTATAGCAAGTTCTTGGTTTTTATTTATAATGTTATTAGTGGTGGTTTTAGAGGATGCAATTGTTACATTCTCCCTTTCAATGTTTTTTTAATGGAAATCTACATTTCAAAATGTTTGTTTGTCTACCTTGTTAGCATTGAGATGCTGCCTTTATCACATTCAGTTTCTAGTTTTGTTATTGGATAACGTCTGACACTGATGACCAGGAAATAATGTTGTCATCCAGCTCATCTGTCTTTTGCCTCAATACTGTTGGGACTTGACAACTGTGTTGATACTACTGTATTAGTTTCAGCCAAATTAATTCCCTTATTTATCGGCTAACTCCGACCATAATCCAACTGTGTCTAGCACAGTTTTTCTTCTAAACCATTGCAAACTGAGGTAAAATATAGTTCAGGTGATCGGCATCCAATTGATTTGGAATTCAGCTCTCACCCATTGTCTGGACCTAATGATTGAATTAATTTGCGTATGTGAATGAACACCTCAGGACAAAATGCACCCACAGAATGATATGATCTGCACTTCATCGACTCCCACATGGTGTCGTGCCTCGCAGGCTCGCCACAATCACCCACCAACCTTGTTTTTGGGAGGCCGCAAGTCGCTGGAAAATTAATTTATTTGCATGATATGTAAAGAAAAATGCCTGCCACGACTTCAGTCTAGACATCACACAAGGTGATAACAAGCTTTTGATGTAGATCATTAAGATGCTTGCACACCAGGCATTCTCCGACAGGTCAACAGTTGTCAACATCCTATCGCGGCCTACTCCACACCTTTATCTCAGCATTCAAGAGGGCGTGATGATCAAATATACTGTACCTGGAATGGGACTGAACAATAACTTTTGCTATGTACTGTGTGAAATGATAATCATTGTCAGTCATTTATAATTAAGTAGTTTGTTTAATTGATGTTAGAGAAATACAGCAGTTTAGGTTGAAGTTAAGTCAATTGTTGAGCTGTAAAGTTCTTATCCATCTAATCTTTTGAAAGTGTACAATTCAAACTGAAAGTGCATATGTCATTCATTGCTTTTTTTGATGCAATCATCTAGAGGCTATAACCTGCTATTTGAATTCCGGACATGTATTCGCTTAGCTGTAAATTGCAGGTTAGACCAATCAATAACCAATGAGCAACAACTTTATACTTAAATCTCAAATGTTTTTTATATTGTGGATATTAATCTCTGGTAATGTTGGATAAAAAGGGCTATTAAGAAATGTTGAGACATCTGAATTGCCTCTTTGGCACTAAATCAAACCCACCTTGAAAGGCCTGGGCTTTGTAATCTGGACCAGAACTGAGGATCCACATTTAAACGTATTTCTTTAAAGACGTAAGATTTCTATTATGGCTGGTATAGCACAAATCCTTGGCATGGAGGCCAACCTGCAATATACTGAGCTTCCTGGCTTTAGAATATCAAGAAAACAATGCTTGGTTGCAGATTAGAGACGGGCACAAAAATAATATTCTGTCTGGTAGAGATATGAAGCTCCTATCTGAGGAACAGTTGGCCAATGCAAATAGGCCCATTCTACAGGAAGAGTTGGGCGAGCACAGATAAATGAAGATTTGGAAAACAGGGAGGGGATCAGTTGGCCAAAGAGGACAAAATAGGGGTCAGGAAATCAAGCCCGGTGGTGTTGTTTAACTCCCTAAATCAGCTTTTCTTAAGGCTGAAACATTGTGAGATGGGGGAAACTGCACTAATACCAAACTCACCAAGCACCAATTAAATTTCAACGTAATTGTTTCGACTCAACACAGTGTTCTAACACGATAAGGATACAAATATTTTTTCCAAAGTAGAGGGAGAATGTCCCAACGCGTGCATTGACAAATGATGGCATCGAAAAAACTAAAATGCACATATTTACAGTCGGAAGCCACAGCTGTTCCAGAGATTGATGGTAGTGCTGATAAATCCCAGTTGGGTGGTCCCCAGCTGTGGAAGCGATTAAGTGACTGGTGGTGACACCAGCAGGCTGCAGACACACACAGCTGGTGACATGGATGGATTACAATGGTAGAAAGACTCTACTATAACACACTGTACTGTTTGTTCACAGATGTGTATGGGAATATTTGTGGCCTTATAGGACTCAAGCTGTGGTGACTGCTTTGACTTGTTTGGTTTACAGAGTAGGCTCAAGTCTATAAGGACTACTATTTGGCCTGTTCTTTCATACAATTTGTAGTCAGTCACAGTGATGACTGGAGTTGTTAAAGATTTGGTAACAGATGTTTAAATCAAGCGGACAAAAATCTGTGACATGCTGCCTCAAGGTCACGTTGAATCTGGGCCTGTTTTGGGAGATTTTCCTATTTTTCATTAGGTGTGACAGAAGCCTTTGGTGCCACTCTGTTTTTAGTGACAACATACACTACCGGTCAAAAGTTTTAGAACACCTACTCATTCAAGGGTTTTTCTTTATTTTTACTATTTTCTACATTGTAGAATAATAGTGAAGACATCAAAACTATGAAATAACACATGGAATCATGTAGTACCCAAAAAAAGCGTTAAACAAATCAAAATATAATTTATATTTAAGATTCTAAAAATAGCCACCCTTTGCCTTTCTGACAGCTTTGCACACTCTTGGCATTCTCTCAACCAGCTTCATGAGGTAGTCACCTGGAATGCATTTCAATACAGAAGATAGCCAAGTCCATATTATGGCAAGAACAGCTCAAATAAGCAAAGAGAATGACAGTCCATCATTACTTTAAGACATGAAGGTCAGTCAATACTGAACATTTTAAGAACTTTGAAAGTTTCCTCAAGTGCAGTCGCAAATACCATCAACCGCTATGATGAAACTGGCTCTCATGAGGACCGCCACAGGAATGGAAGACCCAGAGTTACATCTGCTGCAGAGGATAAGTTCATTAGAGTTAACAGCCTCAGAAATTGCAGCCCAAATAAATGCTTCACAGAGTTCAAGTAACAGACACATCTCAACATCAACTGTTCAGAGGAGACTGTGTGAATCAGGCCTTCATGGTTGAATTGCTGCAAAGAAACCACTACTAAAGGACACCAATAAGAAGAAGAGACTTGCTTGGGCCAAGAAACACGAGCAATGGACATTAGACCATTGTCCTTTGGTCTGGAGTCCAAATTTGAGATTTTGGGTTCAAACCGCGGTGTCTTTGAGACACGGTGTGGGTGAACGGATGATCTCCGCATGTGTATTTCCCACCATAAAGCATGGAGGAGGAGGTGTTATGGTGTGGGGGTGCTTTGACTGGTGACATTGTCTGTGATTTATTTAGAATTCAAGGCACACTTAACCAGCATGGCTATCACAGCATTCTGCAGCGATACACCATCCCATCTGGTTTGGGCTTAGTGGGACTATCATTTGTTTTTCAACAGGACAATGACCCAACACACCTCCAGGCTGTGTAAGGGCTATTTTACCAAAAGGAGAGTGATGGAGTGCTGCGTCAGACGGACGGCAGAGTGAAGGAAAAGCAGCCAACAAGTGCTCAGCATACTGTATGTGATAAGTCCTTCAAGACTGTTGGAAAAGCATTCCAGGTGAAGCTGGTTGAGAGAATGCCAAGAGTGTGCAAAGCTGTCATCAAGGCAAATAGTGGCAATTTGAAGAACAATTTATTTTTGCTTATTTGAGCTGTTCTTGCCATAATATGGACTTGGTCTTTTACCAAATAGGGCTATATTCTGTATACCCCCCTACCTTGTCACAACACAACTGACTGGCACAAAAGCATTAAGAAGGAAAGAAATTCCACAAGTTAACCTTTAAAAAGGCACACCTGTTACTTGAATTGCATTCCAGGTGACTACCTCATGAATCTGGTTGAGAGTACGCAAAGAGTGTGGGTGGCTATTTGAAGAATCTCAAACAAATCAAAATACATTTTATATTTAACACTTTTTTGGTTACTACATGATTCCATATGTGTTATTTAATAGTTTTGATGTCTTCACTGTTATTCTACAATGTAAAAAATAGTAAAAATAAAGTAAAACCGTTGAATGAGTAGGTGTGTCCAAACTTTTGACTGGTAGTGTATATTGGACCGTTGAAAGCTGTAACCTAAATCCTGCAACCTGAATCCGACCATAGTATTTGCCCACAATAAAATACAAATACATAATTTATCTCATCACCCAACTAATAAGCTACTTACACATCTGGCAACAACACAATTAGTAGTAGAATCAAATAGTTGGCCGGGGGAAGTTGTTAAGCAGGAGTACTTGAATAGGAGCAGGTAAGCACGGTTGAAACTGACAAGGGGTGTTGCTGTGCCGACGCGAAAGAGCCATGCTAGCTCTGACAAGGTCGCTCGGCAAAGTCATCTGGAGTGGTGCTCATCAACATGACCTTTCATTGTCTCTCCTCTCAAATCCCCCGGGAAGCCAATTTAGCTGCAGACCAAACACATTTGATTGCCAGGGTCACGCTAGCATGGCAGGGAAAAGCACAGCTAATCTACAGGGGCCAGCAAGTGCCTCACATTGCACCTTGACCACATCAAGCACAGATCCCCAGTGTTACATGAGCCACCACTCCTGCAGATGACAGACTCAATAAACACTTTTTTGAAAGATGTAATCTTTTCTGATGAGCAAATCTATAAATGGCTTACAATATACAGTCATTTCATACATTTCATTGTTTTTTTTTCTATGTTATACACAAAAAAAATGTATGCACGCATGACTGTAAGTCGCTTTGGATAAAAGCGTCTGCTAAATGGCATATTATTATTATTATTATTATTATTATTATTATTATAGGCCCTCAGATTAAATTGTTGAGTCGACACACTGAGTGGACATTTTTGCATTACAATTGTTTCTTTAATCCATTTGCAGCAATGAATGCAATAGGGCATCACATCAGTAGTGCCAGTTTAGGGATTTCACTTTCTCTGCACTGTCTCTGAATAAAATCCTTGCTAATAAAATCATAGATTAAGATTATGTAATTATCATGCGAGCAGATAGGCTTAAATGTTGTAATCCTGCACTCGTGTACCCAAGCTGATAAGAGTGGAGTTTGCATCTTTAAGCTTCTCCTTGTTCATTAACACATTACCCTACCACGACTTTAGTTCCTAAAGCCTGACTGACCAAGCGAATAGGCTTGGGCAGTATACCGTATATACCACGGGATGGTTTTTCAATACCGTCAATACAGTTGAAACTATTTATTTGAAGTTTTTCAATACATTTCAATATTTAAAAAAAAGTAAATACCTGCAGTCAACTTGTGCAATATGTTAGGAGATAAGGAACATTGCGTTCTTCATTTCATCTGTCACATTATTATGTCGTTTACAGTAGTCCCCAGTCACGTGGTATTTGTTTACAAGGGCACAACGATGAGCGACCGAAGCCTTGTAATGCTCTGTGTACACTAGCATGCGGTAACGCGCAGTGAAACACCACTTCCCATTCATTTTCAATGGAAGGAAAAAGGTGAGAAGCGGAGAGGGCGGGGGACCTTTGGGCGGCGCGAAGGAGGCGGGGAAAAAGTTAAACTTTTCCCAACTTTATGCAAATCACCAGCGGGGACCGCTGGGCGATGACCACTCATGTCGAGTGGTTCCCATTACGAATTTGATGCTATGTGACCCAAGGCTGGACACTTTCTTCAGCAAAGATGGCTGACAAAAATACTAGGATGGAAGCAGATGTAAGTAATTAATGTCATAATGAATCATTTTTAAAAAATTACAGTTGAGAGGAAGTTAATGTTAGTTAATGTAGAGGCAAATGGTTATGCATATTTTGTTGTCATGAAGTTAATTTACGAAAATCGCTATTTAGTAAGCTAGCTGACTAGCTAGCATTAGCTAGCTGCCTAGCTTTATTGGCATTGTGACATGAGTATGAAATTGTAATTCTCCCACACATGGATTGTTGGCCCCCATCCTTGAAACATCCTGCAGAGCAGCAGACCTGTCCTCTGGCACACGGCTGTGAGCTGCAGATCCCCTCCTGGTCCCCGTGTCCATCCTCATGAAGTTATACAGGACACAGGTAGCCTTCACACACCTGAATTCCCCCAGGAGGCAGTCCCAGATGGCCCTGGTCACCCAACATTGTAGTGGCCTACACGGTAACTGTAGACAATCGTTTTGAAGGAATCTCCAGTTACAAGGTTTCTGTAGGAATATGGAAGAAAATTATTATTATCATTATTAACTTTTACATCACCAGGTCATTGTGGATTACTAAAGTATAATTTCCCTTATAACAAATCATGATAACATTGGATAGATATGTGCATGTGTAGCATGTGACAATAGCAGGATCATATCAAGGATAGCGTCACAAATGAATACATAAATACCACTTGAAGTTTGATGATGACTTTATCATTTGAATCAGCTGTGTGGTGCAAAGGCAAAAACAAAAATGTGCACCCCTTTGAGTCCCCAGGACCACGACTGAGAACCACTGCTCTTCATTTGGACCTCTTCATCTGCAAACAGGCTTTCACAGCTCTCTCTATTTGAGGACAGAAAACCGCACAAGAAATAGACTAATGTATACTCAAACTAGACAGCACTAAATAGTATGTTCTCTGTTCTCACTTCTAGGGACTGGAACAAAAGTACCTGCCCTATCCAGAATAGCCTACTCTCTCACTTTGACAGACGGGGCTGCTATCCTTTCCCCCTCCTCCATGGCTGTTAGCTAGCTACCTACAAATGCATTTAGAGTTGTTGTTTTTTACAGTGATAAATATATCAAGATAGCTAGCTAATATGAAGTTAGGTAGCTGGTAAAATGTTATTCACTTAGCTAGCTATCTATACAGTATGTAAAGGTGTCTAGATAACTAGCTAGCTACGTTAGCAGCTCATTTGAGTTAGTCTGCACTGTAGATAGTTAGCTAATAATATATCATTTTTTAAACATTTTCTAAATGTATTTACTTACTTGAATAGGTTCTCCCAGCCATGTGGACGATTGGAAACAGGACAGCAAAGTTTGGTTGTTACCAGAGCGGTTTAGAGCATATTACTATTTACCTGTGAATAACCAGACCTTCATACAAACTTGCTATGCTGAATTCTTGACGCGCAATCGAACCTGCTGCCAAATGCTGCCAGCACGCCCACAAGCGAGCCACTCTGGGCGGCTGAAGCGGCACGAGGCAATTTACTGCGTGCTAGTGTACACAGAGCATAAGTCACTCACTGTCGTGCAGCATGTGCCAGGTAATCTAATTACAGTATGGAATTCACAATTAAATGTTTGCCAGCTAGATATCTTATAACTGTTTAACTTAATTGACTAAATGCTCTGCAGTTGGGCATTTTGTTTGCTAATTTAGTAGCTAGTTAGCTATCTAGCTAAGCGGTTCGCTTCTTCCAGAAACAAACATTCTCTTGTAACAGCAGAGAATCCCCTCCTGGATCAAGAGCCTTGCTGGCTAATATCCGTTTTGTGCGTGCAGCAAACTGTGAGTAGCATTTTTTTAGTTACTTTAGTTTAGGTCAGAAACTGTACAAATTGTTCGCAACGCACTCTTTAGCATTTAGTTAGCATTCTCTATGATGATTCCTTAGTACTTGCTAGCATTTTGTTAACATTCTGGTAAGTGACGTTGTTGGGGCTTTGAATATTAGTACTTTTTAAATAAATACCTGCAGTCAACTTGTGCAGTAGGTACAGTGAGGGAAAAAAGTATTTGATCCCCTGCTGATTTTGTACGTTTGCCCACTGACAAAGAAATGATCAGTCTATAATTTTAATGGTAGGTTTATTTGAATAGTGAGAGACAGAATAACAACAACAAAATCCAGAAAAACGCATGTCAAAAATGTTATAAATTGATTAGCATTTTAATGAGGGAAATAAGTATTTGACCACTCTGCAAAACATGATTTAGTACTTGGTGGCAAAACCCTTGTTGGCAATCACAGAGGTCAGACGTTTCTTGTAGTTGGCCAGTAGGTTTGCACACATCTCAGGAGGGATTTTGTCCCACTCCTCTTTGCAGATGTTCTCCAAGTCATTAAGGTTTTGAGGCTGACGTTTGGCAACTCAAACCTTCAACTCCCTCCACATATTTTCTATGGGATTAAGGTCTGGAGACTGGCAATGCCACTCCAGGACCTTAATGTGTTTCTTCTTGAGCCACTCCTTTGTTGCCTTGGCCGTGTGTTTTGGGTCATTGTCATGCTGGAATACCCATCCACGACCCATTTTCAATGCCCTGGCTGAGGGAAGGAGGTTCTCACCCAAGATTTGACGGTACATGGCCCCGTCCATCGTCCCTTTGATGCGGTGAAGTTGTCCTGTCCCCTTAGCAGAAAAACACCCCCAAAGCATAATGTTTCCACCTCCATGTTTGACGGTGGGGATGGTGTTCTTGGGGTCATAGGCAGCATTCCTCCTCCTCCAAACACGGTGAGTTGAGTTGATGCCAAAGAGCTCGATTTTGGTCTCATCTGACCACAACACTTTCACCCAGTTCTCCTCTGAATCATTCAGATGTTCATTGGCAAACTTCAGACGGGCCCGTATATGTGCTTTCTTGAGCAGGGGGACCTTGCGGGCGCTGCAGGATTTCAGTCCTTCACGGCGTAGTGTGTTACCAATTGTTTTCTTGGTGACTATGGTCCCAGCTGCCTTGAGATCATTGACAAGATCCTCCCGTGTAGTTCTGGGCTGATTCCTCACCGTTCTCATGATCATTGCAACTCCATGAGGTGAGAACTTGCATGGAGCCCCAGGCCGAGGGAGATTTACAGTTATTTTGTGTTTCTTACATTTGCGAATAATCGCACCAACTGTTGTCACCTTCTCACCAAGCTGCTTGGCGATGGTCTTGTAGCCCATTCCAACCTTGTGTAGGTCTACAATCTTGTCCCTGACATCCTTGGAGAGCTCTTTGGTCTTGGCCATGGTGGAGAGTTCGGAATCTGATTGATTGCTTTTGTGGACAGGTGTCTTTTATACAGGTAACAAGCTGAGATTAGGAGCACTCCCTTTAAGAGTGTGCTCCTAATCTCAGCTCGTTACCTGTATAAAAGACACCTGGGAGCCAGAAATCTTTCTGATTGAGAGGTGGTCAAATACTTATTTCCCTCATTAAAATGCAAATCAATTTATAACATTTTTGACATGTGTTTTTCTGGATATTTTTGTTGTTATTCTGTCTCTCACTGTTCAAATAAACCTACCATTAAAATTATAGACTGATCATTTCTTAGTCAGTGGGCAAACGTACAAAATCAGCAGGTGATCAAATACTTTTTTCCCTCACTGTGTGTCAATCTACTAAAGTCGACCTATTCTGTGCAATAAATACATATTCCAAACATAGTCTGGGACAGTTGTGGGATGCGATAGATCCCAAATTAATACAACCACTAGCATCAAAAAAACGTTTTTATGCAATGTTGCTGTCATAACAGATCAGAACGTTTTGCTTAAAATATTGATAATCTATTAGGCTATTTCTTCACATTATAAACGCAGCAATGCACACATGGTAGTAGGCTATAAGCGTGAATGTTCCATTAGCGGAAAACACCCTTATCAAAAGTGACCGCAAATGCAATTATGCATGTAATGCTTTTATTATAAAGGTGCATTTTTATGGTGAAAATGATCTTCCCCAAACTTGAAACTCACGCACTGCTTATGTATGCCAGTTAGGCTCTACACCCCTTGTAAAGCGGATTAATGTGCTTAATTTTAAGAAGTTATTTGGCCACTTTAGTTGTGATACAAACCTTATTAAAACATATAGGCCTACGGCAGTGGCGGCTCCTGAAAAAATTCTCAGGAGGGGCAATTTTTCTGATGATTTAGGTGACCTACACACATTTAAAAAAAGATATGTCCAGCAACAACATGAAGACAGGGGCAGCATATAAGTCAATACCAGAAGCATTTATTGACTGATCTCAAAAGTGTTGGCTTACCAGGGTTGGTGGAGCCCTCAGTTTCATCTTTGCCTCGCAAAGCTAACTCAAACACTCCGCAAAACTTCACACACTGGATTAGCCGGCTGAGGATGTGGCGGTTCTTGCTAATGTCGTAGTAAATATATTTGTTATAGTGAATATGGAATATGATATGTTGAGTAAAATGTTGTGCTAAGATCTATTTAGGTCAGGAGCTGGTTATAAGTTCTGTTCCTATCCAATAACAATGGACAAAAGGGTCCTATCTTGTCAGCCTTGTCAGCAGGTGGCCAAGGACAACACCCACGCCATAGGCCTCTCAGTTCTTCCAACTCACGAGTTCTTGCTCTGAGGACACACACACACACAAACACACACACACACACATCATCACTGTTAAACACACACACACACACACACATCATCACTGTTAAACACACACACACACACACACAAAAATCCCTCTCTTAGGCTGAACATTTGAAGACAGAGAACCCGACTCAGAGCCAATGCAACAGTGACAGTAGCCTGCAGGGGACCTCGCCCAACTCATCAGGACCAATCAGAAGATCAGAACTACTAGATTGAACCTACTTCATTTATTGCATAAAATGTCTGCACACAATGTTTCGGGGCTCTCTTCAGATAATAATAATAATAATAAATAATAATAATAATAATAATATGCCATTTAGCAGACGCTTTTATCCAAAGCGACTTACAGTCATGCGTGCATACATTTTTGTGTATGGGTGGTCCCGGGATCGAACCCACTACCTTGGCGTTACAAGCACCATGCTCTACCAGCTGAGCTACAGAAAGTGGATACTCATGGATGCGCATTGCAATTGTAAAATGTCAACACAATTGGAGACACCACGTCATTTTTGGAGACATGTTATTGACAGTAAACTATTGTAGATGCGACTGCTAACTAAATAAAACATTTTAGCTGGCTAGCTAATCATCTTAGCTAAATGTGGGGCAAACAATTCAGTTATTTACCGTTAATTTGAGGGATTGGGGTGAAAGAAATCGAGTTACATAGTGATACTTTACGATATACTGTATTGACAATATCACAATATTTTAGCGCTAGTTGGCTGTACCTGCACCAAAACACCATTATTGTTCCTTCATAGCTTGTTCTCAATCTTTTCACATTGGGAGCAAATTTGTTTTCAGCACTTTTATTTCCATGACTGATCAAAACTCGTTCTCATGGCTTTCTGATCCCTCTGCAACAGACATATGGTGCGCAATAAAATCACAGTATCGAATCGCAATACGTATAGAATCATGAGACTCGCAATGCTGATGCATATATCTTATCGTGAGGTTCCTGGCAATTCCCAGCCCAAGTTCATTTGCCACAACAAATCTCTTCGCTAGCAAACGCGATGTCTTCTCCAAAACGGCAATGTGTCTCCAGCAATGTTTACTTTTTTGACGTTCTATGGCATCTCCACTTTCCAAGCATATATGACCACATGTAATATTTTGGTAAGTGATGCAAATAGTGAACTATGTAGGGCCAGGATGTAAAATATATGTAGCTGCAGCAATTTCTCTTATCTGATATGGTAAGTAATGGGGCTTAATTTATAGCTCCCTAAGAGTTTGACGAACGGGTCCGTGAACGCGATTCCAGATATATTTACCTCTGAATAAACTGCCTTTATTACACCATATCCACATCCAGTAAACTTGTGATTATCAACACTAACCTCATCGTTGTGGCGGCGGACAGCTAGCCTGTATCCCTCGTCATCCAGTTGAGTGAGTGGCAATGTCTTTTTCGTTCGTACCAATTTTTTGGAAAATCCTCGGGTGTAGGACTTTCCGCCTTTAGTAGAAACCTGTTGAATTATTAAATTTGGTCTGGGAGGTCCTAATTGTTTCGTTGCCAATTTATCTCCATTTGTTCGCCGACAAAAAGGAACTTCTTTCAAACAATCCACTCTTTTCTCAGTTACGTTCATGGTTACGTAACGTATGACGAAAGCGCGTAAGTGCAAGCCCACAGACACCCATTGAGATTGTATTGAAGGCTCTGAAATTTGAAAAAAATAGATTTTACATGGGAGTCTATTACAGACTTCTGGGCGATTTTCAACCTGACTGAAATCGCCCCAAAAGGGGGGGGAGCCATTTGAAGCACGACTTTAGCCTGATTCGACATTTAGTGGCAGTGTGGCACTGTGGCAGATCAGACGTATAGATTACAACACTGATAACTACTGTTGCCGTGATATAATTGATTAGAAAAAAAATCCCTTCCTTTTCCCGTTTGGCAGTGCGTCGCCCATATCGCCCTATTGAACAGGCCGCCCCTGGCCTACGGTTTAGGCTACATGAGGTGTGCGACTATGATTTGTCACAACAAAAAAAAAGCATTGTGTCTAATGCTGGGCTTCATTCACAAGTGATAATATATCATTCACAAGTGATAGGCTAATACTGTCACCCATCAGACTATTCTTGATTTAATATTGTGTTTACATTTACTAAATAATATATTTGTGACATTTGTTTTGATTTAGAATGGCCCATTATCATGCCCCTGTATCGAAACAGGGGCAGCGGGAAAGAATACATGTTATCTATGCACTTAAATAGCGAATGGAGGACACTTTTCCCCATGGTTTATTTTCATGCCAGCCAGGTAGGCTATACTCATGTTGTAAATATAAGCAATGTGCTTAATATTAGGAAGGTTGAGAAATAAATATAGTAGGCCTAGCCTATAGAAAGCTGATGGGATTCACATATTTGTATTAGTGGCCATCACTCTGTTTTCTCCCGCAATTGCATAGCCTATAGAAATGTTGCGCAACATGAGCTCATGGGCTCTCATGAAGTGTTAGATTAGATTTTGGAAGACATTTGCATTGATGTCAGAGTGATTAGAGGGACAATAGAGTGCAGAGTACCAGGCAGTTAGCATGTTTGGTAAGCTACTAATGACCAGCAGCAGCATCAGAGCTTGGAGAAGCCTAATTACATCACATTTACATTTTAGTCATTTAGCAGACGCTCTTATCCAGAGCGACTTACAGTTAGTGAGTGCATAAATTTTTTCATACTGGCACCCCATGGAAAACAAACCCACAACCCTGGCGTTGCAAGCGCCATGCTCTACCAACTGAGCTACTCGGGCCACGGTCATGTGGAATTTGACTGCCTTCATGACTCGTGACCGCCGGTGTGGCGAGCATGATCTGCCACAACATTGAACAGCAGGGGCATCATTTCAGCTAAATCTAGGGTTTGGCAAAAAATTGACTCCAGCCATTATCACCTTGTTGCTGTTGCTTCATTCACCTCAGTCAATAGAGGATTTAACATTCTACAAACACGTCATACAATAATTAGCTGCCTGCTATGCACTAACTCAGCACTGGGATTAAAACTCTAGTTTAGTTTCATGTCATGTGAAACAGCAGTTACCTAGCCAAAGCCATCTACTATAGCCATCTTCTGCAATTTGGGACAATGACTCCTTTTGTTAGGGCGGAGACATGAGCATGTTGTTATTAAATATAAATCTCTGCTCTCCATAAAGTCAGCCAGCCATACAAACAGCCTTCCCTCCCTCTCCCAGGTGTCCGCATGGTCCTAAAGTCAACCGCTTGCTACTAAACTGTGTTTGCCTTTTAATAGGGATTGTAATGATTTTAGTAGCCTATTTAAAATTGTTGGTGTAGAGCTAGGGTATGGGAACTGCCATACCCTGCCATACCCAATTGATGCCCCTGTTGAACAGCATGGCCATTTCCAACCACCTACTTGCCTCGCTCATGTGCTGAGCCTCCTAACATGCAGTGAAACTGCCATTCCTATGAGAGACATAGGTATAGAAATTAGGTTATGTGATCTGTTTTTGCAGAAAGAGAAGTACAGATGAAGAGGTGGATCCTGTTTATTTGTATTGAGGCCAAATTGAACAGTGAACAGAACACGACTGGGTGTCAGATGTACTCCCGCAGGCTTGCTAGGAGAGGAAGGCATGGGCAGACTTCTGGGTGTACTACTGTATGTTTTTTTTATTTATGTCCCAAAAAATGGGTTGTATTGGCAACCGCACGCAACGGAGATCAATGTTTCACGCTTTGACTCTGTGAAGGATCAACATTACATGGTCTCCTCAACAGAAACACACACACACGGATGCAGACATGCACGCGAACACACAGATACACACACACACATTGTTCCTGTCCTGTCCCCACACTCACATTGTCCCTGTTCCTAAGAACTCTAAGGTAACCTGCCTAAATGACTATCACTCTGTTGCACTCACATCTGTAATTATGAAGTGCTTTGAAAGGCTGGTCATGACACACAACACCGTCATCCCAGACACCCTGGACCCACTCCAATTTGCATACCGCTCCAACAGATCCACAGACGACGCAATCAAAGTGCTCTCTCTCACCTGGTCAAGAGCAATACCTATGTGAGAATGCTGTTAATTGACTATAGCTCAGCGTTCAACATCATAGTCCCCTCCAAGCTCGTCACCAAGCTCGGGATCCTGACTGAACACCTCCCTCTGCAACTGGATCCTGGACTTTCTGATGGGCCACCCCCAGGTGGTGAGGGTAAGCAACAGCAATTTCACCTCGCTGACCCTCAACATGGGGGCCCCACAGGGGTGTGTGCTTATCCCCCTCCTATAATCCTTGTGAATCCCACGACTGCGTGGCCACGCATGACTCCAACACAATCATTACGTTTGCTGAAGACACAACGGTGGTAGGCCTGATCACCGACAGTGGTGAGACAGCCTACAGGGAGGAGGTCAGAGACCTGGCAGTGTGGTGCCAGGCAACAATCTCTCCCTCAATGTCAGCAAGACCAAGGAACTTATCGGGGACTACAGGAAACGTGAGGGAGCACGCTCCCATCCACATCGATGGGGCTTTAGTGGAGCAGGTCGAGAGCTTCAAGTTCCTCTGTGTCCACATCACTGTGTGTGTGGAGTTAACATGGTCCACACACACCCGCACAGTCGTGAAGAGTGCACAACAGCGCCTCTTCTTCCAGGAGACTGAAGAGATTTGGCATGGGCCCTCAGATCCTCAAGAAGTTCTACAGCTGCACCATTGAGAGCATCTTGACTGGCTGCATCACCGCCTGGTATGGCAACTGCACAACCCTCCACCGCAAAGCTCTACAGAGGGTGGTGCGGACAGCCTAGTACATAATTACATTGTAAGTAATAATTTCACTGTAACGTTGTCCACGGTAACCTGTTGTATTCGGCACATGTGACAAATAACATTTGATTTGACAGAGACAAACAGACACTCACAGCCTTGCTCCAGCTGTTGTTCCAAACATCCCGGCTCATCCTTGTGAACGCGTGTCATTTTTGCTCGGACCTAGCTTTTGCGCCTCCATCTAAGATGCACTGTAAAAACACATCTGAGGTGAATTGAAATTGACACAAAAAAAACATACTGTATACTTAATAAAAATGAGTTCACGTCATTTCAATGATTTGTTAATATCATTTTACCCCCAAAAATAAAACATAATTGAGGGTAACCAAAGAGAGAGAATTTAATGATTTAATTTACTTTTTGTATTTTTTATAAATTATGTAAATGTTAATACATTTAGTAAATTAGAAGAAATAAAAGTATATTTTTATATTAGTATTAAGCAGATTGTTGTGCCATGAGGTGTAGTGGATCATGATGAACGGATATCAAAACCGTCAGGCAAATTTGCGTTCAATGATCCGACCACCCACTCTTAATGACAGAGGCAAATTCAGTGTCATGCAAAGCTTGTAGTTCTACCTCCAGGTAGGCTACTGCTGGTAGATTGATTACTGTGCTCGACAATGCCTGCCAAAGTGGGTTAAAATGGCAAATGATTAAGTGCATTAAACAATGTTAAACATTAAGAACTTTTGAAACACCAATGTTGGGTTTACTAAATATTTGTGACATCAACTCCTATTTAATCATATTATTAGTTATTAAAAACAAATTTTTATGGCTATTATTAGTTCCCTGGACTTACTTTATTTGTAAAGTTTTCTTTACTAAAAAACATAGTTACATCTAATAATTTTTTGTAAATTTTTGTACGTTTTCTTTTTAGGGGGTAGATCAGCTTTAATATTGCAGGTAAATTGTAACTTCCATCAATGTAATTGTCTGCATCACTTCCAATCCCACATGTTTTTTTTTTCTCACAAATATATATACATATACATACACATACAGTTGAAGTCAGAAGTTTACATACACTTAGGTTGGAGTCATTAAAACTCGTTCTTCAACCACTCCTCAAATGTCTTGTTAACAAACTATAGTTTTGGCAAGTCGGTTAGGACATCTACTTTGTCCATGACACAAGTAATTTTTTCCAACAATTGTTTACAGACAGATTATTTCACTTATAATGAATTGTATCACAATTCCAGTGGGTCATAAGTTGACGGTGCCTTTAAACAGCTTGGAAAATTCCAGAAAATGATGTCATGGCTTTAGAAGCTTCTGATAGGCTAATTGACATCATTTGAATCAATTGAAGGTGTATCTGTGGATGTATTTCAAGGCCTAGCTTCAAACTCAGTGCCTCTTTGCTTGACATCATGAAAATATGTCAAGCAAAAAAATGAAAAAATTGTAGACCTCCACAAGTCTGGTTCATCCTTGGGAGCAATTTCCAAATGCCTGAAGGTACCACGTTCATCTGTACAAACAATAGTATGCCAGTATAAACACCATGGGACCACGCAGTCGTCATACCGCTCAGGAAGGAGACGCGTTCTGTCTCCTAGAGATTAACGTATTTTGGTGCGAAAAGTGCAAATCAATCCCAGAACAACAGCAAAGGACCATGTGAAGATGCTGGAGGAAACAGGTACAAAAGTATCTATATCCACAGTAAAACGAGTCCTATATCGACATAACTTGAAAGGCCGCTCAGCAAGGACGAAGCCACTGCTCCAAAACCACCATAAAAAAGCCAGACTACGGTTTGCAAATGCACATGGGGGTAAAGATTGTACTTTTTGGAGAAATGTCCTCTGGTCTAATGAAACAAAAAATAGAACTGTTTGGCCATAATGACCATCGTTATGTTTGGAGGAAAAAGGGGGACGTTTGCAAGCCGAAGAACACCATCCTATCCGTGAAGCACGGGGGTGGCAGCATAATACTGTGGGGGGTGCTTTGCTGCAGGAGGGTCTGGTGCACTTCACAAAATAGATGGCATCATGAGGAAGGAAAATTATGTGGATATATTGAAGCAACATCTCAAAACATCAGTCAGGAAGTTAAATCTTGGTTGCAAATGGGTCTTCCAAATGGACAATGACCCCAAGCATACTTCCAAAGTTGTGGCAAAATGGCTTAAGGACAACAAAGTCAAGGTATTGGAGTGGCCATCACAAAGCCCTGACCTCAAACCTATAGAAAATGTGTGGGCAGAACTGAAAAAGTGTGTGCGAGCAAGGAGGCCTACAAACCTGACTCAGTTACACCAGCTCTGTCAGGTGGAATGGGCCAAAATTCACCCAATTTTTTTGGGAAGCTTGTGGAAGGCTCCCGAAACGTTTGACCCAAGTTAAACAATTTAAAGGCAATGCTACCAAATACTAATTGATTGTATGTAAACTTCTGACCAACTGGGAATGTGATGAAAGAAATAAAAGCTGAAAGAAATCATTCTCTCTACTATTATTCTGACATTTCACATTCTTAAATAAAGTGGTGATCCTAACTGACCTAAGACAGGGAATTTTTACTAGGATTAAATGTCAGGAATGGTGAAAAACTGAGTTTAAATGTATTTGGCTAAGATGTATGTAAACTTCCAACTTCAACTGTATTTAGCAGATGTTATTGCAGGTGTAGCGAAATGCTTGAAATGCTAGCTCCAACACTGCAGTAGGATCTAACAATTCACAACAATACACGCAAATCTAAAAGTAAAATAATGTACATATACACATACATACATATAAATACATATATATCCTTAAAAAAATATATATTTCCCTTCATTACTTTCCAACCCCACCATCCCTTCCCTAATTGGAGTAAACTAGTGAACAACAATGCTTAGGCCTCTACTTCCAGCTTATACATACTATATACATTTTATGGACACAGTCAATTTTACAATAATTCTATTTTGTTTGTTTTTACTCCTGAACTTCCTCTACCCTCAACCTCTCCGATCATTTTCATGATGTCCATCCGGTTTGCTTCTATATGCCATATCTTTCACAATAGCTCTCAACCTATAACCTATATACTCATTATGGACACAGTAGGCTTTACATTAGTTATGTTGTTGTTATTAGTTGTTGTTAGTTGTTATTAGTCCCATCCTTCAACTCCTTTCAACACCTCCCATCTACAGTCATGGTCAAAAGTTTTGAGAATGACACAAATACTAATTTTCACAAAGTCTGCTGCCTCAGTTTTGATGATGGCAATTTGCAAATACTCCAGAATGTCATGAAGAGTGATCAGATTAATTGCAATTAATTGCAAAGTCCCTCTTTGCCATGAAAATAAACTTAATCCCAAAAAAACATTTCCACTGCATTTCAGCCCTGCCACAAAAGGACCAGCTGCCATCATGTCAGTGATTCTCTCGTTAACACAGGTGAGAGTGTTGATGAGGACAAGGCTGGAGATCACTCTGTCATGCTGATTGAGTTAGAATAACAGACTGGAAGCTTTAAAAGGAGGGTGGTGCTTGAAATCATTGTTCTTCCTCTGTTAACCATGGTTACCTGCAAGGAAACACGTGCCGTCATCATTGCTTTGGATAAAAGCGTCTGCTAAATGGCATATTATATTATTATTATATAATAAAAGGGCTTCACAGGCAAGGATATTGCTCCTAGTAAGATTGCACCTAAATCAACCATTTATCGGATCATCATGAACTTCAAGGAGAGAGGTTCAATTGTTGTGAAGAAGGTGTCAGGGCGCCCAAGAAAGTCCAGCAAGCGCCAGGACCGTCTCCTAAAGTTGATTCAGCTGTGGAATCGGGGCACCACCAGTGCAGAGCTTGCTCAGCAATGGCAGCAGGCAGGTGTGAGTGCATCTGCACGCACAGTGAGGCGAAGACTTTTGGAGAATGGCCTGATGTCAAGAAGGGCAGAAAAGAAGCCACTTCTCTCCAGGAAAAACATCAGGGACAGACTGATATTCTGCAAAAGGTACAGGGATTGGACTGCTGAGGACTGGGGTAAAGTCATTTTCTCTTATGAAACACTTTCCGATTGTTAGGGGCATCCGGAATACACCTTGTCCGGAGAAGACAAGGTGAGCACTACCTTCAGTCCCGTGTCATGCCAACAGTAAAGTATCCTGAGACCATTCATGTGTGGGGTTGCTTCTCAGCCAAGGGAGTGAGCTCAGTCACAATTTTGCCTAACACAGCCCACAGCCATGAATAAAGAATGGTACCAACACATCCTCAGAGAGCAACTTCTCCCAACCATCCAAGAACAGTTTGGTGACGACCAATGCCTTTTCCAGCATGATGGAGCACCTTGCCATAAGGCAAAAGTGATAACTAAGTGGCTCGGGGAACAAAACATTGAAATGTTGGGTCCGTGGCCAGGAAACTCCCCAGACCTTAATCCCATTGAGAACTTGTGGTCAATCCTCAAGAGGCGGGTGGACAAACAAAAACCCACAAATTCTGACAAACTCCAAGCATTGATTATGCAAGAATGGGCTGCCATCAGTCAGGATGTGGCCCAGAAGTTAATTGACAGCATGCCATGGCGGATTGCAGAGGTCTTGAAAAAGAAGGGTCAACACTGCAAATATTGACTCTTTGCATAAACATTATGTAATTGTCAATAAAAGCCTTTGACACGTATGGAATGCTTGTAATTATACTTCAGTATACCATAGTAACATCTGACAAAAATATCTCATAACACTGAAGCAGCGAACTTTGTGAAGACCAATAATTGTGTCATTCTCAAAACTTTTGACCACGACTGTATCTCTTAACACCATCCATATTGGATTTCTATTTGCCATATATTTTTCAACTGTACTGTGATGTTTTACAAAAGTTCTGAACCCTTCTATTCTCATTGTTTCTACAGATTGTACATTGAAAATAAACATTTTTGCTAAAAGTATTATTATATTATTGATCGATTGACTATGACTTTTCAGATCACCCATTAGTGCTATCTTCAGGGTTAGCGGCAGGTAAATATTGCAATCCTTTAGCCATTCCTGGACCTGTGTCCAAAAACAAGCTACAAATGGACAGTACCAAAACAAATGATATAATGATTCTGTCTCTTCACAGCAAAATCTGCAGAGCTGGGAAGATTGTATCCCCCAAATAAATAACATTCTATTGGTAGCAAGAATTTTGTATAATCATTTAAATTGAAAAATGCAAAGTTTTGAATCCGGCGTCATTTTGCGTTATCAGTTCATAAACACTATGCCATGGAATCGGTACGTCAAAAATCTCTTCCCAACTATTTAGCAATCTAAATTGGACGGCTGTCAATCCTTTGGTCCTTAAATGAAACTGGTATACTTTTTTATTTACCACAATTTTCTTTAACCAATTATGTTCTTTATTGCAGGGCTGAAAGACAAGTTCCTTACTTTTTCCCCCTACAACTTTCCTCTTCCATTTTTGCGGTAATGCTGCAATTATTTGGTTGTAATTTTGGGTAGAGCAAGCATTTCCATCTAATAATATTAAGTGTCTTCTTGTTGCCTGAATTTTTTAAAAGTAGATTCAACACTTCTATTTTTTACACTGTAATGAAACAATCTGTAGACTTATTTGCATTCAACTTCGGTTTCTTAACATTCTCTATTGCTTTACCCCCGGCCTTCACTTACATTGGCACATTGCGCTCCCATTTCTTGAAAGGCCATAAAGCTCTGTCAGTTAACTTTTTTGTTTTACACCTTTGCTCTTTGATCACTGGAGCGTAGTGGCCATCTAGCCCCAATCACCTTCACCATATCTTTTCCACTCCCAACGTAAAAAAAAAAGCCCTCTAAAATGTAATTCTCCTTGCATTGCTGCTGGACCGCCATAGTTACACTGCTGGACAGATTGTGAATACGACAAACATCTACTATGGCGACATTGGAATAAAAGCGAGGAGGGGTTATCACATCTGTGCCAAGCTTTGTGTGCTGTGCTAAAACCCATCAGAGGGGACAGTGGGGTATGAATATAAATGGATTAGTGGTAGATTACTCCCAAGGCCGGGGAGACCTTACCTCACATGTTGTCTTTCTGGTTGGTCACAAATACAATAAGCCCATACAGCAGAGGGATATCAAGAGGTGAACTGATCTTATGGGGAAATCCGCCCGAACAGGAATCAACATTAAAGCCCACTGTTTGGTTGGTGATGTGTCGAGGATTTCATTAACATTATTGTGTATTATACATGCTCATCTGTGATTTTCCCACTGTGTTTTTGGATGATATGGTTGGAATTAGCTTCATGCGTTAGATATGTACGTTGGCTCTGCATAGTTTCTGTGCTAATCTGGCCTAATTATGAGTCTTATAAGGGGAGAAGATGGATGCATACACTAACATAAGGTTAATTATTTATATTAAACAAGCATGTGGAAAATATATGATGATATCTGTATCAATGCTACTGTGGCAATTAGTGAACTTTCTCTAAGAATAGTGACAAAATTATGCTATATTTAGTCATATCTCTAACACCTTTGCTTTGCTTACACAGTCATACTGTACAAAGCAGGATGCATGTTTGTGACGCCAATCCCCATTTCACAACATTTGAGCAACAAGTAGCCTGCTGAATCGAAACTGCGAAAGGAGAGCACTGCCAATAGTATTATAGCAGTGGTATCCGATTCAACCATGTATTTCCCTGCTGTGCCTACTTTCATCCACCACCTCAGGACAAATATTAAAGCTGATAATATACTGTAGGACTTTAGCTGAGAAGGACATGAGGGGACGACTGAAGCATTCAGTAGAGTGATTAAATGACTCAGTGATTGGCTGTAAAATCATTATTAGCAATACCATTTAGGCTGCTAGAACATTAAATAAAGGTCAACCTCGTACCAGCCCCATTACCAACTGCATAGGTAGAGAATTGCCAAGAGCCTGAGTATAGAACCACCAAAATACAGTGAGGGAAATAAGTATTTGACCCCTCTGCAAAACATTACTTAGTACTTGGTGGCAAAACCCTTGTTGGTAATCAGAGGTCAGACGTTTCTTGTAGTTGGCCACCAGGTTTGCACACATCTCAGGAGGGATTTTGTCCCACTCCTCTTTGCAGATCTTTTCCAAGTCATTAAGGTTTCGAGCATAATGTTTTCACCTCCATGTTTGACGGTGGGGATGGTGTTCTTGGGGTCATAGGCAGCATTCCTCCTCCAAACACGGCGAGTTGAGTTGATGCCACAGAGCTCCATTTTGGTCTCATCTGACCACAACACTTTCACCCAGTTCTCCTCTGAATCATTCAGATGTTCATTGGCAAACTTCAGACGGGCATGCATATGTGCTTTCTTGAGCAGGGGGACCTTGCGGGCGCTGCAGGATTTCAGTCCTTCACGGCGTAGTGTGTTACCAATTTTTTTGTTGGTGACTATGGTCCCAGCTTCCTTGAGATCATTGGCAAGATCATCCCGTGTAGTTCCCGTGTAGTTCTGGACTGATTCCTCACCGTTCTCATGATCATTGCAACTCCATGATTTGAGATCTTGCATGGAGCCCCAGGCCGAGGGAGATTGACAGTTCTTTTGTGTTTCTTCCATTTAATTTGTGCTGAATAATTTGAGTTTCTTCTCTGTGCTGCTTGTTATTGTTTCTGCCGTCATTGTCAGCCCCCATACCTCATTCTAAGCCTAATTTACTTCCATCTGGGACTTCCAATCAGGATATGATTGCATTTTAATTTTGAAGTAATTTTGGGTTCTCTTTCTCCAAAGCAAATATGTCTCTGTTGGCAGGTGACACTGCAATTAATTCTGATCGTACACTGTGTTTCCTGTCCTTTCAGATCTGCATGCCAATTAGACACAGGTGATTAATTAATTTGCCTTCTACCACGTTCTCCTCATTCGCTTCACTGATGTCACCTATTCATATTCTCTAATCTGGAACAAGGGCCACATTTCATTATGCCTTCATTACAATATACGGGAAAATGTTTTGTTTAATATATTTGTATCTCCATATCTATTCATGTAATCGTAAATATTCCACATCTCCGTCTCCTTCGTGCCTGTAAGGATACCATGTGGATGCTAAGTACCTTGTCAGCGTGGTTGCCAGTGCCAAAGCAAGTAAATGTGCCGAGATTAATTTAGGATTTATCCAAGAGGATTAGGATAATTTACTTGAAGTAAATTCACTTTTACTTCTGGTATTTCATTTTGTCTGAATCAAGTCATGCATTGCTTGCAGAGATTATTCAGGGGGACCTTTATCCAGTTACTTTGATAAACTCCCTTGTGGGGTATAACATTGTATTTCCCATTTTCAGGACACCATTTTGATGGGAAAACAGAGCAAAATGCAGTGAGATTCCATTATACATTGTACATGTGCTCATAACTCAATGACCTTTGCTTGTGTTCTCAATCTAAAGCCCCATAGCCTCACTCACCATCCCATTTACTTCTGCTCTGTTTATGCCCAGGCGGTACTGTTGTGGCACGAGGTGTTGAATAAAATAGTTTGCTTACTCTCCTTGAGGTGACAGATGCAAAACACACAGCTTGGGGGAGGTCAACACACACTCAAACACACACTTACACTATGGCCTCCATGCTTTAAAGCTGCACATCTCCACTTCGGGGCCCTCTGGCACGGTGCCGTCCCCTTGAGAGCGTCTCTGCTATTGATCACTAAGTACAAAGCCTAATATCTACCGACATGCCCAGGGTCTACATGAAAGGGGGTTTCACAAACCGATAGACCTGCCCCCTGAAGCCTTTCACCTTCAGACTCGATACGTGTGCTTTTGTACTTGAAATTGTTTAGCTTTGTTACAGTTTAATAAATACAGTGTACTCACAGATCCCACTGCTGCCACTAGCGGTATTATTTCCGAATGTTTTGATGGGGCCTTAGCCAAATATACAAGCAACAGTCAGGATTGACTTAATTAAACACGGTCTGTTGGCAACTCAACCTTCTCATTGTGTTCAGTACTGCTCTCTCTTTTCAGAAGTTTGTGTAAAAAGGGGACAAGTGCATCAGCAAGCAGAAATGCTTGCAAAGAGGAGGGAGGGGGATCTCAATCCCCTTCACACTGCTTAAGTTTGAATGGCAGCTACTGATGTGGCCCCATACTCCAGTCTAGGTTACAGTTGAAGTCGGAAGTTTACATACACCTTAGCCAAATACATTTAAACTCAGTTTTTCACAATTCCTGACATTTAATCCTAGTAAAAATTCCCTGTCTTAGGTCAGTTAGGATCACCACTTTATTTTAAGAATGTGAAATGTCAGAATAATAGTAGAGATAATTATTTATTTAAGCTTTTATTTTTTACATTCCCAGTGGGTCAGAAGTTTACATACACTCAATTAGTATTTGGTAGCATTGCCTTGAAATTGTTTAACTTGGGTCAAATGTTTCGGGTAGCCTTCCACAAGCTTCTCACAATAAGTTGGGTGAATTTTGGGCCATTCCTCCTGACAGAGATGGTGTAACTGAGTCAGGTTTTAGGCCTCCTTACTCGCACACGCTTTTTCAGTTCTGCCCACACATTTTCTATAGGATTGAGGTCAGGGCTTTGTGATGGCCACTCCAATACCTTGACTTTGTTGTCCTTAAGCCATTTTGCCACAACTTTGGAAGTATGCTTGGGGTCATTGTCCATTTGGAAGACCCATTTGCGACCAAGCTTTAACTTCCTGACTGATGTCTTGAGATGTTGCTTCAATATATCCACATAATTTTCCTTCCTCATGATGCCATCTATTTTGTGAAGTGCACCAGACCCTCCTGCAGCAAAGCACCCCCACAGCATGATGCTGCCACCCCGTGCGTCACGGTTTGGATGTTGTTCTTCGGCTTGCAAGCAGCCCCCTTTTTCCTCCAAACATAACAATGGTCATTATGGCCAAACAGTTCTATTTTTGTTTCATCAGACCAGAGGACAAAAAGTACAATCTTTGTCCCCATGTGCAGTTACAAACCGTAGTCTGGCTTTTTTATGGCGGTTTTGGAGCAGTGGCTTCTTCCTTGCTGAGCGGCCTTTCAGGTTATGTCGATATAGGACTCGTTTTACTGTGGATATAGATACATTTTTGTACCTGTTTCCTCCAGGATCTTCACAAGGTCCTTTGCTGTTGTTCTGGGATTGATTTGCACTTTTCACACCAAAGTACGTTCATCTCTAGGAGACATAACGCGTCTCCTTCCTGAGCAGTATGACGGCTGCATGGTCCCATGGTGTTTATACTTGCGTGCTATTGTTTGTACAGATGAACGTGGTACCTTCAGGTGTTTGAAAATTGCTCCCAAGGATGAACCAGACTTGTGGAGGTCTACAATTATTTTTCTGAGGTCATGGCTGATTTCTTTTGATTTTCCCATGATGTCAAGCAAAGAGGCACTGAGTTTGAAGGTAGGCCTTGAAATACATCCACAGGTACACCTCCAATTGACTCAAATGATGTCAATTAGCCTATCAGAAGCTTCTAAAGCCATGACATCATTTTCTGGAATTTTCCAAGCTGTTTAAAGGCACATTCAACTTAGTGTATGTAAACTTCTGAATTGTGATACAATTCATTATAAGTGAAATAATCTGTCTCTAAACAATTGTTGGAAAAATTACTTGTGTCATGCACAAAGTATATGTCCTAACCGACTTGCCAAATCTATAGTTTGTTAACAAGAAATGAGTGGAGTGGTTGAAAAACAAGTTTTAATGACTCCAACCTTAGTGTATGTAAACTTCCGACTTCAACTGTACATGAGCACATAACTGGTCCAGAATAATAGATTCCTCACATCCACACTCGACAGCAGTTGCAGACATTCTAAGATAAAAACGAGACATTTTCCCTGTTATGAAATTGTCAGCCAAAATGTGTCACCTGCACACACATACTGTCAAATCTTTTAACAAGATTTGAGAGATAATTCTGTATTTGTTTCAATGTGATATCTTGTTTCACAGTGAAGTGAGAGTTAGGAATAGTGCTTGGATTATGTAGGGCACTGTCTAAAGCCTACACACTATGCTTTTACAGTCACAAAGTGAGTTGTTTTGAGACTGAAAATGATAATCCTGTCTCTTTTGGAAGAAAGCCTCCATTTTATTCAGGTACTGTATTCCACTAACATTTGTTTGTTGGATTTTTTGTTTGAACTGTTGAATCACCCACTGTTATTTCATTGCAATTGCTCGCTTGGTACTTGACTGTCTGAATAGCGTGATAATAGGTTTGATTTTCTTTGGGCAATTTCTTCTATTCCTGGGATTGATAAAGTAGTAAACAGATGCTAGCTTTGTTTTTATTATCTTGAGTGTGTCTTCCTGATTTACAATATATGTCTGCCTTATAGGCATAATCACATAGCTGCTCAAGTGCTGACTCTCCAATAGAAGTCAATACGGGATGCTTCCTGTTTTCACAAGTCATTGCTGAGGCCATAGAGTAGAGTGACGAATAGGTAGCTGCTTCTGAAATGGCACCCTATACCTTATATAGTGCACTACTTTTGACCAGAACCCTATAGGCCCTGGTTTGATGTAGTGTACTATATAGTGGGTAAGATAACATTTAAGATGCAGCCACAGTATTTTCAACTGATGTAACCGCTCTATTCGAAGTGGCCATACCTGTATTTAATCTGTCCTATTTCCTTAGTTTGTGCAACATTACACTATAAAGTCTCCCTGGCACCAGAAACATTATCCACCTCAACATGGTCTGGCAAGTCCTAATCAGGCAAAGACTTGATGTTTTCAAGGAAGAAAACACTAGATCAGCTCTCCAAGATAAACTGTCATTGTAGCGATCTGTTGCGTCAGTCTTCACACTTTATACTGGCGACGAAAACTGGGGACAAAGAGAATGGGCCGAAACTTGACAGTTTCCCCATTATCAAATTGTCAGCCAAAATGTGTCCTGGTGATTTGGCAGCACAGAAAGTGGGCATGATTTAACCTGGTTCCTACCCTGGCCTTGCACCATAGCCAAACCTTGGGCTTGGCACAATGCCACTTGAAATGCTTGACTAGACCCCTCGTGCACAGCAGCCATTTTGCCTTACACAGCATTACTAATATCTATATCGGCCCTGGATGCAATGACAAAATACTGTGAGCATGTGTTTTGGATTTGTAAAATAGGCATACATCTTATTCAGGTCTGTTCTTTGTGTACATGAACATACAGTTGTATAAGGACGAAATTGAGATGGCAAGAGTGCATATTCATTATCAAGATGGCAGCTGTAATTGCAGGTTGCCATGCAACTGAATGTATCCTCAGCTATGAATGATCTCTGTCAGAAGAGTTGAAGGTTAAGTAAGATAAGAAAGGCTCTCCTTTGCATATGCATAAAGGGTAACACGTTACATGAAGTTGCCCATATTACTATGTAACTACTCTGTAATAACTGTAGTAACAACATACTAGTTACATAGGTAACATATGTAAATACATGCTAATAAGGTTGTAGCACTATCAGTTCTTACACAATTGGAACAACGAAGTGTAATGGAACAAGGAAAGTGTAATTGCACATCCACTTGCTGAAGGTTATTCAACATGTGTAATTACTGATTTTGATTTTACACATTTTGTTGTTCAACAATGTACCTAATGTCTTGTAATTACTCTTTGAAAGTCACCTGTGAATTACCATGTCAATAACTTTGACTCCCCCCCCTTTCTACTGCTCCAGATTCCAATAGCTGCGAGCTTTACACCACTCCAGCCGACGCTTGGCATTGCGCATGGTGATCTTAGGCTTGTGTGTGGCTGCTCGAACAGTTATTGTGCTGATAACAATAACTGCACTTACAGTTGACCGGGGCAGCTCTAGCAGGGCAGAAATTTGACGAACTGACTTGTTGGAAAGGTGGCATCCTTTGACGTTGCCAGGTTGAAAGTCACTGCACTCTTCAGTACGGGCCATTCTACTGCCAATGTTTGTCTATGGAGATTGCATGGCTGTGTGCTCGATTTTATACACCTGTCAGCAACGTGTTTGGCTGAAATAGCCAAATCCACTAATTTGAAGGGGTGTCCACATACGTATATAGTGTATCATGCAGCCAACCTCTGTACAATAATGATTTTTAGGAACCTTACACCTGCTGTTAAACACAGTCATTGCCCACTGCATTAGATTATACTGTGAGATTGATGCTATGTTAATGGTAGGGAGAGAAAGAAGCCATTGATCTCCTGGAGATGTGTTTCAGAGTAAGCAAAGCGCTGTGAAATCGTAGCTCGACTGGTGTACAGATCTTCGGGGCCTTTGACATGATTGCTTTCTGCTGGAGAAGTTGAGAGGGAGAGAAAGATAGAGAGAGCATACCTGCTTGCCAACTTCCCACCATGCACTTCTCTTTCTTCCATTCCTTCACCTTTATGTTTATTCTGTGGGAAAAGAGTTCTTCATTACAGTAAAAGATATCGGACAGCACTGCAACACAAAGCCAGATTACCTCCCCAAATTAACTGCTGGAAACAGCCCTACTAGAGTCCTTTCACCAACATAACATGTATTTCCTTTAGCCTATTAAAGGGACTTTCTGGCCTCAGTTAGGATAACCTTGTGAGCGTTTTGATGGAGTTTGCTGTCACAGGCCCAGGGGAATATTAAAGGTGATGTAACCCTTGGCGTTGGAATTAACAATCTGTAAACTCTGTGACTCGACTGATGCGTGTGTTTTATGTATTCTCGAATTGAAGGCAGGAGTTGGGATCCAGGGCTTTCTCAATTGGCTTTATTGAGCCACAGCTCGGCTTTAGACAGGCAGAGAGTGATGAATCTCTTCAGAGAGTTCGTGTGCATCCTCTTATCCCCCTGAATGCACTTCGTGAATGTTAACCTTGGAGCTAGACAGGCCACCTGGGAGCCTCCGTAAACATGTGGCAGTGTCATCTCGTGTGGATTTCTCGCCGTGTTTCATTAGGTGCACCTGAAGCAGTGATGTTCCTCGCCTCCCTGATAATTTGAGGTCCTGGAAAGCCACAAAGATCTCTTGTTCTTCCATCACAGTGACTTCGCTCATATCCTGCTAATCCTTTCGAGGTTGTTGTCGGTAGTTTTCCTGTAAACAAGCCCAGTGTGTTTTTTCCCCATTGCAAGTCTGCTGTGTTGTTATTGGTCCACTGACCATGTTATCAGTGGCAATGGATAGGCCTATATATATATATAGCTAGCGTCTTGAGGAGTCCCACTCAGTCTGCACAACGATTGAACATTGTTTAGCTATTGCTGTTTTTCTTTTCATGTGTTTCTTTCTCCATTTGATTGGAAACTGTGTGTTTTTGTCTTGATAGTCAATGAGAAAACTGTTCCTGAAACCGGCTTCCTGAGAAGTCAATTCCAAATTTCAAGCCGTCAAGTTGCATGTGAAACCAACCCGATGGCCAAACATGAACTTCACCCTTATCCTTCTGTAAGGGTAAAGGGCTCTTGTAGACCCCAGGCAGTGAAACATTGTGGGTAATGATGATAGGAGCCACAAAAGCACAGGGTATTTATTTTTATTTTATGGCCTGAAATAGGCCAGTGGGGTTAACCTCATCACACGGTGAGAGTCATTACACCGTCTAATCTTCTCAGCCACTGATTGCTCGCAGCATTTAGAAATGGAGTCCCCCATTATCTGCTCCAAGTGCCCATATCAATCAGCTTTGAGGTGATGGATCCATTGCAATAACAACCTGCTCTACTCTGGGCTCTGTTGAGGCTGGAATGCGCAAATTAATGGAATGTGCTAATTAATTGTTAGTGCTATGCATATTTCACTTGTGCCTCACATTTCCCTCCATTTGATCGCCATAAACTCACTGTTTCATACACACGTGTTGTGTGTGGCGTTTCCTCCCCAACAGGCCTGGCTCCAGGCATAAGCAACATAAGCGGTCGCTTAGGGCCCCAGGCTACTAAGTTAGTCTAGCCAGCTATCTAAACTTGTAGTAATCATGGCCGAATACCGACCAGGCACGCAGGGCATGTGCCCTGGGGCCCTGACCTCCAGGGGGTCCCCATTTGATTTTGTTACATATATCATTAACAAGGCATAAGTCATGGCAAAATGAGTAGAATTGCATGAAAGTTGTCATAACATTGTTTTGTTTTTTTATGTGTGGAATTGCAGGAAATTCACTTTAAAACATACATTTTTCTTTCCACAGTATATACAGTGAGGGAAAAAAGTATTTGATCCCCTGCTGATTTTGTAAGTTTGCCCACTGACAAAGAAATGATCAGTCTATAATTTTAATGGTCGGTTTATTTGAACAGTGAAAGACAGAAAAACAACAAAAAAATCCAGAAAAATGCATGTCAAAAATGTTATAAATTGATTTGCATTTTAATGAGGGAAATAAGTATTTGACCCCTCTGCAATACATGACTTAGTACTTGGTGGCAAAACCCTTGTTGTCAATCACAGAGGTCAGACATTTCTTGTAGTTGGCCACCAGGTTTGCACACATCTCAGGAGGGATTTTGTCCCACTCCTCTTTGCAGATCTTCTCCAAGTCATTAAGGTTTCGAGGCTGACGTTTGGCAACTCGAACCCCACAAATGTTCTATGGGATTAAGGTCTAGAGACTGGCTAGGCCACTCCAGGACCTTAATGTGCTTTGTGATGTCACGAGAGGCTGTGTCCTGGAGGGACGTTACATCCCCCTGAGGTGGCTGCAAACCCAGACAGCTATGGCTCCATCTGCTGGTATGGTCGGGAACTCCACCCCTCTATGGCCAATCTTCCCACGCAGCTGAAACAAATGAGGAGCTGATGAGCTGAAGGTTTTGGAAGGGAAGAGACACAGTCTCCAACCTGGGCTCTCTGGAGGACAAGAGTGCTGCACGTCCACTTCCATGAGGAATATAAGGATTTGGAGATACTTACCTTTGGGAAATACTCACCTTTGGATATATGCACCTGTGGAAATACGTGAGAGACATTTGGAAGGACTTTTTTGCTGGGTTGGCCACTAGCTGCAACGTGGACTACAGTAAGGCTGGGGAAAAGTTATCTGAGCGAGTGAGAATTATGATTTTGGATGTGGAAGAGACATCCCTGAACTGTTAACCCTTAAAGAGCCACAAGAGAACAGAATTTTGTTATATTTTCGTTAATTTCCCAAGAGCTATAATAAAATCCTTGTTTTGTTTGAACCTTGTCTCCTTGCACTACTTGAGCAATCCCGCTGAAAGCTGTGTAGCCTCTCGTGACGTCACAGCTTCTTCTTGAGCCACTCCTTTGTTGCCTTGGCCGTGTGTTTTGGGTCATTGTCATGCTGGAATACCCATCCACGACCCATTTTCAATGCCCTGGCTGAGGGAAGGAGGTTCTCACCCAAGATTTGACGGTACATGGCTCCGTCCATCGTCCCTTTGATGCGGTGAAGTTGTCCTGTCCCCTTAGCAGAAAAACACCCCCAAAGCATAATGTTTCCACCTCCATGTTTGACGGTGGGGATGGTGTTCTTGGGGTCATAGGCAGCATTTCTCCTCCTCCAAACACAGCGAGTTGAGTTGATGCCAAAGAGTTCAATTTTGGTCTCATCTGACCACAACACTTTCACCCAGTTCTCCTCTGAATCATTCAGATGTTCATTGGCAAACTTCAGACGTGCATGTATATGTGCTTTCTTGAGCAGGGGGACCTTGCGGGCGCTGCAGGATTTCAGTCCTTCACGGCGTAGTGTGTTACCAATTGTTTTCTTGGTTACTATGGTCCCAGCTGCCTTGAGATCATTGACAAGATCCTCCCGTGTAGTTCTGGGCTGATTCCTCACCATTCTAATGATCATTGCAACTCCACGAGGTGAGATCTTGCATGGAGCCCCAGGACGAGGGAGATTGACAGTTCTTTTGTGTTTCTTCTATTTGCGAATAATCGCACCAACTGTTGTCACCTTCTCACCAAGCTGCTTGGCGATGGTCTTGTAGCCCATTCCAGCCTTGTGTAGGTCTACAATCTTGTCCCTGACATCCTTGGAGAGCTCTTTGGTCTTGGCCATGGTGGAGAGTTTGGAATCTGATTGATTGATTGCTTCTGGCTCCCAGGTGTCTTTTATACAGGTAACAAGCTGAGATTAGGAAAACTCCCTTTAAGAGTGTGCTCCTAATCTCAGCTCGTTACCTGTATAAAAGACACCTGGGAGCCAGAAATCTTTCTGATTGAGACGGGGTCAAATACTTATTTCCCTCATTAAAATGCAAATCAATTTATAAAATGTTTGACATGTGTTTTTCTGGATATTTTTGTTGTTATTCTGTCTCTCACTGTTCAAATAAACTTACCATTAAAATTATAGACGGATCATTTCTTTGTCAGTGGGCAAACGTACAAAATCAGCAGGGGATCAAATACTTTTTTCCCTCACTGTATAAATATTTTGCCCGCGAGGTGGTGGGGGGGCCCCCAACCTAATCTTGCTTTAGGGCCCCCAAAAGGCTATAGCCGGCCCTGCCCCCCAAAGCAGAATGTTAAGACTGTGAGTTGACTGTATGAGCCACCAATGCACCTATATGTGAAAATGAGATTGTTCTTGGAACCGAGCGGTAGAGGTAGGAGATATGATAATTTTTCTGTGGATGTTTGTTCGTCCTTACTGTAGAAGCAGATGGAGGCCCTTGAGTGGCTTCCCCTCCATCAGGTGCACAAAGCCTGTAGTTCCTCTGAAAACAGTCGCGGGATGACCCATCTGTGCTCTCTTTCCACTCCGGCTTTGAGGTCATTAAAAGGGTCATTTGACCTCCACGCTACAATGTTTTTGTGATGGGCCGACCGTTTTACTCGACTTGTAAGCGCTAATGACCCAAAGGAAACCATTAGTTTATTCTACGCTTTATTCTATATTAGTTTAATATATTTAAGTGTGAGGGGAATAATGCCTTTCGATTTTAAATTAGATGGGGTCTCTCTCTCTCTGTGACCCCGCAGGAAGATGTCGTTGGAATTAACACTGCTTTATTCAATTTTGGTCATCTGTATTAAAATTAGCTCGGCTTGGCCGGTGAGCTTATTTGGTTAATAATGTGTCCTTGTGTGATCACTGTCTCTGTACTGTAAACTTTGAGTCTTGGCCATCTCTTCCCTCGCTCAATGAACCTTGCTCTAGGGGGGGGCGTCTGAGTGGGTATCAGGTGCATTGTGGGACGCATAAGACATCAGTCGTTTTTTCCTTTTTTTCCTTGGGACATGCATATTGTGTTGTTGTTTATGGACCGCCTTTGTTTTCTCCCCTGCCAGGGAGCTGTATTCATGCATATGATATTTCACAAGTCACAGTGCGCTTTAAATGCCATCAGCATATTTCTCACACATGTGAGATTTAATGCATACACAGTGTGTGGGATTGTAGGGGTCGACATTTTGCACAGTCCCATATGACTCACACTCTGTAAAATAGTAATACTGTATCAATTCTGAACAGAGGTGACATTATATAATACTGAGTGTATGAAAAGCATCTTATAGCATATTGACAGCCATTTCTGACCAGGAGATATCAGTGAAGAAAAAAATATGCTAAGTGGCCAATTCTGCCTTTGCTTATACATTCATCAACCTTACTTGTGAATGACATACTTGTAAATCAATTGTTTTTATTGCTCTACAGGCGAATACCTGTAAATTGCTTGTCAAGGAAGTCCACAGCTATTATGTTTTTTTTTGTTTAATTTTTTTTATATACAATGCATTTGGAAAGTATTCAGACCCCTTCACTTTTTCTACATTTTGTTACGTTACAGCCTTATTCTAAAATGGATTAAATACAATTTGTTCCTCATCAATCTACACACAATACCCCATAATGACAAAGCAAAAACATGTTTTTAGATTTTTTTGCAAATTTATAATCAAAGAAAAACAGAAATACCTTATTTACATAATTATTCATATGAGACTCGAAATTTAGTTCAGGTGCATCCTGTTTCCATTGATCATCGTTGAGAAAATTCAACAACTTGATTGGAGTCCACCTCTGGTAAATTCAATTGATTGGACATGATTTGGAAAGGCACACACCTGTCTATATGAGGTACCACAGTTGACAGTGCATGTCAGAGCAAAATCCAAGCCATGAAGGAATTGTCCATAGAGCTCCGAGACTGGATTGTGTTGAGGCACAGATCTGGGGAAGGGTACCAAAAAATGTCTGCAGCATTGAAGGTCCCCAAGACTCTTCCTAGAGCTGGCTGCCCGGCCAAACTGAGCAATCGGGGTAGAAGGGCCTTGACCAGGGAGGTGACCAAGAACCCGATGGTCACTCTGACAGAGCTCCAGAGTTCCTCTGTGGAGATGGGAGAACCTTCCAGAAGGACAACCATCTCTGCAGCACTCTACCAATCAGGTCTTTATGGTAGAGTGGCCAGACGGAAGCCACTCAACAGTAAAAGGCACATGACTGCCCACTTGGAGTTTGCCAAAAGGCACCTAAAGGACTCTCAGTCCATGAGAAACAAGATTCTCTGGTCTGATGAAACCAAGATTGAACTCTCTGGCCTGAATGCCAAGCATCATGTCTGGAGGAAACCAGGCACCGCTCATCACCTGGCCAATACCATCCCTACGGTGAAGCATGGTGGTGGCAGCATCATGAAAGGAGAAGGTCATATTATATTATATTATATTATATTATGTTGTGGAGATGTTTTTCAGCGGCAGGGACTGGGAGACTAGTCAGGATCGAGGGAAAGATGAACAGAGCAAAGTACAGAGAGATCCTTGATGAAAACCTGCTCCAGAGCGCTCAGGACCTCGTACTGTGGCGAAGGTTCACCTTCCAACAGGACAATGACCCTAAGCACACAGCCAAGACAACTCAGGAGTGGCTTCGGGACAAGTCTCTGAATGTCCTTGAGTGGCCCAGCCAGAGCCCGGACTTGAACCCAAAATAGCTGTGCAGCGATGCTCCTCATCCAACCTGACAGAGCTTGAGAGGTTCTGCAGAGAATAATTTGTCAAACACCCAAATACAGGTGTGCCAAGCTTGTACCGTCATACCCAAGAAGACTCGAGGCTGTAATCACTGCCAAAGGTGTTTCAACAAAGTACTGAGTAAAGGGTCTAAATACTTATGTAATACTTATTGTTTTTGGGGGGGTTTGCAAAAAATTATAAAAACTAGTTTTTGCTTCGTCATTATGGGGTATTGTGTGTTGCTTGATGGGGGGGGACAATATAATTACCGAATGCACTGTAGCGTACACTGACATATTGACTAACCATTTAGCAGCCCATTGTATACTGAGTCGAGCTGTATTTCTGGGGGATATGGGAGCAACTCTTTCAGGCCAGAAGTAAATCAGCTGTGTTTAGAGTAATGGGTTTAATCATCAGTGAAATGCCAGTGATCATGTGTTGGTCTGGGAAATATATCCACCATGCCCACTACTACGTAGTTTGGTTGACCAGGTAAGGAACACAGACTAGCTGTCTCCAGAGCAGTCACCCGAGGGTGCTACTGCCGGGGTTCGGGTGCTCACCTCCTCATTACCTTCCAATGGGACTCTCGAGCTCATTTCAAGCTTCAAATCGGGTCGGACGTTCATAGGGGTATTGTAGATTATAGCCCTAACTCTCTCAGATAACATGTAAAAACTAAAACAGGCTGTATGATTATCCGATGAGGTCAATTCAAATATGAATTCACTGTAGAATAATTTCGCAAAATCTTTGACCAGATGATTGGTTAGTCCAGATCCTGAACATGCTCAACATTGAGGGTTTTGACCTTTCGAATCGGCAAACATATCACCACCAGTTTGTGTTTACTGCACTGCAGTATCTTCTTTGTTTCTGTGGGTTGCAACTTGGGGCCACCGTAAATCATCACCTGACAGCAGACCATGTTGCCCCTCAAGGCCTCCAGACTGATCCTATATTGACCACTGTTCCCAGCCGTCAGAAAGGAGAAGGTCAGAGACTGAGTCATCCCCCTGCGGAATCTGCTTTACTCATAATAATTTAAAGTGGATTAAAGGGGTCTGTTCCTGTAGAGCTACTGGAACTTGGCTCTAATCCGATCAGATTTGTCAGGTGTGCCAGCAGCAGCCAGACGCCTTTCCTGGGATGCACCGCAGCGACGCCTGAAGAGAGAAGAGCCTTTAAACAGGAGGACGACCAGGCAGACTGGATGTGTCCTATTAAATAGTTTATTAAGGCTGTTTTTTTACCCTCCTCTTTCTCTTTAGACACATCCACATTAACCTTCCGGGTTTTGCGAGGACACTAAAAGCACAGTTGTTTCTTCTTTCCTCTTTCTATTTTCCTCCTCAAGCTCCTACTTCCTGTGCTTTGGGCCATATTCCCCCCCCCCCCAGAGGAATGGAGGTTGGAGCTTTAACATCTTACTGCTGCTATAGTGTCTCTGTCATGCATAGCCATGCTTTACACTCCAGCGAATGTGCCAATCTTCTCATTGTAAGGACTGAGTGCCGCTGTCGAGTTTCGTCATTAAGATCCAATTTAGATTGCAAGGACTTTCCCCCACTGCAAAGTGTTTTAAATAATAGGATTAGTAAACCATACAGAGGAGACTAGCGCGCTATTAGCTTCAATGCAGAGGCAGGTTCAGACACTTGTTCTAAGCCACCTAGCCAAGGCAGTGCTGGCGGGAGCTCATGTGCTGTTGGTGATTGTGGATTCAAGTCATGTAACTACTGACTGAATGCTCCTGCAGAGTCTTTCTACCCATTGTCTTTATGTTACTATGGCCCATATCACACTGGACTGAATGTTATAGTAATGTAATTGGCTGACACTGTTTGTCTTCACTCTTTAAGCCGAGAAAGTCGCCTGTGGTTTCCTCACAGAAGTTAACTCAGACAGGGACATGGGGGAAAAAAAACAAACTTGAAGGAATCCTACACTGAATAAATGCAGATTTTCTGTTGTGGTGATAAACGTTAAACACGTCTACATAACTATATAAGTCAATCAAACAGCTACAAACATGTTGACTTCTATGATACATTATTTATGCCTGAACCGTATGTCCTTTGTCCAGATGGAATGGTGGTCAGATTCGTAGCACTTAAGAGTATTGCTTCAGGAGACTACATCAAACAGTTTTTATATATATATATATATATATATATATATATATATATATATATATATATATATTTTTGTGGTAGATCAGCTTTAATATTGCAGATAGATTGTAACTTCCATCAATGTAATTGTCTGCATCACTTCCAATCCCCCATATATGTTTTGTAGTTTTTTTTCCTCGCATATATATATATATATATATATATACATACATACATACATATCCTTTAAAAATATATACATATCCTTTAAAAATATATATATTTCCCTTTCCAACCCCACCATCCCTTCCCTAATTGGAGTAAACTAGTGAACAACAATGCTTAGGCCTCTACTTCATGCTTATACATACTATATAAATTTTATGGACACAGTCAATAATTATATTTTGTTTGTTTTTACTCCTGAACTTCCTCCGATCATTTTCATGATGTCCATCTGGTATGCCATATCTTTCTAACTTTGCTCTTTCACAAAAGCTCACAATATATAACCTATATACATATACATCAAACAGTTACACGTGAGTAGTCTATACGATTCCCAGGTTATTTCTCCCTACAGTCACATGCACTTTTGAACCCAAAATGACGTCATCATTTCTCTCCATCTCAGTCTGTATGATAGAAATCCTGATGGACAGACTTAGAAGTAGAGAAAGAGAGAAAGTAGGATCAACTTTGATTACAACATGAATGAATAAAACAGAAAAAGAAAAAGGGACAGAATGTGAAATTGCCTCCCTGGCGACCCCTGCTACCTTCAAATACACTCCACTTCCTGAATTACCCCAAGGGTGAAACATTCAAGGACGGCACAGCCATGCGTTAATCTGTGTGTGTATGTGTATACAGTATGTGTGAGTATCTGTGTTTATTTGTGCGTGTCCGTGTGTGTGTGTGTGTGTGTGTGTGTCTCTCTGTGAGAGAAAGCAAGAGAGCCTCTGTGTCTATATGTGCATGTGTGTCTTTCTGTGTGTGTGTGTCTCTTTCTGTGCAGGCTTGAAGTCCCCCTGCATCCGAAATGAAGATAGTACAGCGACTGATGCAGTCTTGACCAAGCTCATCTGCTGGGCTGGACTGTCCCCTTTAGCCCAGCCATGTGTTAATGGGCCCCTGTGGGCTCCAGGGCAGGACTCCAAGAGAGAGAAAAGACAGATGTTTTCAGCCCATTTCTGTATATGCCATTTAGCAGACGCTTTTATCCAAAGCGACTTACAGTCATGCCTGCATAAATATTTGTTATTTTTCTTATGGGTTGTCTCGGGAATCAAACCCACTATTCTTGCGTTGCTTGCCCCAAAGCTGGTGAACAATAGTATGTTAAGGGGGAGAGAAGAAAAAGGCAAAACATATAGTGTTTATTAATCATTATTTATTATGATAAGCTGAAAAACAATGACATATTTGTTTCCTGTTTTTGAGGAAGTGGAGTTAGTTAAAATCACGCCTTGTACAGAAATAACATTTCCAAACAACCACTATAGTCTCCAATAGTGTTATTAATTTTCACGTTGGTGAATTTATTATGATCACCTGAGTTAATGGAAACATTATGGTAGCATAATCATAACATATAGAAGTGTTCTAATTACTGTACTATACTCCCATTACCTTGTTTATGCAATTAGTATCTTAAATTATCAGTCATCTGTTGCATTTTTTTGTGGACTACATATTACCTGATATAATTAAGCAATAATGTCAGAGGAGGTGTGGTTTATGGCCAATATACCATGGCTAAGGGCTGTTCTTATGCACAACACAACGCGGAGTGCCTGGACACAGCCCCCTTAGCTTTGGCATTATGACCATATATCTCAAATCCCAGAGGTGCCTTATTGCTATTATAAACTGGTTACCAACGTAATTAGAAGAGTAAAAACAACTGTTTTGTCATACCCGTGGTATACGTTCTGATACCACGGCTGTCAGCCAATCAGCATTCAGGGCTCGAAGCACTCGATTTATAATTCGAAATATATCACATGCCAGATCCAGTGGAATGCATGGTGCAGAGGATGCAAACACTCTTATTTATTTAACATCTGTACACCGTAATTGTTGCTTTACCACTCTCCATCACTGATGTGGAGTACAGCTCCGCTGGTATGTTGTTTTGCGGAGAGGTGGGCAGCTTCCACCTTTGTTTGTTCACTGTTCCGAGCAGGCTAATCTTCTTTGCAATCATCTTGTCTGCCAGGGAAATTTATGTGAATAAGTTGTCCATGGTCACATTTCTGCCTTTGCCCATGTAAGGCTCCACGAGTCTCAAAACCACAGTCTCAGACAGTTGCTCAGTTGCTGACCTGGTTTCATCTTTCCCCTGATATGAACATTTGGAAAAAGTGCGACACCGCTTGAATTTTGAGAGTTATTTGACAAAGGTGTCAAACTGCAGAATATGCTATTTCAGATTTATATAGAAATCACAATGTTTTACCTGCATGTGATTCTGAAGGAGGATTTGATAAAGCAATGCTCCTTTCCCTGCATCTGTCAATTATAAGATGCACCCATCTCTTCATGTATAATTTGACAACTGATAGGCCTAATATTGTCAATGGAATCTTGTCTAGAGGCTAACTATTATTATGTGTGAAATTGGTTTTGGTATAGTTTAGGTGTAGTTTTGATGGGCCCGCTGTACAGGCTGACTGGCATCGATTGTTTCCCGCACATCAACTTGGATAGAGTCAAGGATACATTGCATTCGTAAAGTATTCAGACCCCTTGACTTTTCCCCTTTATTTTTTACTATACAGCCTTATTCTAAAATGGATTAATAAATATTAAAATCATCAATCTACACACAATAACCCATAATGATAAAGCAAGAACAGGTTTTTAGACATTTAGAAAGTTTGTAAAAAAAGAACAACTGAAATATGACATTTACATAAGTATTCAGACCCTTTACTCAGTACTTTGTTGAAGCACCTTTAGCAGTGATTACAGCCTCAAGTCTTCTTGGGTATGACACTACAAGCTTGGCACACCTGTATTTGGGGAGTTTCTCCTATTCTTCTCTGCAGATCCTCTCAAGCTCTGTCATGTTGGATGGGGAGCGTCGCTGCACAGCTATTTTCAGGTCTCTCCAGAGATGTTCGATCAGGTTCAAGTCCGGCCTCTGGCTGGGCAACTCAAGGACATTCAGAGACTTGTCCCGAAGCCACTCCTGCGTTGTCTTGGTTGTGTACTTAGGGTCGTTGTCCTTTTGGAAGGTGAACCTTCGCCCCAGTCTGAGGTCTTGAGCACTCTGGAGCAGGTTTTCATTAAGGATCTCTCTGTACTTTGCTCCGTTCACCTTTCCCTCAATCCTGACAAGTATCCCAATCCCTGCCACTGAAAAAACATCCCCACAGCATGATGCTGCCACCACCATGCTTCACCATAGGGATGGTGCAAGGTTTCCTCCAGACGTGACGTTTGGCATTCAGGCCAAATAGTTCAATCTTGGTTTCATCAGACCAGAGAATTTTGTTTCTCATGGTCTGAGAGTCCTTTAGGTGCCTTTTGGCAAACTACAAGTGGGCTTACTGAGGAGTGGCTTCTGTCTGGCCATAAAGGCCTGATTGGTGGAGTGCTGCAGAGATGGTTGTCCTTCTGGAAGGTTCTCCCATCTCCACAGAGGAACTCTGGAGCTCTGTCAGAGTGACCATTGGGTTCTTGGTCACCTCCCTGACCAAGGCCCTTCACCCCCGATTGCTCAATTTGGCCGGGCAGCCAGCTCTAGGAAGAGTCTTGGTGGTTCCAAACTTCTTCCATTTTGGAATGATGGAGGCTACTGTGTTCTTGGGGTCCTTCAATGCTGCAGACATTTTTTGGTACCCTTCCCCAGATCTGTGCCTCGATGCAATCCTTTCTTGGATCTCTAAGGACAATTCCTTCGACCTCATGGCTTGGTTTTTGCTCGGACAACTGTGGGACCTTAGATAGACAGGTGTGTGTGCCTTTCCAAATCATGTCCAATCAATTGAATTTACCACAGGTGGACTCCAATCAAGTTGTAGAAACCTCTCAAGGATGATCAATGGAAAAAGGATGCACCTGAGCTCATTTTTGTGTCTAATAGCAAAGTGTCTGAATACTTATCTAAATAAGGCTTATTTTTAGAAAGTAAAACGTGAAAGAGAATGGTATCAACTGCAAGGCGTGTGGTCAAATGATGTGCTGCTGATGAGTAGGCATAACACAAACTCATCATTACACTATTGTTTTTCTCAATTAAATCAACGTCTTCACTCTCCTTATCATTCAGTTAGCCCTCATTTTAATTCAATTGTGAAGTAAGGTGCACAATTATCGCCCATTCATCCATTTGTCATTCATTCAGTGAGGAGAGAGACGCATTAGCGCCTGGCTGGGTACCAACGTCCTTCAGCACATTGTCTTGGCGGATTAAGTTAGGAATAGGTGTGAAAAAAACAGGTAAAAAGGCTCTAAGTACTTTTCTGTTCGTGATTTAAAAATTCTGACAAATGAGCGGTGTAAAATACAAACATTTAGGAAAGGTCAGGGAAGGAGCAGGACATAGCTTTTTTTGGCAGCTTTTTTTTTATTTGCAAATTCAAACATCAGTGGCCGTTGGCCTATGGTGGTTCTAGTGTTAAACTGACTGATTTTTATGGGTATTTTTGTGTCATGCTAATTACGTTTCTGCGGGGGCGTGGACATTGACTCTAAGGGGTTAAAGAAGGATGTTTAAGCCTTGAGAAAATTGAGACATGGATTGTGTATGTGTGCTGTCCAGAGGGTGAATGGGAAAGACAAAAGATTGAAGTGCCTTTTGACCGTGGTATGGTAGTCAGTGACAGGCGCACCGGTTTGAGTATGTCAAGACTGTAACGCTGCTGGGTTTTTTACGCTCAACAGTTTTCCATGTGTATCAAGAATGGTCCACCACCCAAAGGACATCCAGCCAACTTGACACAACTGTGGGAAGCATTGGAGTCAACATGGGACAGCATCCCTGTGGAAAGCTTTCGACACCAGAGTCCATGCTCCGACGAATTGAGGCTGTTCTGAGGGCAAAGGGGGGTGCAACTCAATATTAGGAAGGTGCTCCTAATGTTTTGTACACTCAGTAGAAACTAGTGACGCATTGCCACTTGTGAAAGTTTTTTGCATGTAGTTGGCTGGCAGCAGACTGGGCTGTGGGTGAAGCAGGCCAGGTACTGGTGGCAGGCAGGTACTTGTGGCAGCAGACTAGGCACTGGAGGAAGCAGGTTGGACTGTAGTGGGAGCAGCCTGGGTGGGGTTGGCAGCATGAAGTCAGCGGTGGTGGTGAAGTCATCCAGAAGACTACCAACTACCAATAATGGCGCCGGAGGGGATGGCTGCCGTTTTACGGCCCATTTTGTGTGTTTTTTTGCATTATTTGTAACTTATTTTGTACATAATGTTACTGCTACCGTCTCTTATGACCGAATAGAGCTTCTGGCTATCAGAACAGTTGGCTGGATTTTCCGTGCATCGGCAGGACAGAACAGCTACGTCCTGTAAGACGAGGGGTGGTGGTGTGTGTCTATTTGTCAATGACAGCTGGTGCGCGATGTCTAACATTAAGGAAGTCTCGAGGTATTGCTAGCCTGAGGTAGATTACCTTATGATAAGCTGTAGACCACACTATCTACCAAGAGAGTTTTCATCTATATTTTTCATAGCCATCTATTTACAACCACAAACCGATGCTGGCACTAAGACCGCACTCAACGAGCTGTATAAGGCCATAAGCAAACAAGAAAATGTTCATCCAGAAACGGTGCTCCTAGTGGCCGGGGACTTTAATGCAGGCAAATTTAAATCCGTTTCACCTCATTTCTACCAGCATGTCACATGAGCAACCAGAGGGGGAAATAAACTCTAGACCACCTTTACTCCACACACAGAGACGCATACAAAGCGCTCCCCCGCCCTCCATTTGGCAAATCTGACCATAATGATATCCTCCTGATTCCTGCTTACAAGCATAAACTAAAGCAGGAAGTACCAGTGACTCGCTCAATACGGAAGTGGTCAGATGACGTGGATGCTACGCTACAGGACTGTTTTGCTAGCATAGACTGGAATATGTTCCGGGATTCATCCAATGGCATTGAGGAGTATACCACCTCAGTCACCGGCTTCATCAATAAGTGCATCGACGACATCGTCCCCACAGTGACCGTAAGTACATATCTCAACTAGAAGCCATGGATTACAGGCAACATCCGCTCCGAGCTAAAGGCTAGAGCTGCCGCTTTCAAGGAGCAGGACACCTCCTCTGACCCTAACCGTAACCCTCAGATGAACCATCAAACAGCCAAAGTGTCAATACAGGATTAAGATTGAATCCTACTACACCGGCTCTGACGCTCGTCGGATGTGGCAGGCTTGCAAACTATTACGGACTACAAAGGGAAACGCAGCCTCGAGCTGCCCAGTGACGCGAGCCTACCAGACGGGCTAAATGTATTTTATGCTCGCTTCCACGCAAGCAACACTGAAGTATGCATGAGAGTACCAGCTGTTCCGGAGGACTGTGTGATCACCCTCTCTGTAGCCGATATGAGCAAGACCTTTAAACAGGTCAACATTCACAAGGTCGCGGGGTCAGACGGATTACCAGGACGTGTACTCAGAGCATGCGCGGACCAACTGGCAAGTGTCTTCGCTGACATTTTCAAACTCCCTGACCGAGTCTTTAATTGCTACATGTTTCAAGCAGACCACCATAGTTAATAATAATATAATAATATGCCATTTAGCAGACGCTTTTATCCAAAGCGACTTACAGTCATGCGTGCATACATTTTTTTGTGTATGGGTGGTCCCGGGGATCGAACCCACTACCTTGGCGTTACAAGTGCCGTGCTCTACCAGCTGAGCTACAGAGGACCACAGTTCCTGTGCCCAAGGAAGTGAATGTAACCTGCCTAAATGACTACCGCCCCGTAGCACTCACGTCAGTAGCCATGAAGTGCTTTGAAAGGCTGGTCATGGCTCACATCAACACCATCATCCCAGAAAACCTAGACCCACTCCAATTCTCATACCGCCCCAACAGATCCACAGATGACACAATCTCTATTGCACTCCACACTGCCTTTTCCCACCTGGACAAAAGGAACACCTATGTGAGAATGCTGTTCATTGACTACAGCTCAGCGTTCAACACCATAGTGCCCTCAAAGCTCATCAGTAAGCTAAGGACCCTGGGACTAAACACCTCCCTCTGCAACTGGATCCTGGACTTCCTGACGGGCCACCGCCAGGTGGTAAGGGTAGGCACATCTGCCACACTGATCCTCAGTACGGGGGCCCCTCAGGGGTGCGTGCGTAGTCCCCTCCTGTACTCCCTGTTCACCCACGACTGCGTGGCCAAGCATGACTGCAACACCATCATTAAGTTTGCCGACGACACAACAGTAGTAGGCCTGATCACCAACAACGATGAGACAGCCTTTAGGGAGGAAGTCAGTGACCTGGCAGTGTGGTGCCAGCACAACAACCTCTCCCTCAACGTGATCAAGACAACAGAGATGGACTACAGGAAAAGGAGGGCCAAGCACGCCCCTATTCTCATCGACGGGGCTGTAGTGGAGCAGGTCGAGAGTTTCAAGTTCCATGTTGTCCACATCACCAATAAACTATTGTGGTCCAAACACACCAAGACAGTCGTGAAAATGGCACGCCAATGCCTGTTCCCCCTCAGGAGACTGAATAGATTCAGCATGGGTCCTCAGATCCTCAAAACATTATACAGCTGTGCCATCGAGAGCATCCTGACTGGTTGCATCACCGCCTGGTATGGCAATTGCTCAGCATCCGACCACAAGGCGCTACAGAGGGTAGAAAGTAAGGCCCAGTACATCACTGGGACCAAGCTTCCTGCCATCCAGGACCTCTATACCAGGTGGTGTAAGAGGAAGGCCCTAAAAATGGCAAAAAAAACTACAGCCACCCTAGTCATAGACTGTTCTCTCTGCTACCTCACGGCAAGCGGTATTGGAGTGCCAAGTCTAGGTCCAAAAGGCTCCTTAACAGCTTTTATCCCCAAGCCATAAGACTGCTGAACAGCTAATCAAATGGCTACCCAGACTATTTGCATTGATTTCCCCCCCCATGGCAACAGCAGGATTTGAAGAGTCATGATGCTCGCTGTACACCATGTGGGTGAGTGGAAGAAAGATATACTGTAAATAAATCTATCTGACTGGTGGGAGATACACTTCACATCTGCACTCCACAACAGCGAATTTCATCTTCGGCACTGCCTGATACATAAGTAGCATAATTGAGATCCCTCTTTGCTTTTGTTCCACTCTACCCCTGGTACTAGATGTGCGTAAACTGCAAATGTAATCGTTCAAGTGACAAGTACCTTTGGAGCCATGGAGGAAACCCACAAATTGCATTTTGCAGGAGCGTCACTTTATTAGAGCATTGCTAGCTTCCCTTTCCCTCTCAATTAGCCAAAGGCACTAGCTCGCCTCCAACCCATAGGGAGAGATGGGGATGATAAAACTGAATGCACTTCAGCCGTGTTATTGTCTGTTGGACAAGCAATGAATTTCTGATCATGTAGGATGCATTTTCTTCCGTCATTACCATTTTTTGTGCCCCGATAGGGAGTCTTTGGTGAGTCAATTATGTGCGGCAAAGGAATGCACCCTGTTGTTGATTTAGTTTATCATCCTGTTTTATTGTCAATACAAAATGCCCACAAATATCATTTTATATAATATAACATATCCGAATTGGTGGCACACTGTGAAATAAAATCCAAGTCTGCCACTGCTGTCACTTTAAATCCTTGTGACTGGGTTCACTGTCGCGGGTGTGCTTCTCTCAGGTCCTGGATGTAAAGTTGTAACTTGGTGGGTTGTCCCTCAAGGCATGTCATTATTTGTTAAAACCCCACTGCAGATACAAAATGTTGTGTGTGCCATTTGCTATGCACTTGGAATGGCTAAGTGAATGCTCTATTCTTTCCATTCTCTTCTCCTTATGGTAGTCATAGGCAGTAAGCCATACGTACATGCACGCACATGCACACACAAACACACACACACACACACACACACAAACAAGCCCTTTCACTCAGTGTATGCAGGCTGTGATTGATAGGTTGTTGCAATATGGTAATAGCTAAACGGATTGCTGCAGCTGGGTGCATATGGCCTTTGGGTAACTCTTGGCCTTGTGTGCTAGCCCTGCAAATGCCCCCCTGTTCGCTCTGCTTAGGAGAAAAACCACAAACAACCAAGAAATGCACTATAAGCATCTGAAGACTTTAAATGTAAATGCTGTTGTTTTTCAACCCGCCCTGCACTAATCAATTAATGTGAGTTATTTCAGGGTAATTCAGTTTGGTTCGCCTCAAACTCTGTGCCAAAGAAAGGGCACTCTGTTTTCCAAGCACAAGTCAATGTTTTCCCAGTACCCATTTATAATATTCCTTCACTCTGGCGTATCATGCAACGTTAACCTCTTGGCAGTGGGAGCTGTGGGCCACTTTTATCTGCTCCAATACTCTGCTGCCTTCTGAGAATGGCTGCCAGAATCATTATCCTTGTCTTGAAAGTTGAGTCTAGCATCCTTACACTGTATGGCTCAGTTGGTAGAGCATGGCACTAGGGTTGTGGGTTCGATTCCCACGGGGGGACCAGTACGAAATGTATTGACTCACTACTGTAAGTCGCTCTGGATAAGAGCCTGTAAATATACAGTGGTCGCTTATTTTAATTATTTGATGGATTATATATATTTTTCCTTTCTTTTTTGGTGAATAGAGGAATTTCTGTGAGCAGGATAGATAGGACAATATATTTACTTCTGAACAACACGTTGCATTATACCCGGTGACACCATGTTGTGTTATGTACTGACACAAGGTGTCTTCCACAATTGATCAAATTCAAAGGGCCACGCAACTGAATTTATGAATTGCCGCCATAGTAAAAGCAATTTGCACAAGAGCAAGGACGAGCTGAATTCAAACCACCCAATCACACTAGAATAATCATAACGCCATCACTCACGCTCACGCAGTGTTGGTAATTTAATTTGAAAATGAGTTTGTTCACAGAGAGGGGTAAATACAAGAAGTGTTGCTTGTTGCGGTGAGAAGTGTGAGGTCTCATAGCAGTGAGTTATCGAGTGGCTCTTGGAGAGGATGATAGAGTACATGAGTGTGTCCACTGTCACTTGACTGATGACAATACTTGGCTATGCGTAGAGGAGTATGACTGTGCGAATGTTGTCCTCCACAATGATAACTAACTCCACCTCTCTTTTCTCCCCCATTTCTTCCATGTTCTCCCTCCTCCTTTATCCTGGTATTCTTGCTGCAGGTAAGTCATTTTTATACGCATGTCATCTTTTACATGGAAATGGCTCCATTTGTTTTGGCTCAATGCATAGTCATGAGCTAAATGGATGACCTCTCGAGTGAAGCTATATATACAGTACATTCGGAAAGTATTCAGACCCCTTCCCTTTTTCCACATTTTCTTACGTTACAGCCTTATTCTAAAATTGATGAAATATTTGTTTTTTCTCTCATTAATCTACACACAATACCCCATAATGACAGTGAAAACAGGTTTTTAGAAATGTTTGCACATTTATAGAAAGTGAAAAAATTAAATACCTCATTTACATAAGTATTCAGACCCTTTGCTATGAGGCAAGGAATTGTCCATAGAGCTCAGAGACAGGATTGTGTTGAGGCACAGATCTGGGGAAGGGTACCAAAAAATGTCTGCAGTATTGAAGGTCTGCAGTATTGAAGGTCCGCAAGAACACAGTGGCCTCTATCATTCTTAAATGGAAGAAGTTTGGAACCACCAAGACTCTTCCTAGAGCCGGCCAAACTGAGCAATCGGGGGAGAAGGGCCTTGGTCAGGGAGGTGACCAAGAACCCGATGGTCACTCTGACAGAGCTCCAGAGTTTGTTTGTGGACATGAGACAACCTTCCAGAAGGACAACCATCTCTGCAGCACTCCACCAATCAGACCTTTATGGTAGAGTGGCCAGACGGCAGCCACTCCTCAGTAAAAGGCACATGACAGCCCTCTTGGATTTTGCCAAAAGGTACCTAAAGGACTCTCAGACCATGAGAAACAAGATTCTCTGGTCTGATGAAACCAAGATTGAACTCTTTTACCTAAATGCCAATCGTCACATTTGGAGGAAACCTGGCACCATCCCTACAGTGAAGCATGGTGGTGACAGCATCATGTTGTGGGGATGTTTTTAACAGCAGGGACTGGGAGACTAGTCAGGATCAAGGGAAAGATGAACGGAGCAAAGTACAGAGAGATCCTTGATGAAAACCTGCTCCAGAGCGCTCAGGACCTCAGATTAGGGCGAAGGTTCACCTTCCAACAGAATAGCAACCCTAAGCACACAGCCAAGACAACGCAGGAGTGGCTTCGTGACAAATCTCTGAATGTCCTTGAGTGGCCCAGCCAGAGCCCGGACTTGAACCCAATCGAACATCTCTGGAGAGACCTGAAAATAGCTGTGCAGTGACTCTCCCCATCCAACCTGACAGAGCTTGAGAGGATCTGCAGACAAGAATGGGAGAAACTCCCCAAATACAGGTGTGCCAAGCTTGTAGCGTCATACCAAAGAATACTTTAGGCTGTAATCGCTGCCAAAGGTGCTTCAACAAAGTATTGAGTAAAAGGTCTAAATACTTATGTAAATGTGATATTTCAGTTGTTTATTTTTAATACATTTACAAAAATGTCTAAAAACCTGTTTTTGTTTTGTCATTATGGGGTACATTGTTGAGGATTTTTTTTCATCCGTCTTAGAATAAGGCTGTAACGTAACAAAATGTGAAAAAAGTAAAGGGGTCTGAATACTTTCCAAATGCACTGTATGCATGTATATGCATACACTACCAGTCAAAAGATTGGACACACCTACTCATCCAAGGGTTCTTCTTTATTTTTACTATCTTTTACCTTGTATAGTAATAGTGAAGACATCAAAACTATGAAAAAACACATATGGAATCATGTAGTAACCAAAAAAGTATTAAACAAATCAATGTATATTTTATATTTGAGATTCTTCAAATAGCCACTCTTTGCCTTGATGACAGCTTTGCACACTCTTGGCATTCTCTCAACCAGCTTCATGAGGTAGTCACCTGGAATGCATTTCAATTAGCAGGTGTGCCTTCTTAAAAGTTATACAGAAGATAACCCTATTTGGTAAAAGACCAAGTCCATATTATGGCAAGAACAGCTCAAATAAGCAAAGAGAAATGACAGTCCATCATTACTTTAAGACATGAAGGTCAGCCAATACGGAACATTTCAAGAACTTTGAAAGTTTCTTCAAGTGCAGTCGCAAAAACCATCAAGCGCTATGATGGAACTGGCTCTCATGAGGACCGCCACAGGAATGGAATACCCAGAGTTACCTCTGCTGCAGATTTTTGGTTCCAACTGCCATGTCTTTGTGAGACACGGTGTGGGTGAACAGATGATCTCCGCATGTGTGGTTCCCAACGTAAAGCATGGAGGAGGAGGTGTTATGGTGTGGGGGTGCTTTGCTGGTGACACTGTCAGTGATTTATTTAGAATTCAAGGCACACTTAACCAGCATGGATACCACACCATTCTGCAGTGATACGCCATCCCATCTGGTTTGGGCTTAGTGGGACTATCATTTGTTTTTGAACATGACAATGACCCAACACACCTCCAGGCTGTGTAAGGGCTATTTGACCAAGAAGGAGAGTGATGGAGTGCTCCATCAGATGACCTGGCCTCCACAATCCCCCGACCTCAACCCAATTGAGATGGTTTGGGATGAGTCTGACGGCAGTGTGAAGGAAAAGCAGTCAACCAGTGCTAAGCATATGTGGGAACTCCTTCAAGACTGTTGGAAAAGCATTCCAGGTGAAGCTGGTTGAGAGAATGCCAAGAGTGTGCAAAGCTGTCATCAAGACAAAGGGTGGCTATTTGAAGAATCTCAAATATAAAATATATTTTGATTTGTTTAACACTTTTTTGGTTAGTTTTGATGTCTTCACTATTATTCTAGTGAAGAGCTCAGTGACGTTCAACGTGGCACCGTCATAGGATGCCACCTTTCCAACAAGTCAGTTTGTCAAATTTCTGTCCTGCTAAAGCTGCCCCGGTCAACGGATGAGGTGAAGTGGTAGGCCACACAAGCTCACGGAACGGGACCGCGTAGCATGTAAAAAATGTCGGTCCTCGGTTGCAACACTCACTCCTGAGTTCCAAACTGCCTCTGGAAGCTATGTCAGCACGAGCTGTTCGTCAGGAGCTTCATGAAATGGATTTCCATGGCCGATCAGCGCACACAGGCCTAAGATCACCATGCGCAATTCCAAGCGTCGGCTGGAGTGGTGTAAACTCGCCGCCATTGGATTCTGGAGCAGTGGAAACGCATTCTCTAGAGTGATGAATCACGCTTCACCATATGGCAGTCCGACGGACTATTTGGCGGATGCCAGGAGAATGCTACCTGCCCCAATCCCAAGTGCCAACTGTAAAGTTTGGTGCAGGAGGAATAATGGTCTGGGGCTACAGCATACAATGACATTCTAGATGATTCTGTGCTTCCAACAGCAAGTCCCCGCAGCAATGTTCCAACATCTAGTGGAAAGCCTTCCCAGAATAGTGGAGGCTTTTATAGCAGCAAAGGGGGGACCAATTCCATATTAATGCCCATGATTTTGGAATTAGATGTTCGACGAGCAGGTGTCCACATACCTTTGGTCATGTAGTGAATCTGTGACCAACAGATGCTTATCTGTATTCCCAGTCATATGAAACCATAGATTAGGGCATCATTTATTTATTTCAATTGGCTGATTTCCTTGTGTGAACTGTAACCCAGTAAAATCTTTGAAATTGTTGCATGTTGCATTTGTACATAAATTAAGATACTGTATTAAAACAGGTTGTTTTGCTGGGCCCAGTTTAAAAACCTGAAATGGATTTGATTGGGGAACTCTCTCAAAAGGATACAGCTGTACCATTGGAGCATCTTTACTGGCTGCATCATCGCTTGGTACGGCCCAGTACATCACTGGTTTCCGAGCTCCCTGCCATCCAGGACCTCTACACCAGGCGGTGTCAAAGGAAGGCCCAAAACATTGTCAGACTCTAGCCACCCAAGCCATAGACTGTTCTCTCTGCTACCGCACGGCAAGCGGTACCAGTGCACCAAGTCTGGAACCAACAGGACCCTGAACAGCTTCTACACCCAAGCCATAAGACTGCTAAACAAAGCTGCTAAATCGCTAATCAAATGGCTACTAACTCTCTTGCACTTCTCTATGCACACACAGTGGACCCACACATACAGTGAGGGAAAAAAGTATTTGATCCCCTGCTGATTTTGTATGTTTGCCCACTGACAAATAAATTATCAGTCTATAATTTTAATGGTAGGTTTATTTGAACAGTGAGAGACAGAATAACAACAAATAAATCCAGAAAAATGCATGTCAACAATGTTATAAATTGATTTGCATTTTAATGAGGGAAATAAGTATTTGACCCCTCTGCAAAACATTACTTAGTACTTGGTGGCAAAACCCTTGTTGGCAATCACAGAGGTCAGACGTTTCTTGTAGTTGGCTACCAGGTTTGCACACATCTCAGGAGGGATGTTGTTCCACTCCTCTTTGCAGATCTTCTCCAAGTCATTAAGGTTTCGAGGCTGACGTTTAGCAACTCGAACCTTCAGCTCCATCCACAGATTTTCTATGGGATTAAGGTCTGGAGACCTTAATGTGCTTCTTCTTGAGCCACTCCTTTGTTGCCTTGGCCATGTGTTTTGGGTCATTGTCATGCTGGAATATGCTGGAATATATATCCATCCACAACCCATTTTCAATGCCTTGGCTGAGGGAAGGAGGTTCTCACCCAAGATTTGACGGTACATGGCCCCGTCCATCGTCCCTTTGATGCGGTGAAGTTGTCCTGTCCCCTTAGCAGAAAAACACCCCCAAAGCATAATGTTTCCACCTCCATGTTTGACGGTGGGGATGGTGTTCTTGGGGTCATAGGCAGCATTCCTCCTCCTCCAAACACGGCGAGTTGAGTTGATGCCAAAGAGCTCAATTTTGGTCTCATCTGACCACAACACTTTCACCCAGTTCTCCTCTGAATCATTCAGATGTTCATTGGCAAACTTCAGATGGCACTGTATATGTGCTTTCTTGAGCAGGGGGACCTTGCGGGCGCTGCAGGATTTCAGTCCTTCACGGCGTAGTGTGTTACCAATTGTTTTCTTGGTGACTATGGTCCCAGCTGCCTTGAGATCATTGACAAGATCCTCCCGTGTAGTTCTGGGCTGATTCCTCACCGTTCTCATGATCATTGCAACTCCACGAGGAGAGATCTTGCATGGAGCCCCAGGCCGAGGGAGATTGACAGTTCTTTTGTGTTTCTTCCATTTACGAATAATCGCACCAACTGTTGTCACCTTCTCACCAAGCTGTTTGGCGATGGTCTTGTAGCCTATTCCAGCTTTGTGTAGGTCTACAATCTTGTCCCTGACATCCTTGGAGAGCTCTTTGGTCTTGGCCATGGTGGAGAGTTTGGAATCTGATTGATTGATTGCTTCTGTGGACAGGTGTCTTTTATACAGGTAACAAGCTGAGATTAGGAGCACTCCCTTTAAGAGTGTGCTCCTAATCTCAGCTCTGTTACCTGTATAAAATACACCTGGGAGCCAGAAATCTTTCTAATTGAGAGGGGGTCAAATACTTATTTCCCTCATTAAAATGCAAATCAATGTATAACATTTTTGACATGCGTTTTTCTGGATTTTCATGTTGTTATTCTGTCTCTCACTGTTCAAATAAACCTACCATTAAAATTATAGACTGATTTATTTATTTGTCAGTGGGCAAACGTACAAAATCAGCAGGGGATCAAATACTTTTTTCCCTCACTGTAGGCTGCATAGCTACTTCAATTACCCCATACCCTTGCATATTGACTCAGTACTGCATATAGCCATGTTATTTTTACTCGTTATTGTTATTTGTTATTCACTGTGTTTATTTCTCGTGTCACTAACTTTATCTTTAACTCTGCATTGTTAGAAAATTACCCATAAGTAAGCATTTCACTGTTAGTTTACGAAGCATATGATTTGATTAAGAAACCCCAGGTCTAAGAAACAAGGGTCAAGAGGTCGCACTCGCACTGCGTTCGCCAAACCTCGGCTCTCATTTTATACCTCATCAGACCCAGCAGTTCACTCTTTGATTCATCATCTCTGCATTATGTTCCGTGGGTAAAAAATAACCTGCAGTGCACTGAAGGCCTGCAGTGCACTGAATGTTGCTATGAAAATGGAGGAGCGATTGTCACAGTATGAAATGTCATGTCGACATCATCCGTGTTCATATCAGTGAAGTGAAGCACTTTTCTTCCCAGTTTAGAAACATTTGTAGATTACAAACCAGAGCCTAGTTTCCTGTGTGGAGCGTGGTTTTCACCTATTTTGCACAATAAGGGTAATGATATCCCTCCTGAGTGGCGCAGTGGTCTAAGGCACTGCATCGCAGTGCTAACTGTGCCACTAGAGATCCTGGTTCGAATCCAGGCTTTGTCGCAGCCGGCCGTGACTGGGAGACTCATGGGCGGCGCACAATTGGTCCAGGGAAGGGGAGGGAATGGCCGGCAGGGATGTAGCTCAGTTGATAGAGCATGGCATTTGCAATGCCAGGGTTGTGGGTTCGATTCCCACGGGGGGCCAGTATAAAAAAATATGTATTCACTAATTGTAAGTCGCTCTGGATAAATGACTAAAATGTAAATGTAAAATGATATCCAAATATGTGACCTCTTTCAAGAATCTAGGCATATGTCGCACGTCACCACTTCACAGGAGAGGCATTTGAACTTGTTTTAATTTTTTTTAATCAAAATGTGTTTTTCTTTGCAGAAATGCCTTCTGGAACATGTGAACTTACATGTGCCTTGATAACAAACTTGAATGCCATCTCTAAATATGAATGCAATTGTTAAATTATGAGCCTAGTTAGTTTAGCAACAGAAAAAGACAGGAACCTTCCCGCGAGCCATGATTGGCTGAGATAATGGATGTGCTGGACATGCCAAGAGATGAGTTTGGATTGGTCTTCCATGTAGCATGCGTCTTTAACATGAGTTGCTTAGTATGTGTAGATAATCCTTGCTACCGCAGCATTTTTGAAAGATATATTGTTAGCCATGGAGAACTGCAAAAGTGTTGCTACTGCTCTCATTGCTGCCCTGAATTTAGCAGGCGCTATCGACAAAGATCGGAAAAAGTTGTGATGGACTACTTTCAGCACAAGCTGTGAACTGTAGTGACTTTACATAATGGGCCAAACAAGCTGTAGCTAAAAACAAAACGGAAACGATACAGGATGTATTTTACTTAGTTAAAGGGGTTCCAGTCTGCCGTGAGATATTCATCCATGTACAGTGGGGAGAACAAGTATTTGATACACTGCCGATTTTGCAGGTTTTCCTACTTACAAAGCATGTAGACGTCTGTAATTTTTATCATAGGTACACTTCAACTGTGAGAGACGGAATCTAAAACAAAAATCCAGAAAATCACATTGTATGTATTTGTTACATCAGAAAAGCAGAACTTAATATTTGGTACAGAAACCTTTGTTTGCAATTACAGAGATCATATATTTCCTGTAGGTCTTGACCAGGTTTGCACACACTGCAGCAGGGATTTTGGCCCACTCCTCCATACAGACCTTCTCCAGATCCTTCAGGTTTCGGGGCTGTCGCTGGGCAATAAGGACTTTCAGCTACCTCCAAATATTTTCTATTGGGTTCAGGTCTGGAGACTGGCTAGGCCACTCCAGGACCTTGAGATGCTTCTTACGGAGCCACTCCTTAGTTGCCCTGGCTGTGTGTTTCGGGTCGTTGTCATGCTGGAAGACCCAGCCACGACCCATCTTCAATGCTCTTACTGAGGGAAGGAGGTTGTTGGCCAAGATCTTGCGATACATGGCCCCATCCATCCTCCCCTCAATACGGTGCAGTCGTTTGTCCTCTTTGCAGAAAAGCATCCCCAAAGAATGATGTTTCCACCTCCATGCTTCACGGTTGGGATGGTGTTCTTGGGGTTGTACTCATCCTTCTTCTTCCTCCAAACACGGCGAGTGGAGTTTAGACCAAAAAGCTCTATTTTTGTCTCATCAGACCACATGACCTTCTCCCATTCCTCCTCTGTATCATCCAGATGGTCATTGGCAAACTTCAGACGGGCCTAGACATGTGCTGGTTTGAGCAGGGGGACCTTGCGTGCGCTGCAGGATTTTAATTCATGACGGCGTAGTGTGTTACTAATGGTTTTCTTTGAGACTGTGGCCCTAGCTCTCTTCAGGTCATTGACCAGGTCCTGCCGTGTAGTTCTGGGATGATCCCTCACCTTCCTCATGATCATTGATGCCCCACGAGGTGAAATCTTGCATGGAGCCCCAGACCGAGGGTGATTGACCGGCATCTTGAACTTCTTCCATTTTCTAATAATTGCGCCAACAGTTGTTGCCTTCTCACCAAGCTGCTTGCCTATTGTCCTGTAGCTCATCCCAGCCTTGTGCAGGTCTACAATTCTATCCCTGATGTCCTTACACAGCTCTCTGGTCTTGGCCATTGTGGAGAGGTTGGAGTCTGTTTGATTGAGTGTGTGGACAGGTGTCTTTTATACAGGTAACGAGTTCAAACAGGTGCAGTTAATACAGGTAATGAGTGGAGAACAGGAGGGATTCTTAAAGAAAAACTAACAGGTCTGTGAGAACCGTAATTCTTACTGGTTGGTAGGTGATCAAATACTTATGTCATGTAATAAAATGCAAATTAATTACTTAAAAATCATACAATGTGATTTTCTAGATTTTTGTTTTAGATTACGTCTCTCACAGTTGAAGTGTACCTATGATGAAAATTACAGACCTCTACATGCTTTGTAAGTAGGAAAACCTGCAAAATCGGCAGTGTATCAAATACTTGTTCTCCCCACTGTATACGGGTAAGAGTCTAGCATCATTGTCACATATTATACGTTTCTAATTGCAAGTTAAAGTGTACTGTTAGCTAGCTAGCAAACGTTAGCTTGCTGGCTCGCTAGCTAACGTTACGTCTATGATCTGTGTAGTAATATTATTTGTATCTCAGAAAGGCATTTGCATTGCTAGTTATAGAATAATGTTAGCTAGCTAGCTAACATTAAACCTAGTTGGTTAGTGTTAGCTACCTGCAGTTTCATATCATGCACGGTGGTTAGCTATGACAATCCATTTGTACCGTATGGGTTGGGATTATGGTACATTGTTTAGCTAGCTAACTACATGTCAAAACAAAAGACTCCACTTTCCCTTTTGTGATAGCAAATTAATCCCCCTCATAATCAGAACACAACTCAAAGGAGATAAAAATAGCATACAAGGAGTTTTACTATGATTTTGGCAGTGCGTGGCCGGACGAAGCAAGTCTCAGGTCCTCGGAAGGAATATTTTAAATGGCCGCCTCTTGGCATCTGAGAGAATTGTTTTCAGTTTTCAAGCAATTCTACACATTTTGTCATGAGGGAGAGATATTTTTTGTTATTGCAGTTTTAAAGCTAATATCCTGCAATTCTACACACTTTGTCATAAGGCATGGAGAAACTTAGCAGTTTTAAAGCTTAAATTACAGTGCATTTATGTAAAATAAATCAATAAATAAGGGAATACAATAACTATTGAGTTGCATACTAATATCCCTGTGAGCCTCCCAGGCCCATGTTGCCCAGGGTTAACAACATAAATTGTAGATGAATAATATGACATTATACTGTATTGTATTATACCCTCTAAACTTATTCCATGGATCCCTTGGCTAATATTAGTTATTATTTGTTGTTTTGAGATCTTGCCACGGACCCCACTTTACATTTTCAAAGCCTTGTTTTGCAGAGATGGATAAAATGCGTGACGCAAGCAGATGAAATGCAGGGCTTTCAAGGTGGATGTGGGCTGCCACAGACCTTTCAGGCCTCTAATTCCAGTTTAAGAAAATAAGAGAAGGCTCTGAAGCCTTTTGATTCCGCGTGGCCAAATGGGTTCAGGCCTGGTGGAATGATCAAAAGAGCTTGCCGTCAGAGCATTCATAAACTAATTTGTTGTCTCGCACAGGTCATGCCAGCAGGGCTACGTCTTATTTATTGGATTGTTAGACCTCACAGGCGAGCACTCGTGTCCATTTTGACTAGGGAGCCAAAGCCGAGGCTCTTGTTTTAATGAATCTCAGGAGAAGTCTAGGAGAAGCTAGACTAAGCCTTTTCACTGGCGTTGCAGAGAGACAGAAGCCGTCGGCTAAATGTGGCGAAAGCATCAGCATGGTTCTCTCCACTTATCCTTGGTCCAGGAAGTACTTTGTTGACAGATTGACTTCCCCCTTTCTATTACCTACCATTCTTTCATATTTCATGTCATCAATTCACATCAATTATTCGAGACCAGCCATTGTTTAGATTGTCCAGTCATCTGCTGCACGTCATTCAGGCTCATTGAACCATGTCGCAGTGGGTTTTATGATTGTCAAATGAACCCCCAAAAGGAAAGTGTTCCCCAAGGCTATGGTTTATTGCTTTTGTATGGAGGACTGTCATTCATTCTCTATCAACCATCATGTTTCAAGGCAGTTCTAGCCATTATTTGTCAAGTGCCTTTGACAAATGCAATGGGAATATTAGCTCCTAGTGTTCATGCAGATTGAATCCAAATAATGAGCTTGGTAAGGAGTCTCCTCCAATAAATTACATTTGGGTGAAAAAAACTACAATTCTATCCACTTTTGTCTGTCCTATTCATATTGAGCATACAGTGTGAACTGTTTAAAATTAAAAAGTAAATGGACTGAGAAACTGAATAGAGAACATGAAGACTCCATACAACCAATACATAGATAATGTTTAGTGTCATGAATGCACCAATTTGTAAGTCGCTCTGGATAAGAGTGTCTGCTAAATGACGTAAATGTAAAATGACAAATATTGTATGTGGGACAAATTCTTGAATAAGTACAAATCCAGAACCAATGAGGTTTTAGAGCTGGTAGTCTTTATATTAGAACAAACCAAAACAACCGTGCTTCCTTCATCACAGGAGTTGTAACACGAGTTGTAATTTTTCCTCATTATCAATTAATCTAAAACCACTATACCAATCATGAGTAGATGATACTGTGGATAGTGTCTACGGGCCAAACAAGATGTTAATTAATCAACCAAATTCCTCCTTATCTCTGAAGAACTATTGCCTTACAATTACGAGCTGCATCGTGTGCCGATGTTTGGTGTTTTTGTCTCCTCGACAGAATGAAATAAAAGGGGGAACTCATTAGAAAGTTGAACCTGTGGTGCCAATTAGGGGCTAAGCCATATGCACTGTAATTACCAGATGCTCGCACGCTTCCCTACGGGTAGCTTTCTGGGGAAAGAAATGGGCCATCAGTACATCTCCAGTATATGAGCCTTGAAATGTTAAACAGTGCATGTGCTCTTGGACTCCCTCCAGCACATGCCCAGGCAGTCATGCAATCTGAAGCGACGTGAGCGGGTAGTTTACCTAGATAATCCCTTTCTTTTACTATCAGTGTAGATCAAAACAATAGGTAGGTATGTAGGCTTACTTCACACGATTGTAGTTCAGCCTCAGTGGGATCTGTCCGTTCATCGAGTCTTGTGGGCAGTATAGGGTATCCGATGCAGCTGTATATCCACTATATTATAAGAAGGCATCTTTTGGACTCAAAACACTTGGCTCAATGATAGGGTACATTTACATTTTTCACACAGTGAAATAATTAATAGAGCCACTCTTGACAGAGGCTACGATGTGTTTTAATGATGGGGATTGCAGTAAATGAACCCAGGCCCACACAAGGTAAATAATGGCTGTATTAATGGGTTGTGACTATACAGACCCTCTTACATGATGTACAATTGATTAGTGTTATCCATGTTTTGCATAAGACGGATGCCAAGACGTAGGGACTGTGAAGAGACAGACATTTTTTATGCATTTTGTATTGTATTTTGCATTTTATTATGTATGTTATACAGTGCATTCGGAAAGTATTCAGACCCCTTGACTATTTCCTAATTTTGGTACATTACAGCCTTATTCTAAAATTGATGAAATATTTTTTCTCCCCTCATCAATCTACACACGATACACCATTAAGACAAAGCAAAAACAGGTTTTTATAAATTGTAGCAAATTTATAAAAAAATTAAAAAACTGATATCACATTTACATAAGTATTCAGACCCTTTACTCAGTACTTTGTTGAAGCACCTTTGGCAGCGATTACAGCCTTGAGTCTTCTTGGGTATGACGCTACAAGCTTGGCACACCTGTATTTGGGGAGTTTCTCCCATTCTTCTCTGCATATCCTCTCAAGCTCTGTCAGGTTGGATGGGGAGCGTTGCTGCACAGCTATTTTCAGGTCTCTCCAGAGATGTTCGATCGGGTTCAAGTCCAGGCTCTGGCTGGGCCACTCAAGGACATTCAGAGACTTGTCCCGAAACCACTCCTGCGTTGTCTTGGCTGTGTGCTTAGGGTCGTTGTCCTGTTGGAAGGTGAATCTTCGCCCCAGTCTGAGGTCCTGAGCGCTCTGGAGCAAGTTTTCATCCAGGATCTCTGTACTTTGCTCCGTTCATCTTTCCCTCGATCCTGACTAGTCTCCCAGTCCTTGCCGCTGAAAAACATCACCACAGCATGATGCTGCCACCACCATGCTTCACCGTAGGGATGGTGCCAGGTTTCCTCCAGATGTGATGCTTGGCATTCAGGCCAAAGAGTTCAATCTTGGTTTCATCAGACCAGATAGTCTTGTTTCTCATGGTCTGAGAGTCTTTAGGTGCCTTTTGGTAAACTCCAAGCAGGCTGTCATGTGCCTTTTACCGAGGAGTGGCTTCCGTCTTGCCACTCTACAATAAAGGCCTGATTGGTGGAGTGCTGCAGAGATGGTTGTCTTTCTGGAAGTTTCTCCCATCTCCACAGAGGAACTCTGGAACTCTGTCAGAGTGACGATTGGGTTCTTTGTCACCTCGCTGACCAAGGCCCTTCTTCTCCGATTGCTCAGTTTGGCCGGGCGGCCAGCTCTAGGAAGAGTCTTGGTGGTTCCAAACTTCTTCCATTTAAGAATTATGGAGGCCACTGTGGTCTTGGGGACCTTCAATGCTGCAGAAATGTTTAAGTACCCTTCCCTAGATCTGTGCATCAACACAATCCTGTCTCGGAGCTCTACGGACAATTCCGTCAACCTCATGGCTTGGTTTTTGCTCTTACATGCACTGTCAACTGTGGGACGTTATTTAGACAGGTGTGTGCCTTTACAAATCATGTTCAATCAATTAAATTTACCACAGGTGGACTCCAATCAAATTGTAGAAACATCTCAAGGATGATAAATGGAAACAGGATGCACCTGAGCTCAATTTACAGTCTCATAGCAAACAGTCTGAATACTTATGTAAATATGGCATTTCAGTTATTTATTTTTAAGACATTATGTGTAGATTGATGAGAAAAACATATAATTTAATACATTTTAGAATAAGGCTGTAACATAACAAAATGTGGAAAAAGTCAAGGCATCTGAATGCTTTCCGAAGGCACTGTATGTGTGTGTGTGTGTGTGTGTGTGTGTGTGTGTGTGTGTGTGTGTGTGTGTGTGTGTGTATATATATATATATATATATATATATATATATATATATATATATATATATATATATATATATATATATATATATATATATATAGATATCTACTCATTCAAGGGTTTTTCTTTATTTGCACTATGTTTTACATTGTAGAATAATAGTGAAGACATCAAAACTATGAAATAACGCATGGAGTCATGGAGTAACCAAAAAAGTGTAAAACAAATCAAAATATATTTTATATTTGAGATTCTTCAAATAGCCACCCTTTGCCTTAATGACAGCTTTGCACTCTTGGCATTCTCTCAACCAGCTTCACCTTGAATGCTTTTCCAACAGTCTTTAAGTAGTTCCCACAAATGCTGAGCACTTGTTGGCTGCTTTTCCTTCCCTCTGCGGTCCGACTCATCCCAAACCATCTCAATTGGGTGGATGTCGGGGGATTGTGGAGGCCAGGTCATCTGATGCAGCACTCCATCACTCTCCTTCTTGGTAAAATAGCCCTTACACAGCCTGGAGGTGTGTTGGGTTATTGTCCTGTTGAAAAACAAATGAAAGTCCCACTAAACCCTAACCAGATTGAATGGCGTATCGCTGCAGAATGCTGCGGTAGCCATGCTGGTTAAGCGTACCTTGAATTCTAAATAAATCACAGACAGTGTCACCAGCAAAGCACCCCTACACCATAACACCTGCTCCTCCATGGTTTACGGTGGGAAATACACATGCGGAGATCATCCGTTCACCCACACCACGTCTCACAAAGACACGGCGGTTGGAACCAAAAATCTCCAATTTGGACTCCAGACCAAAGCACAAATTTCCACCTGTCTAATGTCCATTACTCGTGTTTCTTAGCCCAAGCAAGTCTCTTCTTCTTATTGTTGTCCTTTAGTAGTGGTTTCTTTGCAGCAATTCGACCATGAAGGCCTGATTCACATGGTCTCCTCTGAACAGTTGGTTTTGAGATGTGTCTGTGACTTGAACTCCATGAAGCATTTATTTGGGCTGCAATTTCTGAGGCTGGTTACTCTAATGTACTTATCCTCTGCAGTAGAGGTAACTCTGGGTCTTCCATTCCTGTGGCGGTCCTCATGAGAGCCAGTTTCATCATAGCGGTTGATGGTTTTTGCGACTGCACTTGAATAAACTTTCAAAGTTCTTGAAATGTTCCATATTGACTGACCTTCATGTCTTAAAGTAATGATGGACTGTCGTTTCTCTTTGCTTATTTGAGCTGTTCTTGCCATAATATGGACTTGGTCTTTTGCCAAATAGGGCTATATTCTGTATATGTTCCCTACCTTGTCAGAACACAACTGATTGTCTCAAACACATTAAGAAGGAAAGACATTCCACAAATGAACTTTTAAGAAGGCACACCTGTTAATTGAAATGCGTTCCAGGTGACTACATCATGAAGCTGTTTGAGAGAATGCCAAGAGTGTGCAAAGTTGTCATCAAGGCAAGGTGGCTATTTGAATAATCTCAAATATTTTGGTTAATACATGATTCCATATGTGTTATTTCATAGTTTTGATGTCTTCACTATTATTATACAATGTAAAACATAGTGAAAATAAAGAAAAGCCCTTGAATGAGTAGGTGTGTCCAAACTTTTGACTGGTAGTGTATGTGTGTGTGTGTGTGTGTGTGTGTGTGTATATATACACCCTAACACAGGCGGGAGGCATGAAATGAACAGACGGAAGGCTGTGATTGTGGTTCTTTTTCTTTTGTATTGTCAAGGAACAAGTTTTCTTTCACCCGACAAAATGATACCAGTTCAGGGTAGCGTCCAACGGTGAAACAGCAGCGGGAAAAAATAGAATAACAAATAAACTAAGCATTTGACCAAAAAAATATATATATTCACCCGTCTTTAGACTATCATCTACACATAATATTTACATTTTACATTTACATTTTAGTCATTTAGCAGACGCTCTTATCCAGAGCGACTTACAGTTAGTGAGTGCATACATATTTTTCATACTGGCCCCCCGTGGGAAACGAACGCACAACCCTGGCGTTGCAAGCGCCATGCTCTACCAACTGAGCTACAGGGGACTTACAGGGGGAACGCTTCTCTCCATCTATATCCTGCCTTGTTTAACATAGAGCCAAGTTGCATCAGATGAAGAAGCTTTCTCTGAGGTAGGAAGGTACAACATCCTCACAGGTTCCTGTGTCTGCTCCCAGCCTCGAGCTCATCTCCTGGCACACCTATATAGAGGGAGACACCACCAATTAGTGGACCCAGTTGTGTACTAATTGGCTTTACATTGAGTACCTATCCCCTGAGGAGGGTGCTGTCGTGTCGTCTTCCTCCAGCCGGTCACTGAGCTCTTACAATATATACATACATAAATACATAGATAGATACATACATAGATAGATACATACATACATACATAAGGCACTTACTTTGATACTGTAGGAATGCACACATGTCCAAAGTTATTGTTAGTAAGGAAAATAATACTGAAGGGAATGCGGGCGCCAGCAGGAAAATGTGCCAGGGGGGAAAAGTTTGCACATTCTGTTCCGTACTGGAGATGTGCAAATGTCTGCATACTTTATCTAGGGAAACACTGGGAAAATGCTTGGACTCTCCTCAAAGAGAGAAGTTTGTCTGGCTCAGTAATGCCTCAAACATAAATTGTCCACAACAGTGAAATAGGCTACTTTTATGTCAGTTAATAAGGTGGCGGAACACACCTAAATTCAAACTGTTAGAAAATAAAACCTTTTTGAAAATAATTTGAAATTGACAAGTTGAAACAGCCTATAGATAATTAGCAGGCAGCATGCCTTGGTTTGAGGGTAGCGTGGGTAAACTGTCCTCTTGCGTAACAATCACATTTTGTAACAGTGAGAGCATTTTGACATCACATGCATTAAAAAAAAAACTAACGGGGGGCGACCGTTACAGATATTTGTAACTCGCGCGTGAAAAGGTTATAATGGTCCACTCAAACATGCACAGTCGTGAAGAAGGCACGACAGCTCCTCTTCCCCCTAAGGAAGTTGAAAAGGTTTGGCATGTGCCCTCCAATTGAGAGCATCTTGAATGGCTGCATCACTGCTTGGTATGGCAACAGCACCGACCTCGATTTCATGGCGCTACAGAGGGTGGCGCGGACAGCCCAGTACATCACTGTAGCCGAGCTCCCTGCCATCCAGGACCTCTATATCAGGGAGTGTGAAAGGAAGGCCCAGAAAATTGTTAGACTCCAGCCACCCAAGCCATAGACTGTTTTTTGCTTCGTCATGTCAAGCCGTACCAGTGCATCAAGTCTGACACCAACAGGCTCCTGAACAGCTTCTATCCACAAGCCATAAGCCTGCTAAATAGCTAACAGAATTGCTACACAGACTATCTGAGTTGACCGTTTTTGCACTGTCTCTATGTACACTCACAGGACTCTACACGCTCATGCACATTGACACTCCAACACACACATAACATGCACACACATTAATACTAACTCTACACACACGTACCAACAGTCACATACAATCATAATTTACGCTGTTGCTACTCTGTTTATCACATATCCTGATGCCTAGTCACCTTACCCTTATACATCTACCTCTATCACTCCAGTATCCCTGCACATTGTAAATATGGTATTGGAACTGACCCTGTATATTGCTTCTTACTTTCTCGTGGTGTATTTATTGTGTGTTTTTGTTCTAACTTATGTTATTTTGAGTGCTACGTTGATATTGATTACTGCATTGTTGGTTTTGGAGTTTGCAAGAAAGGCATTTCACTTTACTTGTGCACGTGACATTAAAACTTGTAACTTAAACTTCAGGGTTGACTGCAAGTCAACTTTAGCAGGAACAAGACAAAGGAAGGGCCAACATCAAAAGCTTTGGAATCATTCTTCTCTTTTTGACAAATGGTGTCCATTTTGTTTCTTGCAAAGATTATTCGGAGAGAGCCATTGGATAGTAAAATCTGACTGTCTATTCTCCACAGCTAGACATTCAATTGTATGTAAACTTCACAGTTTTGCACCTAATACCTCAATTTTGACACAGATGCCGCCAAGTATTTTGAGGATTACTTAATTTCATACATTTTCAACATTGAATGACAGGTATTTGATGTTATACAGTGGGAGGCCAGGAGAGATTTAAAGCAGAAACAAGACATGTATTTTGTTTAGTGCTGACAGTATGTAGACTGGATGATGTCACTGCCTCTGCACCCACGGTTAAACCATCATCTTTACTTTATATGTTTCCAGGACATTGTGGAGGCAGTGAAGTTCCATTTTACATACATTTACATTTACGTCATTTAGCAGACGTTCTTATCCAGAGCGACTTACAAATTGGTGCATTCACCTTATAGCCAGTGGGATAACCACTTTACAATATTTTTATTTTTTATTTTTTTCATTTGTTTTGTGGGTGGGGTAAGGGGGGGGTAGAAGGATTACTTTATCCTATCCCAGGTATTCCTTAAAGAGGTGGGGTTTCAAGTGTCTCTGGAAGGTAGTGAGTGACTCCGCTGTCCTGGCGTCGTGAGGGAGCTTTTTCCACCATTGGGGTGCCAGAGCAGCGAACAGTTTTGACTGGGCTGAGCAGGAACTGTGCTTCCGCAGAGGCAGGGGTGCCAGCAGGCCAGAGGTGGATGAACGCAATGCCCTCGTTTGGGTGTAGGGACTGATCAGAGCCTGAAGGTACGGAGGTGCCGTTCCCCTCACAGCTCCGTAGGCAAGCACCATGGTCTTGTAGCAGATGCAAGTTCCCTTGGAATAGTATCTAAAACAAGAAATACATGCAATGCTAAAAGAGGACATCATCAATAGCGCATGCAAGCTTCCCAGCAGTGTCAACATTGACCCGATAGAGATTCAACAGCCTTTGATTTATTTCATTAACAAGTCTTTATGGTCTCCCCTAATACTCCCCGGACATCTCAAGGGAGCAGACAATGGCATATGGATGGGTAGATTAATATGACCCATGCTGCTCCATTCTCTGAGAGTATGGGGAATAGATGAGAAATATAACATGAAAATGCATAGAAGGATAATCCAGATAAGCATAAGTGTTTTCACCTCCAGAATCGTTTTGGATTACAGGCTCCGTGGACTGTGACAGGGGGACCAGCGTGAAGCACATCAGAGCCTCTGTCTGCCCATACACCCTCTCATCTCCACCTAAACACATAACTACCCGGAGAGACATAAATTAATACTATAGCCAGGCAATATGTAGGGCAGCAATTGTTTGTAGGGCATCGATCCATTTCGACAATTGGACTAATTACAAAGAAACAACGAGTGAATGCATAGCAATTATTGGAAGTTATTTTTATCGCCTGTGTTTTTACAAATAGTTTTATCCCAGACTGGGTAATCATCACATTGGCCTGTAATTGAATAGGGACTAAAATGCACAAGGCCAGCATAACTTTATTATATCTCATCTTGGATTGTTCTCCTTAGGCAGACTTATTGTTACCATTTGCGGGTAATGGCTATCTGATAACAGGAGAGAACTCATGCAATGTGATACTCTGCTCAAGCCTAAATATAATAGAATTGCCATAATGGATGCTTGTGATAAGTAATCTGTGCATTTACCAGATGTAATTTCAAATGTATGTGTTTTCTTTTTTTTTCTTTTTTTTTTTAAGCGCTTTAGGTATAGAGCAGTTAGTCTATGTCCCTTGTGTATTTCTTTGCATTTTCCAGTTTCCTTTGACAGCAATTAGATCAGTCTCATCATTATTCAATATAGAGTATACTGTACAACGGGTCTCTCCTGGGTTGTTTTCTTTCTTATAACCCTATATCCTTATTATCCTGATGCAGTATTCTCCCATCTCATTGTTAAATGTTTGAGGAGAAAGTAGAACAGAGAGACCACCCACATTGTTATTGTTGGACATTTGTCATTTTGTGACAGTCCCTTCAGTATGTATTGTGACCTTTGTACATACGTCCTCCCCATTACTGTCCCTTTGTATGTGTTCTGACCTTTCTCAATAAATGATCCCCTTGTTACTGAGGTTCAATGTGCAACAGTTAGGTAGAATGTTTATTTGTAATGGCTACTGAACCCAAGTGTATGTCAACCTACCACTTTCAAAATTATGTGCACATTTAGATTTTGACATTCATAGCATTTTTAAAGTCATATTTTGGACATGATCTTTCTTTCTTAAAGCTCCAGGACATTAATGCACAGGGTTTGGTTCAATGGTGGTTGTGTTACTTGGGTATTCCAAGATGAGACCGCAAACTCTTGGTCAATTGTGTTGTCTACGCTGAAATATCTGTTGCAGCAACTTTGAAGTCTAAACTTTTCTTTTCAAGGCTTCTGAATAATTTATGGCCACTGTCAATGTTGTTCTCCTCACTCTTTGTACAAGTTCAGTACAGCAGCGAAGAAACACAATGATTCTCCGTCAAAGGGGAAGGTGGCTTTTTTTAAATGGTGAATCTTGTTGCATCACCTGTTTCATTCTTCTCTACTCTCCCCGGGTTGAACCTTGCAGTCTCTGGAAACAAATGAGATCTAAATTAAAGACCGTAGATGTTAGAGCTGGGCGATATGGATATAAATCTATATTGCGTTACATTTACACATTTTTGCCGATAATGATAAATCAGCTATACATTACGATAAAATGTTTTTTTGGGGGGGGAGGTGCTAGAGCTGGCCGATATGGATAAAATGTAATATCATGATAAATGTAACTATTTTGCTCAATAACAATAAATACAACAATAAAACATATTTTAACACTAGAACCACTAAAGCAGCCATTTCGACTGCTCATTAATGTATTTATTTTATTACTCTGCCATTTTGTAAGCCATGACCCCCTCCGTCCTTGACTTTTCCTAAATAAGTCTATATAATACGCTGTCGTTAGAATCTTAAGATCACAAACAGAACTAGAGTTATAACCAGTTTTAGGAGGGCATGTCATTTTTTGAATGGTTTTCCTCCATTGCCCCTCCTTCTCCTGACAGTAGGGCCTGCTCCGCTCCTTCTCCTGACATGACGGTGCCGTGCCCAGTTGATAATCGCCCTGATAATTGCCTCGAAACTGAACCCAAACTATACCGAAACAAATTTCACACAACAGATGAAATAAATGTACTAAAGTATGATGGGGGAGAATGGGTGAGTTGATGAGCGAGGGGAAGTGAACAATGCATAATTATGTAATCACCAATTGTGAATGAAGAACAGTGCGGGCTATTTTATTGATCTATTCTAATTTATAATCTCAAAATGGTGTGGACCCTATATCAGTCCACCAAATCCAATCAGTTTTATCAGTCTACTCTGGCCAACTTGGAGTACACAGTGAGTGTGTGCGTAATTTATGATAGCAAGAAGACCAAGACGAATGGATGCACATGCTGCGTTAGCATTGCTACAAAATCTGAATGAAAACGATTCAGATGGTGGGGAAGAAATTAATCATGACATCTCTGATGATTATTCTTCTGATTCTGAGCCTCGGTGTGCACTGAGCAGATGCCTGTGCCACCACCAAATGAAACCGCAGTGAAACGAAATGGTGAGACAGGAGAGAGGAAGGGACGGCACCACACCATTTGGATAGAACAAGCCGGTGGCAATGCTAAGAGACGATTATCAGCACAAAATGTCATCTGAGAGAGCAGACCCTCAAGCAAAAAACAACATCAGCAACGCACTCACCAGCTTTCATTGTTTATATGACATGGACATGCTCCAACTGATGCCATTGCGTAAGACGCGCCCCGTGTACAGTGAGGGAAAAAAGTATTTGATCCCCTGCTGATTTTGTACGTTTGGCCACTGACAAAGAAATGATCAGTCTATAATTTTAATGGTAGGTTTATTTGAACAGTGAGAGACAGAATAACAAAAACAATCCTGAAAAACGCATGGTAAAAATGTTATAAATTGATTTGCATTTTAATTAGGGAAATAAGTATTTGACCCCCTCTCAATCAGAAAGATTTCTGGCTCCCAGGTGTCTTTTATACAGGTAACGAGCAGAGATTAGGAGCACACTCTTAAAGGGAGTGCTCCTAATCTCAGTTTGTTACCTGTATAAAAGACACCTGTCCACAGAAGCAATCAATCAATCAGATTCCAAACTCTCCACCATGGCCAAGACCAAAGAGCTCTCCAAGGGTGTCAGGGACAAGATTGTAGACCTACACAAGGCTGGAATGGGCTACAAGACCATCGCCAAGCAGCTTGGTGAGAAGGTGACAACAGTTGGTGCGATTATTCGCAAATGGAAGAAACACAAAAGAACTGTCAATCTCCCTCGGCCTGGGGCTCCATGCAAGATCTCACCTCGTGGAGTTGCAATGATCATGAGAACGGTGAGGAATCAGCCCAGAACTACACAGGAGGATCTTGTCAATGATCTCAAGGCAGCTGGTACCATAGTAACCAAGAAAACAATCGGTAACAAACTACGCCGTGAAGGACTGAAATCCTGCAGCGCCCGCAAGGTCCCCCTGCTCAAGAAAGCACATATACATGCCCGTCTGAAGTTTGCCAATGAACATCTGAATGATTCACTGGAGAACTGGGTGAAAGTGTTGTGGTCAGATGAGACCAAAATCGAGCTCTTTGGCATCAACTCAACTCGCCGTGTTTGGAGGAGGAGGAATGCTGCCTATGACCCCAAGAACACCATCCCCACCGTCAAACATGGAGGTGGAAACATTATGCTTTAGGGGTGTTTTTCTGCTAAGGGGACAGGACAACTTCACTGAATCAAAGGGACGATGGACGGGGCCATGTACCGTCAAATATTGGGTGAGAACCTCCTTCCCTCAGCCAGGGCATTAAAAATGGGTCGTGGATGGGTATTCCAGCATGACAATGACCCAAAACACACAGCCAAGGCAACAAAGGAGTGGCTCAAGAAGAAGCACATTAAGGTCCTGGAGTGGCCTAGCCAGTCTCCAGACCTTAATCCCATAGAAAGTCTGTGGAGGGAGCTGAAGGTTCAAGTTGCCAAACGTCAGCCTCGAAACCTTAATGACTTGGAGAAGATCTGCAAAGAGGAGTGGGACAAAATCCCTCCTGAGATGTGTGCAAACCTGGTGGCCAACTACTACCTGGTGGCCAAACATCTGTCCTCTGTGATTGCCAACAAGGGTTTTGCCACCAAGTACTATGTCATGTTTTGCAGAGGGGTCAAATACTTATTTCCCTCAAATGCAAATAAATGTATAACATTTTTGACATGTGTTTTTCTGGATTTTTTTGTTGTTATTCTGTCTCTCACTGTTCAATATAAACCTACCATTAAAATTATAGACTGATCATGTCTTTGTCAGTGGGCAAACGTACAAAATCAGCAGGGGATCAAATACTTTTTTCCCTCACTGTAAGCACGAGCTGACAATAATTGAACATTTTTCACTGTTGTCATATCGACACTTATATTCATTATAATGCTATTATTGCTTTTGTGCAGATTTTTGCTATTTATCAAGCACGCTTGGCACTTAAATGTTTAGGCTACTGATATGTTCATCATTTGACCGCACGTCTTGCTGATTGTGCATCTTGGTGGTTGGGGTATTATAAAAAAAAAATGTGGTCGTTATAAAAATAAGCTGTTACCACGTTCCAACATATACAGTATGCGTTCTGTTTCATAGTTGTTGCAAAGGCACTCCATGAGTAAAATGTATTGAATTATTTTTTTTATTTTTATTTTTTTACATATAGCCTACAGTAACATAAATGTGTTAATTACACTGTTAGAATGTTGCAGTCGGAATGGCTGCACATTAGCTTGAAGGGGGGTCCCCCGATGCCCAGTGGTTCTATTGTTAATGGACAGTTACTTTACATTAGCGGCAGGACTCTAGACCAATTTTTTTTTTCCAGTCGCGGGTAAAACAACTGAGATTATATTTTGATGTGTAACCTGTCAAAATAGGATTCAGAATTATCATTTTTTTTTGGGGCTCGTCAGAGAATTTGCCGACATCTTTGTGCATATTGGCCTGTAGGCTATATTAGTCACCACCTGAGGAAGTTGGAACTCAAAACACTTAGCTAGCTAACTCTAAACATGATATTGTTGCTATATTTCCATGTAGGCTAATTGATTAATCTATCAGTAAATGTAGGCTAATGTCCTACAAAAACTCTCTAGCGCTAGGCCTAGGCTACTTGATGGAGGCCTATTCACTGCGAATCACACGCTCCGCGGCACATCAAAACCGTGCTACAGCCTACTCTGGATGTAATATTGAACTCAATATTAAGAGGTGAGAAATAAATGATACTGTACAGTATAAACACAGAACGCTGTGAATCTCCTCTCTGTAACTAGAACAACCGTAGTTGCTTTGAAAACTGTATTTTTCCCGCAATTGCATTTTCAGCAACTATCATATGTTTGTGCTTCTCAGAATGCATCTCTCCCTCCTCCATAAGCACAGTGGGGAGAGGGAGTGAGAGTGGCTCGCTCACACAGCAGCCGACAGCGAAACAGGGACTGGCAGATACTTTCATAGCAGGAATCAACATAATGCATAGGCTATTACTGTTAACCAAATAATGGTTTTAGAACAATCTACAGGAATGTTGTGTAGCAAAATGACCGACGTACACAATGTTGGTGTTGGGAATTTTCGGTTTATCGTCCCAGCTCTAGTAGACCTACAGCTGACGCAACATCCAAGCATTAGTCATCAGTAATACATTGAGGCTTCTAAACAGAGGTAATTGGTTCTAGCTGTTACCTTTGGCTTATTTTGTCTGTGACAGTTTCCTCATGAGGGTGGCATATGGCACCCTGTCGAATTAGATTAGAAAGGCTAATCAATTCTCCTCATTGCAAAACTGTCTGATGCCCCACAAACTAGAACCATTATGCCATAAATGTATATTGGCTCGTGACCTGTGTACGGCAGACTAGATATTCGTTGAGGGATAATGCTAAATGTAGCTGTTTCCCAAGGGAGGTATGTGTGTATTTTCCCTTTCAGTCAGTGTGCTTTTGGGATTTAAGGTTGTTTGTGGATGCATTGGTGTATCATGGGAATATTTTGTGTGACATGATTGGCTCTGTGAGAGCAACATTTAAAATGAACTCTTGAGCACTTCACTCATTCTCTCTGATGCCTTATTTGCTTCAGGGTCACCGAGTGGATTGATTTGAGAGAATGTACTGTGCCTTCCTTCCTTTCTTTAATTGCGCATTAGATGTTTTGGAATCTGAATTGCAATATTGCTGTGTGCAAATAAGTCTCACCTCATTTGTGGTGAGAAGGACAGCCCAAGACAGCATGATTTGTATTTCGCAGGCTACATGTGACTTTGTGGAGAACATCATGTTGTTCTGACTGGGAGTTCTGTACTGAGCTGTAGTTCTATTTGTTTAGCTGTTTCTGTTCAGGTACAAGGACAGTAGAAAAACCAACCATGGAACCAACCTATTAAAATGTTATTGGTTCTTGAGAGTGAGCACAAGTTTCTTCATGTGAAATAAAAGCTTAGGCGAAGAAGAGATTGCATGTAAGTCACTTTAGGTTCATCAAAACAAAATTTGTTCTGTTTACTTATTCATTTCCATTTTCTATAAAAGTACATAGGGTTAGACCTGTATTGCTACAAGTTGCAAGCACAATACATGTAAGAAAATTACCAGCCAAGATGAAAACACTGCTTACATGGTTAAAACATGGCTCTTGAAAGTAATTTTTCGACTTGGCACAACAACCTACAGCACAATACCCTCTCATGTGATGTATCAATATCCGTTAAGTGAATGAGCCTCACCAACATCCCCCTGCCTTCTCCACATTGAGTGAAATGCCTGGGTTTGAAATGGGCACATAATCGCCCTGCCAGGGGGTTCTGAAATGTAATTTAAATAGAGTAGCGCCCTTCTCTCTGTTTTTTCCAAGTTGTCATGTTCCATCAGGTAGCTGCAACTTCATCATTAACATGACAGCTTTATTGCCGCAAACTCTGCCATTGCTCTCTCTGCCAATGTTTCTGCTGAAAGGGAATGATATTAAAGCCCTTCAATCCCTGTGATACCCTTACCTGCAAAGTGTTTACGCTGGAGCTCGAGTGCTGCCAGCGGCTTCTTCCCTCCTTTAAATACTGCATGGGGGCCATCAATTCACACAACATACGATACACAATGGAGAAAACCTCCATTAGGACAGACCGGGAACACGGAGGTCCAATCTCGTATTGATTCCCAGGGCAGACTTGATAGCCGGCCCCACTACAATCTGAAACTCAATCCACTGGCTCCAGCTATTAGGGCCTCTTCATTTTTCTACTGTCTGATGGCCCACAGTCTTGGCCTGCTTTCTCTGCATAATTCAACACATGGTCACTAATGGCTTCCAGGCCAGCTCATTTACTTTTATGTTTTCCGTTTTCATTTAGTTATTTATCTGCAGGGGGAGTCTTTTGATGTATTTGTGTCTGAGTCTCTCTGTCTCTCCTCGCACCCTGTTGAGCATCTCACTTGACAGACACAACGCACCAATCAGAATACGATATGTGGATCCAGTTTACTGTGTGTGGTGATGGACAGACCGTTGGTACTATTCAACAGACTATATAGTTGGCATACACACGCACACGTGGGGGTCAAGCGCTGTGTTAACCAAGAAACAATCCCTCACAACAGCACCTGACCCAAGCCCCCCGTGCATGTGAGTAATCACTCTGTTCTCTACTTTATAGAGTGAAATACAGCCAGAGATTAACCTTCTGTCAACCACGTGGCCTTTGTCGAAATCAAAGCAACGTTTCCAGTATATTCCCAGTTAGACACCAGGAGTCAGGTGCATCAGTGTTGGATCTGCTAGAGGTGCTCGTCAAGTCCCTTTCTTGGGAGAGACTCGCGGGACGGGAAACCGATGACAGATTGGAATTTCCAAATAAAATTACATTTCCAATTGAGGAGGCAGATGACACTAATATTACACTCCTCTCGCGAGGAGAGAAGAGTGTTGGGTCCGTAGAGAGACACAGCCAATCACATCGCTTCCTCCAGACCCAAACACATAAAAGGAACTGTGCGGTAGCACTCTGATTGGTTGACTGTCTTGACAGGGAAGACAAATGATCAACAACGAAGTATGTACTGCTTGGAATAGAGGGGCCGTTTTAGATGTTTGTTTTGGTTTTGTTGCTGTTTTTCTTTCCCCTCCATCTATTTGATGTGCAAATGCAGATCTTGATGCCTCAGGATTTTTAGTAGAAAACACAAAACAGATTATTTTTAACCCCCTATAGTCTTTGTTTTTGTATTCAAAATAGTTGTCAATGCGCCAGATTAGCTCATTGTCTCATGGTTAATGTATTAATGTATTGATGATTATTCATGTTTCGGCATAATCCGATGTGCCAAAATGCCTTGTATGGTAGATTCATGACTACCAAATCATACATCATATTTGCTGGCAGCATTATCTGTGTGTCAAGTGAATTCCTGTGACACCTTGGCTTATTATGTTTGTGTCATCTTTACTTAAGTGCCTGAAGTTCATTAGTAGGCTAATTAACCACAAGCAATTCATTGTCTATCAAAATCCTGATAATCAAGATGCCTTAAAGTGATAGTTCTCCACCAATGTGTTTTGATTAATAATTGCTACCTTATACTGTTTGTACTTTGGAAATAGTATGGAGGAGAGTAGTATAGGCAATTGAGGGATTCTGTATTACTTATTGGCTATTAGGGACCTTTTCCCTAATATACTAAACCATATGACCATATAGACAGTCTTATTTGGCCGATAAACTAATACCTAGATCAACGTTTTGTGTTTCAACAATATACTGTATATAAAATGTATTGTAACTACCGAAACACCATCAATGTATTCCCCCATATGCCTTTTCATTGAAAACTCCAATGATGTAATAACGGGCTTATCTCTATTTTACAATGACTCTGCATACTTTAACTTTTTAAAAGAAGAACCAAACCTCACCACTTATGTCCACTCATTTTATGGATTACACGGATTAGATTGTCCTGAGTGAGTGTGAAATATAGGAAAGAGTGTCACAGCCATTGGGCCCCTCTTCACCCAGATATGATGAACCCAGAGAAAGGAGGTAGCACCAGCCGCATAAGACCCATCGACCCCTTTCAAGGTCACTGCAAGCCCTGCAATTATGATCGGTGCCATCTTCGGTGGGAACACTAGTCGCCCCCCGCTCATTCCGCCCCTTATTATAAATTCACTTGGATTTGATTTCCATACCCCAGAGCTTACAGGGTTTCCAAAAGTACCAGCCAACAAAGTGTCTCTACAGGTCCCGGAGTGCTCGAGTCAGCTTGTCTGAAATTGGACGCGCATGAGGGACCAGCAAATGGAGCCTTCCAAGGCTTTAGTCAGGGCTGTTTAATTAAACATGAATGCGGCCACTGCTCCTCAAAAACATTTTTTTTTGTGGTTGTAAGAATATGACTTTGTGTCGTCTTTCTGTCTTTTTGGGGATTTTTGTTTGGGGATCTTATGAATGGCATTATGCTTCTTCATTATTTGGCATAAGGTATTCCAGCTTTTGTAGTCATACATTTCCTGGATTGAATGGCAAATGTCAAGTGATACGTTGAATAAATCTTATGCCGCACCTACCAAACTATGAAAGATGGGATTTGAACACGATGTGATCAAAAAGCGATACTGGCGAGAGGTTGATCACCCTGATGTGACAGCCACTTGTCACTGATCCTCATGAAGTGTTCCCCTTCTATTCATCTCCTTCCACCTCTGAATATTTTTTATTTTTTGCAAAGTTGACGATCGCCGAATGACGAAGTGCTTCAATGGGGCATCTCTTCTCCATTGATCACTATGCGAGTGAGCTGCAGAGAAGTCGAGCCTGTCTCTCTGTCTGTCTTTCTGGGGCTCAGACAGATATCACAGTTCTCCTGTGATCAGATTGAGGGCTCAGTTTTAGCCGTGGCGTCGGTGTGATGAGTGGAGGCGGAAGTTGGAGCTGCGGCAGCCATTGAGATGGAGTGCGGCAGTAGAGTGCCTGAGCGCCAATTATACCAGCATATTATTCACAGGGGTTGGTTGCCGTTGGCTCGTTAAGTGTCGAGAGGGAAGAGATAAGAGACAGAGAGCACTGAGAGAGCGACGCCTCCTCCATAGTAACCGTCAGCCTCTTCAACGCAGGTTTTCTGAAAGATCGATGTAGATTCACATGAAAAGGGCGGTAGACAAAGGGGGTTTTCGGAAACCCTTAAACTTTGCTGAAGGTGAGATGTGAATACATGAAGGTGATATAGATAGAGACCAACTTTTGATAGAACTAGGAGCTAGTGCATTTGTTGTATGACATTCTTTTGTCTGGTTTTTTGGACGTTGTGTGCGGCAGACTGCTGTTTCCTTTTTCTCCTGGCCGTGCACACATAATCAAATGTTTGGCGAGCCGTCTGCTCCCTGCGACCGCTTGTCCGAAAGAGGGGGCACGAGACAGGTGCTATGGCATGACATTTAGTGTCCAGTCCCATTCTGCTCTAATCCACCTTTTGTGAGCGATGGTAACTACACTTCAGGGAAGTGGGCCAAAGAGGGAAGCTGGGGGTGGTCAGGCATGAGCAAGGACAATGCCCCGCCACTAACTATACTGTCTAATTTCATTAACCTCGCATTGCTAGCAGCAGTGGTGGTGAGTGTGGGGTGGGGGGACAGGAAGAGAGGGAGGGGGATAGTCGATTTTTAGGGAGATAGAGGGGACCAACAGCTGATACAGTAATATGCAATAAAAAGAGGGAGCAGGGTCGCTGCACGTCCAAAATAACGCGATTAGGCGAGGGGGTTCAATTAGATTTTAAGCGAGCAGCGTAGAGCAGGGTAACGTTACCCACTCTTTCTGGAGGTTGATATGGAGGCCGTGTGCTTGTAAACAATTGTGTGAGCGCGGGTTGGCCCACATCTCCTCGGCTCAGTAGATATGGCAGCTGACTATATGAGACTCTTAAATCCACCCCTCAGCACTCCACTAGAGACAGAAAGAGAGATGGAGAGATGGAGTAAAGAGGAGTTTTTATTATTTAAATTCAATAATGGTCTTATCGTGCCGGCCCATGATTCTGATACAATAAACTTCAGCAGGACCCATTTAAACCCAGTGTGAGCTATTAGATGCTCCTCCATTTTGGCTACACTATTTCTGGGAGGCTGTCTGAAGGCCCATGCCCTTGGCTTTGTAATCTAATCAAATCAAATCAAATTGTATTTGCCATATTCGCCGAGGTGTAGACCTTACAGTGAAATGCTTACTTACAAGCCCTTAACCAACAATGCAGTATTAAGAAAATAAAACAAAAGTGTTAAGTAACAAATAGCTAAGTAAAAAAATAAACAAAATAAACAAAAATAACAGTAGGGAAGCTATATACAGGGGGCACCGGTACAGAGTCAATGTGCAGGGGCACCGGTTAGTCAAGGTAATATGTACATGTGGGTAGAGTTAAAGTGACTGTGCATAGATAATAAACAGAGTAACAGCAGCGTAAAAGAGGGGGTGGGGTGGGGGGGGGACAATGCAAATAGTCTGGGTAGCCATGATTAGCTGTTCAGGAGTCTTATGGCTTGGGGGTAGAAGCTGTTAAGAAGCCTTTTGGACCTAGACTTGGCGCTACGGTGCCACTTGCCGTGCGGTAGCAGAGAGAACAGTAGGGTGGCTGTAGTCTTTGACAATTTTTAGTAGGGTGGCTGAAGTCGTGACAGTACCACCCACCCCCCCCACCCCCCTGACGCGCAGCTCCAGCAGCGCGCCGACACCGGCCTCAGGGACAGCCAGGAGGACGCAGAGCAGGGCGAGCCGGAGGGCGACGGTGGAAATCCCGCAACAGGGAGGGATCGAGGATATCCCTCACCGGGACCCAGCACCGTTCCTCCGGACCGTACCCCTCCCACTCCATGAGGTACTGAAGGCCCCCCACCCGACGCCTCTAATCCAGGAGTACGCCGGGGCCCCCTCGATGTCCAGAGGAGGCGGAGGGACCTCCTGCACCTCCGACTCCTGGAGCGGACCAGCCAGCACCGGCCTGAGGAGAGACACATGAAACGAGGGGTTAATACGATAATCTTGGGGGAGTAATAACCTATAGGTAACCTCGTTGATTCTCCTCAGGACTTTGAATGGCCCCACAAACTGCGGGCTCAGCTTCCGGCTGGGCAGGCGGAGTGGCAGATTCCGGGTCGAGAGCCAGACCCGATAACCCGGTACGAAGACCGGGGCCTCAATGCGGTGGCGGTCAGTGTTGTCCTTCTGACGACGCACTGCGCGTTGGAGGTGGACGTGAGCAGCGTCCCACGTCTCCTCCGTGCGTCATCCAACACATGAGCCTTGGTCTGGCTCTGATGCCACGGTGCCAGAACCGGTTGGTAACCTAAAACATATTGGAATGGCGTTAGGTTAGTGGAGGAGTGACGGAGAGAGTTCTGGGAATATTCGGCCCATGGCAAGAACACCGACCACTCCCCCGGCCGGTCCTGGCAGTAGGACCACAAGAACCTACCCACATCCTGATTTACCCTTTCCACCTGCCCATTAGACTCGGGGTGGAAAGCAGAGGTCAGGCTGACCGAGACCCCCAGACGTTCCATGAACGCCTTCCAGACCTTGAATGTGAACTGGGGACCCCGGTCAGACACTATATCCTCTGCTACCCCATAGTGCCGGAAGACGTGTGTAAACAGGGCCTCTGCAGTTTGCAGGGCCGTGGGTAGACCTGGCAGAGGAAGGAGGCGGAGGGCTTGGAAAAGCGGTCCACAATGACCAGGATGGTGGTGTTACCTTGAGAGAGGGGAAGATTGGTATGGAAATCAACACTCAGGTGAGACCATGGTCATTGTGGAACTGGTAAAGGCTGTAACTTACCTGCTGGGAGGTGCCTAGGTGCCTTACTCTGGGCGCACGCTGTGCAGGAGGAGACATACACCCTCACGTCCTTACAACCGATACCTGGGTGACCAGAGGAGGGTGACGTGTGTGCCCAGTAGATCAGACGATCACGGATAAGAGCAGGCACGTACTGCAGCCCAGCTGGACGCTGAGGTGGAGATGGCTGTGTGCGTAACGCCTGCTCTATATCCGCGTCCATCGCCCATACTACCGGCTCCACAATACAGGAGGCCAGGAGTATGGGGGTGTTGTCTCTGGGCCTCTCCTCTGTGTCATACAGCCGTGACAATGCATCTGCCTTCACTTTCTTCGTACCCGGAATATATGATAGTTTGAAATCAAACCGGGTGAAGAATAGGGCCCACCTGGCCTGGCGAGGATTCAGCCTCCTCGCTGCCCGGATGTACTCCAGGTTACGGTGGTCCATCCAGACGAGGAAAGGGTGTTTCGCCCCTTTGAGCCAATGCCTCCACACGGTCAGGGCTCGGACAACAGCCAACAGCTCCCGATCACCAGCGTCGTAGTTCTGCTCCACCGGACCAGGGACACATGCTCGGCGCGCGTAGTGGAATACAACAGAATGTCATCGATGTAGGCCACTACCCCGCGACCAAGCATGTCCCGAAACACCTCGTTCACAAATGACTGGAAGACGGATGGAGCATTAATCAAACCGTAGGGCATCACCAGGTATTCGTAATGCTCTGTGGTTGTGCTGAATGCTGTCTTCCACTCAACCCTCTCTCGGACACGCACCAGGTTGTACGCACTCCGGAGATCTAATTTGGTGAAGAAGTGTGCCCCATGCATTGACTCGTTCACTGAAGGAATGAGGGGGAGTGGATAACTGAATTGTATCGTCTCCTTGTTCAGTGATCGATAATCAATGCAAGGGCGCAGACCGCCGTCTTTCTTATTCACAAAAAATAAACTTGAGGAGGCGGGCGAGGTGGAGGGACGTATAAACCCCTGGCGCAGGGACTCGGTGACGTATGTTTCCATAGCCTCCGTTTCAGCCTGTGACAGGGGATACACATGACTCCTGGGAGGCACAGCGTCTACCCGGAGATTTATCGCACAATCCCCCGCCCGATGAGGTGGTAACTTGGTCGCCTGCGTTTTGGAAAACGTGTGCGCCAAATCGAGGTATTCGGGTGGAATGCGCACAGTGGAGGTACTGTCTGAACTTTCCACCATGGTTGCACCAACGGAAACACAGAGACACCTACCCTGACACTCTCGCGACCACCCCGTAAGAACCCTCTGCGGCCATGAGAAGGTGGGGTCGTGGAGGGCTAACCAAGGAATACCTAATACAACAGGGAAAGCAGGAGACTCAATAATAATAAAAAAGTGACCTGCTCGCGATGAGTCTCGTGGGTAACCACAGTGACTGGGGTTGTAACTTCCCTAACAAACCCGGACCCTAATGGTCGACTGTCAGGTTCTCTGATGGGGAGTGGAATGGATAGAGGAACCAATGAAATGCCTAGACTGTGTGAGAATGACCTGTCCATAAAGTTCCCAGCTGCACCTGAATCGACTAGCGCCTTACACTGGGGAACTACAATGTAATCAGGAAAGAGGATGGGTAGGGTACAGTGCGCAGCAGAGGGCTCTGAACAAGTGTGGGTGTTCGATACCTGGGGTGACGCTTGAGTGCCCTGCCTGCCACCTCCAGACCCAAAAGAACGTTGACGACGTCGTGCGTTGTAATGTCCCTTCGTGCCACCAGATTGACACTTGCGCTGTCGTCCTCCGCTCTCTCGGATCGCCGCTCCACCCAGCTCCATCAGCTCGTGATCCGAGTCGGGCGGGGTTGGAATGGGCAGACCCCCTCCAGGATGTCCTCTGGCTGCCAGAAGGTTGTCCAAGTGGATGGCCATGTCCACCAGTTGCGTGAAGGACAACATGGTGTCCCGGCAGGCTAGTTCCCTTCGGACGTCCTTCCGCAGATGGCACCAGAAGTGGTCGATGAGGGCCCGCTCGTTCCAACCGGACCCTGCTGCTAGAGGCCGGAACTCCAAGGCAAAGTCCTGGCAGTCCTCGTCCCCTGCCTCAGGTGGACCAGCCACTCGCCCGCCTCTCAACCCTCAGGCGGGTGATAGAAGACAGCCCGAAAGAGGCGAGCGAACACCCCGTAGTTTTCCAACGCGGCTCCTCCTTCGTTCCAGACCACGTTGGCCCACTCCAGGCTTTCCCTTAGAGGCAGGAGACGAGGGCGGACTCCTTCTCCAGCTCCGATATGGCCAGGCTGTTGCTGGAGAAGAACAGCTCCAGTTGGAGGAGGAATCCCTGGCATAGGATGGTATATATGGATCCCTCTGGGTGCTGGGGTGTGGGTGGCTGGATCTGGTTGCCCAGCTGGTCTCGACAGATCGGGTCCCATCCTCTCCAGGCGTTGGACGACTTGGAGAACCCGATCCATCACTTCTCCCAAGCTGGCTAGCATTGTTGAATGCTCCTGGACCCGTGCCACGACTCCAGGCATGCGCTCCTCTCCCGCTGACTCCATAGCGGGTGGGCGATTCTGTGATGCATGATTTGAACGAGTCAGGCACAGGAGGGTAAATCACAGTATACAGAGTTTATTCCGTAATACAGCGTTAACCAGTCCAGTGCGCAAAACAGGCGCACTGGAACAAACAGGCACACGGGGAACATACCCCGGCAATACAAAATACACTGAGCTCAACCGAGCTACTATCTCCTCAAAATAAACAATTACCCAAAAGGACAAGGGGGCAGAGGGAACACTTATACCTGGGATATGAAGCAGGTGTGTGTAATAGACAAGACAAAACAAATGGAATGATGAGATATGGAGCGGCAGTGGCTAGAAGGCCGGTGACGACGAACGCCTAGGCCTGCCCGAACAAGGAGAGGAGGCAGCTTCAGAGGAAGACGTGACACCTTATCTATTCATGCTGTGTGTGTGTGTGTGTGTGTGTGTGTGTGTGTGTATGTGTGTGTATGTGTGGCTGAGTTATCTATTTAAGCTCTGTGACTGCATGGTTGGTGTGTGTGTCCCTGTCAAAATCAAATCAAATCAAATGTATTGGTCACATACACATGGTTAGCAGATGTTATTGTGAGTGTAGCGAAATGCTTGTGCTTCTATTTCCGACAGTGCAGCAATATCTAGCAAGTAATATCTAACAATTCCACAACAAATACCTAATATACACAAAATATAAGTAAAGGAATGGAATAGGAATATATAAATATATGTATGAGCAATGTCATTGTCAGAGCGGCATAGGCTAAGATGCAATAGATAGTATTGAATATAGTATATACATATGAGATGGATAATGCAAGATATGTAAACATTAATAAGATAGTATATAATACAGTATATACATTTGAGATGGGTAATGAAAGATATGTAAACATTATTAAAGTGGCATTATTAAAGTGACTAGTGTTCCATTTATTAAAGTGGCCAGTGATTTTCAAGTCTGTATGTACGCAGCAGCCTCTCTGTGCTAGTGATGGCTGTTTAACAGTCTGATGGCCTTGAGATAGAAGCTGTTTTTCAGTCTCTCGGTCCCAGCTTTGATGCACCTGTACTGACCTCGCCTTCTGGATGATAGCGGGGTGAACAAGCTGTGGCTCGGGTGGTTGTCCTTGATCTTTTTGGCCTTCCTGTGACATTGGGTGCTATAGGTGTCCTGGAGGGCAGGTAGTTTGCCCCCGGTGATGCGTTGGGCAGACCGCACCACCCTCTGGCGAGCCCTGCGGTTGTGGATGGTGCAGTTGCCGTACCAGGCGGTGATACAGCCCAACAGGATGCTCTCAATTGTGCATCTGTAAAAGACGCTGTTGCGCCTTCTTCACCACACTGTCTGTGTGGGTGGACCATTTCAGTTTGTCAGTGATATGTACGCCAAGGAACTTAAAACTTTCCACCTTCTCCACTGCTGTCCCGTCGATGTGGATAGGGGGGGGTACTCCCTCTGCTGTTTCCTGAAGTCCACGATCATCTCCTTTCTTTTGTTGATGTTGAGGGAGAGGTTATTTTTCTGACACCACACCCCAAGAGCCCTCAACTCCTCCCTGTAGGCGGTTTCGTCGTTGTTGGTAATTAAGCCTACTAATGTTGTGTCGTCTGCAATCTTGATGATAGAGTTGGAGGCGTGCATGGCTACGCAGTCTTTGGTGAACAGGGAGTACAGGAGGGGGCTGAGCACACACCCTTGTGAGGCCACAGTGTTGAGGATCAGCGAAGTGGAGATGTTGTTTCCTACCTTCACCACCTGGGGGTGTCCCTTTCAAGAAGTCCAGGACCCAATTGCACAGACCGGGGTTTAGACCCAAGGCCTCAAGCTTAATGATGAGCTTGGAGGGTACTATGGTGTTGAATGATGAGCTATAGTCAATGAACAGCATTCTTACATAGGTATTCCTCTTGTCCAGATGGGATAGGGCAGTGTGCAGTGTGATAGCGATTGCATCATCTGTGGACCTATTGGGGTGGTAAACAAATTAAAGTGGGTCTAGGGTGACAGGTAAGGTGGAGGTGATATGATCCTTGACTAGTCTCTCAAAGCACTTCATGATGACAGAAGTGAGTGCTACAGGGCGATAGTCATTTAGTTCAGTTACCTTTGTATTCTTGGGTACAGGAAAAATGGTGGCCATCTTGAAGCATGTGGGGACAGCAGACTGGGATAGGGAGAGATTGAATATGTACGTAAACACACCAGCCAGCTGGTCTGCACATGCTCTGAGGACGCGGCTAGGAATGCCGTCTGGGCCGGCAGCCTTCCGAGGGTTAACACATTTAAATGTCTTACTCACGTCTGCCCCGGAGAAGGAGAGCCAACTGTCCTTGGTAGATGGACACTGTTTTATCCTCAAAGTGGGCAAAGAACTTGTTTAGCTTGTCTGGCAGCAAGACGTCGGTGTCCGCGACTTGGCTGGTTTTCCTATTGTAGTCTGTGATTGTCTGTAAACTCTGCCACATACTTCTCGTGTCTGAGCCGTTGAATTGCGACTCCACTTTGTCTCGATATTGATGTTTTGCCTGTTTGATTGCCTTGCGGAGGGAACGACCACTCTGTTTGTATTCTGCCATATTCCCCGTCACCTTGCCATGGTTAAATATGGTGGTTCGTGCTTTCAGTTTTTCGCCAATTATGCCATATATCCACGGTTTCTGGTTAGGGTAGGTTTTAATAGTCACAGTAGGTACAACATCTCCTATACACTTCCTTATAAACCCACTCACCGAATCAGCGTATATGTCAATATTATTCTCAGAGGCTACCCGGAACATATCCCAGTCCGTGTGATCAAAACAATATTGAAGCGTCGATTCCAATTGGTCAGACCAGTGTTGAATAGTCCTGTCGGGTGCTTCCTGTTTGAGTTTCTGCCTATAGGAAAGGAGGAATCAAAATGGAGTCGTGGTCAGATTTACCAAAAGGAGGGCGGGGGAGGGCCTTGTATGCATCTTGGAAGTTAGTGTAACAATGGTCCAGTGTTTTCCCAGCGCGAGTGCTACAGTCAATATGCTGATAGAATTTAGGTAGCCTTTTCCTAAAATTTGCTTTGTTAAAATCCCCAGCTACAATAAATGCAGCCTCAGGATATATGGTTTCCAGTTTGTCGCATGTGTTCCTGTGTTAGTGGGTGTTCCTGAGTCAGTGTGTATGCGTGTCCCCTCCCCTCAGAACGTGGCATGATTTGTGTGATCCCCAGCGACTTCCTTTGCATAATGCAATTATGGCGGCATGATTGATTAGCGTTAGGTTGCAGCAGGTGTTAACTGGGGGTTGATTGAAGCATGAGAATGATGGTCGCCCTGATCACATTTATTTATGTCCTCCACTGTGCAATTAGCACTTTTAATGGCCTGTCAATTAACAGACTTGCTTCCCACAAGTCATCCAAACACACGCATGATCACAGCAACGACGCCACCCACACCACCAACTCAATTATATTCTGCCGCAAATTGCTTTCCGTTGACCTTGCCAGAATCGGGAGGCCCTAAAATCATCTCAAGACCCAAACCCTCGACGGCTCTGATCTGTTATTCTCTCTCTTTCTCCCTCTTGTCTTTTTTTTTTTTGGCGTTCAATAATGGATGCAACACAACTTGGAGAGAATGTAACCTCAGAACAATCCAACATGCAATTTCTGTCTGCAATTTTCACCTGTTCTTTACTGCCTAAACGAGAAAGAGAAAGAGAGGAGAGACAGAAACAGTCTCACCCTGGTGAAAGAGAGAGATGCGTGGAGGAAAAGAGATGGAGGGGGTGGGGGGGGGTGTAGATTCCGTGATGCACGTTCGGGGCTCTAGCCTCTGACCGTGGGTCGGACAGATGGACCAAGGTCCTCCGAGTCCTTCCTAAGCGTGTTTGCTTTGCTAATGTGTTTTGCTGGCAGTGGAGGCCGTGAAGGCAATGGAAGCACGAAAGTGGCAGGAGCCATGGTGGGGGAGACAGGCTGCTTCCCTCCCTCCTCCTGCTTGCGTTTTGTGTTTGTGGCCTAACGGTTTCCCGCCCCGAGGCGAAAGGCTAAAGTGTAGCAACGCCTCCAACCCTTGTTGGATTTGCACGCTGTTTGTCGTCCCCCGTCCCCCCGGCGTTGGCCCAGACATGGACCACTGACTAGGCATCTGATGTGATGTTTTGCCGGATTCAATGCCTCCCTGAATGCACTGCAAAATAAAATACAAAATGTTTGTGTACAGAAAATGTGCCTTGGTATTCAGTGGCAAACCAAACGTTTCTTATCTGGTGTGTTTTTCGATAGAATCAATTGTTTATATTTGATTTGACCAGTCACTGTCTGAAAAATACTATTCCCCTTAAACGCGCATGAAGTCATGATATGAATTATGTGTATAACTTAAGACGACTGCCTTAATATACCTGAAGATGATAGATAAAGACAGATAACCACAGGTAATAACCACACGTATATCCACAATCTTTTTTGGATGTTAGGCATACAGTGCTGGGCTATAATAGGAAAGCCTCCCCCTATCTGGGCCCCATTTTCCACTAGATAGATCATCAGGCCTTCATTACTGGCTTGTCACTCTGTGGAGACATTACCTCAGTACTAACCCACCCCCCCCCATCTTCTCTGTTTTTCTGTCTCTCTAACTCTCTGTCACTCTCTCCTTCTCTCACTCCCTCCCTCTCTCTCCTTCCCTCCATCTCTCTCTCTCCCTCCCTCCATCTCTATCTCTCCATTCTCCTTCTCTTCCGCCCTCCACCCTCCTCATCCCTCCATCCTCTCCACTCCTCCGTAAAAACCCTGTTAATGTGACGTTCTTGGGCTTTTTCAGAGATATCAGCCATGTATCAGTTGAAACGTTACGCGTTTATTACAATCTTGACAGTGAGGACCAAGGTGTGGGGAGCGATGGCACACGCGCTGCACTTCAATCAGCCCGCCGCATCCTTGGGAGAGAGCGGGAGATGGAGAGAGAGAGAGAGAGAGAGAGAGCGAGAGAGAGAGAGAGAGAGAGAGAGAGAGAGTCGGTCGGTCGGGTCGGTCGGTCGGTCGGTCGGCAGGCAGGCACAGTTTTATACAATGTGAGTGTACAGTTATTCTACAGTAAATAAGCTCATCAATACAATGTGATTGTATAAGCTTAACATTGTCCCATCTTTATTTGGACCTCATAAGCATTTATAGACTATGCCACATCTACATGCAGATTGTCCATTTTAGTGGATCCCATTTGAATGCAGTAACCCCTGTTAGAAAGAGATCCTATGTACATGTGAGTGGATCACATTTTAATACCACACATCCATTTAGAGATGAGGAGATCCCTATTTTCACTTGTATAAAAGTGTATCGCATTTTGAATGTATTCCACCCATCCAGTTTTCACCTGCTTAAACAAAGGATAAATGCAATTTTTTGAAGAATGTGAGTAGAGAGTGTATTGCTGAATGTGATACGTCTGTTTAGAAAGAGATCAGGGCCCATGATCCTAGATTAGCACTCCTATTCTGAGATGCTTGCTATATACGGCCCCTGGACTACTTTCCCGCAATGTTACTACACTGACATATCACTACACTGACATACACTAGATGGCCAAAACTATGTGTACACACCTTCAAATTAGTGGATTCGGCTTTTTCAGCCACACCCGTTGCTGACAGGTGTATAAAATTGAGCACACCGCCATGCAATCTCCATAGACAAACATTGACAGTAGAATGGCCCATGCTGAAGAGCTCAGTGACTTTCAACGTGGCACCGTCATAGAATGCCACCTTTCCAACAAGTCAGTTCATCAAATTTCTGCCCTGCTAGAGCTGCCGCGTCAGCTGTAAGTGCTGTTATTGTGAAGTGGAAATGTCTAGGAGCAACAACGGCTCAGCCACGAAGTGGTAGGCCACACAAGCTCACAGAATGGGACAGCCGAGTGCTGAAGAGCGTAGTGCATAAAAATTGTCTCTCCTCGGTTGCAACACTCACTACCGAGTTCCAAACTGCCACCGGAAGCAAGGTCAGCACAAGAACTGTTCGTCGGCACATTAAACGGGTTTCCATGGCCGAGCAGCCGTACACAAGCCTAAGATCACCAAGCGCAATGCCAAGCTTCGGCTGGAGTGGTATAAAATTTGCCGCCATTGGACTCTGGAGCAGTGGAAACACGTTCCCTGGAGTGATGACTCACGCTTCACCATCTGTCAGTCCGACGGACAAATCTGGGTTTGGCAGATGCTAGGAGAATGCTACCTGCCCGAATGCAAAGTTCCAACTTTAAAGTTTGGTGGAGGAGGAATAATGGTCTGGGGCTGTTTTTCATGGTTCAGGCTAGGCCCCTTAGTTCCAGTAAAGGGAAATCTTAATGCTGCAGCATACCACAGGATGTTGGTGGCACCTCAATTGGGGAGGATGGGCTAGTTGTAATGGCTGGAGCGGAATCAGTGGAATGGTATCAAATACATCAAACACATGTTTGATGCCATTCCATTTGATCTGTTCCGGCCATTATTATGAGCCGTCCTCCCCTCAGCAGCCTCCTGTGCAGCGTACAATGACATTCTAGATGATTCTGTGCTTCTAACTTTGTGGCAACAGTTTGGGGAAGGCCTTATCCTGTTTCAGCATGACAATGCCCCATGCACAAAATTAGTTCCATACAGAAATGGTTTGTCGAGATCGGTGTGGAAGAACTTGACTGGCCTGCACAGAGCTCTGACCTCCACACCATCGAACACCTTTGGGATGATTTGGAACACCGACTGTGAGCCAGGCTTAATCGCCCAACATCAGTGCCCAACCTCACTAATGCTCTTGTGGCTGAATGGAAGCAAGTTCCCGCAGCAATGTTCCAACATCTAGTGGAAAGCCTTCCAGAAGAGTGGAGAATGTAGCGACAAACGGGGGACCAACTCCATATTAATGCCCATGGTTTTGGAATGAGATGTTCGACGAGCAGGTGTCCACATATTATCACTACACTGAGGGATGATGAATATAGTGCATGTTGTTTCTCTTTGGGTTGTAATTTTTTGGGACATTCCCCTGACATTCTCCTCAGATGTCACATGTGCTTACGCAAGCTCACTCTTCTCTTCGGCAGTGATACCAAAATACTACTATGTTTACAGTGCATTCGGAAAGTTTTCAGACCCCTTGACGTTTTCCACATTTTGTTACGTTACAGCCTTATTCTAAAATGGATTAAATTGTTAGTTTTGTTTCTCATCAAGCTACACACAATACCCCATAATGACAAAGGAAAACCTGAAATATTACATTTACATAAGTATTCCGACCCTTTACTCAGTGCTTTGTTGAAGCACCTTTGGCAGCGATTACAGCCTCAAGTCTTCTTGGGTATGACGCTACAAGCTTGGCACACCTGTATTTGGGGAGTTTTTCCCATTCTTCTCTGCAGATCCTCCCAAGCTCTGTCAGGTTGGATGGGTAGCGTCTCTGTAAAGTTTTTTTCAGGTCTCTCCAGAGATGTTCGATCAGGTTCAAGTCCCGGTTCTGGCTGGGCCACTCAAGGACATTCAGAGACTTGTCCCGAAGCCACTCTTGCATTGTCTTGGGGTGTTTGCTTAGGGTCGTTGTCCTGTTGGAAGGTGAACCTTTGCCCCAGTCTGAGGTCCTGCGCGCTCTTGAGCAGGTTTTCATCAAGGATCTCTCTGTTCTTTGCTCCGTTCATATTTCCCTCGATCCTGACTAGTCTCCCAGTCCTTGCTGCTGAAAAACATCCCCACAGCATGATGCTGCCACCACCATGCTTCACCGTAGGGATGGTGCCAGGTTTCCTCCAGACGTGATGCTTGGCCTTCAGGCCAAACAGTTCAATATTGATTTCATCAGACCAGAGAATCTTGCTTCTCATGGTCTCAGAGTCGTTTAAGGGCCTTTTGGCAAACTCCAAGTGGGCTGTTATGTGCCTTTTACTAAGGAGTGGCTTCTGTCTGGCCACTCCACCATAAAGGCCTGATTGGTGGAGTGCTGCAGAGATGGTTGTCCTTCTGGAAGGTTCTCCCATCTCCACAGAGGAACTCTGGAGCTCTGTCAGAGTGACCATTGGGTTCTTGGTGACCTCCCTGACCAAGGCCCTTCTCCCCCGATTGCTCAGTTTGGCTGGGCGGCCAGCTCTAGGAAGAGTCTTGGTGGTTCCGAACTTCTTTCATTTAAGAATGATGGAGGCCAGTGTGTTTTTGGAGACCTTCAATGCTGCAGAAATCTTTTAGTACCCTTCCCCAGATCTGTGCCTCGACACAATCCTGTCTCTGAGTTCTACGGACAATTCCTTCAACCTCATGGCTTGCTTTTTGCTCTGGCATGCATTGTCAACTGTGGGACCTTATATAGACAGGTGTGTGCCTTTCCAAATCATGTCCAATCAATTGAATTTACCACAGCTGGACTCCAATCAAGTTGTAGAAACATCTCAAGGATGAGCAATGGAAACAGGAAGCACCCAAGCTCAATTTAGAGTCTCATAGCAAAGGGTCTGAATACTTATGTAATTATTTTTGTTAATTTTTAAAACATTAGTAAAACATTCTAAAAACCTGTTTTCACTTTGTCATTATGTGTGGTGTGTGTAGATTGAGAATAAAAAAAAATCAATTTTAGAATAAGGCTGTAACGTAACAAAATGTGGAAAAAGTCAAGGGGTCTGACTACTTTCCGAATGCACTCTACAATACCCCATAATGTCAAAGTGGAATTATGTTTTTCAAAATGTTTACAAATTAATAAAAACTGAAAGCTGCAATGTCTTGAGTCAATAAGTATTCAACCCCTTTGTTATGGCAACCCTAAAGTTCAGGAGTAAAAATGTGCTTAACAAGTCACATAATATGTTTCATGGCCTCTATGTGCAATAATAGTGTTTTAACATTATTTGCATGACTACCTCATCTCTGTACCCCACACATACAATTATATGTAAGGTCTCTCAGTCGAGCAGTGAATTTCAAACACATATTCAACCACAAAGACCAGGGAGGTTTTCCAATGCCTCGCAAAGAAGGGCACCTATTGGTAGATGGGTAAAAATAAAAAGCAGACATTGAATATCCCTTTGAGCATGGTGAAGTTATTAATTACATTTTGGATGGTGTACTAATACACACAGTCACTACAAACAAACAGGCATCCTTCCTAACTCAGTTGCCGGAGAGGAAGAAAAACACTCAGGGATATCACCATGAGGCCAATGGTGACATTACAATGGAGGATGGATCAACAACATTGTAGTTACTCCACAATACTAACCTTATTGACAGAGTGAAAAGAAGGAAGCCTGTACAGAATAAAACATGCATCCTGTTTGCAACAAGGCACTATAGTAATACTACAAAAAATGTGGCAAAGCAATTCACTGTTTGACCTGAATACGAAGTGTTATGTTTGGGGCAAATCCAATACAATGAATTACTGAGGAACACTCTACATATTTTCAAGGATAGTGGTGGCTGGATCATGTTATGGTTATGCTTGTAATTGTTAAGGACTGGGGAGTCTTTCAGGATAAAAATAAACGGAATGGAGCTAGGACAATAACCTAAAACACAAGGCCAAATCTACACTGGAGTTGCTTACAAAGAAGACAATGAATGTTCCTGAGTGGCCAAGTTACAGTTTTGACTTAAATCTACTTTAAAATCTATGGCAAGACCTGAAAATGGTTGTCTAGCAATGATCAACAACCAATTTGACAGAGCTTGAAGAATTTTTAAAATAATAATGGGCAAATGTTGCACAATCCAGGTGTGGAAAGCTCTTAGAGACTTACACAGAAAGACTCACAGCTGTAATCGCTGCCAAAAGTGCTTTCACAAAGTATTGTCTCAGGGGTGTGAATACTTACAGTATGTAAATGAGATATTTCTGTATTTCATTTTCAACACATTTGCATAAATGTTTAAAACATGAGAAAAACTTTTTGAATCCATTTTGAATTCAGGCTGTAACACAACAAAATGTGGAATAACTCAAGGGGTATGAACTTTCTGAAGGCACTGTATACTTTATACTACAACAATGTTGTGCCCTTTTTTATATATAATGATCTGGCACCAGTCTTTAAGATTGGCTGATGTTCAATACTTATACAGATATATAATTATACAGATATATCATAAAATGATGTCCTATTTGCATATGAAATTGTCACTCTGACTCTTTGCACATATGTCTGTGTGCCTTTAAAGTTAAATACATTATCCTATGGCTCACCCCTGGCATTACATTTACATTTACGTCATTTAGCAGACGCTCTTATCCAGAGCGACTTACAAATAGGTGCATTCACCTTATAGCCAGTGGGATAACCACTTGACAATGTTTGTTTGTTTGGTTTTTTTTGGGGGGAAGGGGGGTAGAAGTATATCCTATCCCAGGTATTCCTTAAAGAGGTGGGGTTTCAAATGTCTCCGGAAGGTGGTGAGTGACTCCGCTGTCCTGGCGTCGTGAGGGAGCTTGTTCTACCATTGGGGTGCCAGAGCAGCGAACAGTTTTAACTGGGCTGAGCGGGAACTGTCCTTCCGCAGAGGTAGGGGAGCCAGCAGGCCAGAGGTGGATGAACGCAATGCCCTCGTTTGGGTGTAGGGACTGATCAGAGCCTGAAGGTACGGAGGTGCCGTTCCCCTCACAGCTCCGTAGGCAAGCACCATGGCCAGTGGAGTGTGCGGAGGAGCGGGGTGACGTGAGAGAACTTGGGAAGGTTGAACACCAGACAGGCTGCGGCATTCTGGATGAGTTGTAGGGGTTTAATGGCACAGGCAGGGAGCCCAGCCAACAGCGAGTTGCAGTAATCCAGACGGGAGATGACAAGTGCCTGGATTAGGACCTGTGCCGCTTCCTGTGTAAGGCAGGGTCGTACTCTCCGAATGTTGTAGAGCATGAACCTACAGGATCGGGTCACCGCCTTGATGTAAGCGGAGAACGACAGGGTGTTGTCCAGGGTCACGCCAAGGCTCTTCGCACTCTGGGAGGAGGACACAACAGAGTTGTCAACCGTGATGGCGAGATCATGGAACGGGCAGTCCTTCCCCGGGAGGAAGAGCAGCTCCGTCTTGCCAAGGTTCAGCTTGAGGTGGTGATCCGTCATCCATACTGATATGTCTGCCAGACATGCAGAGATGTGATTCTCCACCTGGTTATCAGAAGGGGGAAAGGAGAAGATTAGTTGTGTGTCGTCTGCGTAGCAATGATAGGAGTGGCCTTAGCAGCAGAAACAGATGAAGAAAATGTAGAGAGGAGGGAGTGAAAATATGCCAGGTCAGCAGGGAGTCTAGTTTTCCTCCATTTCCGCTCGGCTGCCCGGAGCCCTGTTCTGTGAGCTCGCAATGAGTCATCAAGCCATGGAGCTGGAGGGGAGGACCGAGCCGGCCGGGAGGATAGGGGACATAGAGAGTCAAAGGATGCAGAAAGGGAGGAGAGGAGGGTTGAGGAGGCAGAATCAGGAGATTGGAGGGTGAAGGGTTGAGCAGAGGGAAGAGATGATAGGATGGAAGAGGAGAGAGTAGCGGGAGAGAGAGAGAGCGAAGGTTGTGACGGCGCATTACCATCTGAGTATGGGCAGAGTGAGTAGTGTTGGAGGAGAGCGAGAGAGAAAAGGATACAAAGTAGTGGTCGGAGAAATGGAGGGGATTTGCAGTGAGATTAGTAGAAGAACAGCATCTAGTAAAGATGAGGTCAAGCGTATTGCCTGCCTTGTGAGTAGGGGGGACGGTGAGAGGGTGAGGTCAAAAGAGGAGAGGAGTGGAAAGAAGGAGGCAGAGAGAAATGAGTCAAAGGTAGACGTAGGGAGGTTGAAGTCCCCCAGAACTGTGAGGGGTGAGCCATCCTCAGGAAAGGAACTTATCAAGGCGTCAAGCTCATTGATGAACTCTCCAAGGGAACCTGGAGGGCGATAAATGACAAGGATGTTAAGCTTAAATGGGCTAGTGACTGTGACAGCATGGAATTCAAATGAGGAGATAGACAGATGGGTCAGGGGAAAAATAGAGAATGTCCACTTGGGAGAGATGAGGATTCCTGTGCCACCACCCCGCTGACCAGATGCTCTCGGGGTATGCGAGAACACATGGTCAGACGAGGAGAGAGCAGTAGGAGTAGCAGTGTTTTCAGTGATAATCCATGTTTCCGTCAGCGCCAAGAAGTCGAGGGACTGGAGGGTAGCATAGGCTGAGATGAACTCTGCCTTGTTGGCAGTAGAACGGCAGTTCCAGAGGCTGCCTGAGACCTGGAACTCCACGTGGGTGGTGCGTGAAGGGACCACCAGGTTAGAGAGGCAGCAGCCACGCGGTGTGAGGCGTTTGTATAGCCTGTGCGGAGAGGAGAGAACAGGGATAGACAGAGGCATAGTTGACAGGCTGCAGAAAATGGCTACAATAATGCAAAGGAGATCGAAATGAAATGAACTAAACATCTGGGAAAGGAGAGAGCGGGGCCTCCCTCACCACAACACCCAAATATAACTCTCCCAACTTCCACCTCAGAAACTATAATTGTTGTAAACTACAGCGGTTCAATGTTTTCTAGGAATAGACTAACTTAGTTTATTCAGCTAGCTAACTAGGTACAGTATTCTTCCGTGAAAATCGTCCAGGGCACCTAGTCATAAGACGCCACAGCCAGCTAGCATGCCGGACTCCAACAACACGGTTTAGCACCAATACTCGGCCACAACACACCACCAGTGTGTCAACACGCCAAGCAGATCGTTCGTGTCCGTGTCTAACGTTGTGGGTTAGTCCCGACAGCTTGAGCGAGTCCGTCGTCAACTTATTCAGCCAGTTAGTTAGCTAGAATAGTTAGCATACTAGCTAGCCATTGCTTTCAGACAAAGAAGAAACCCCTCCTTTCACGGCACGAACACACAGAGAGAGCCAAGCTAACGTTAACTAGTCACCCATGTCCCGAATTCCTTGAACGACTCTGGCTACCAATATGTAAAAACAAAACACAAATGTAGGTTATGACTTACCCCTAGCAGCTACTGTTAGCTAGCCAAGTGCAAAGCTAGCCACTGAATTGACTCAGCCAGTTCGCGTCTGTTCGCTAGGTCGTTCCAGCTATTGTTTACTAGTAGCTATCCAGGTAGCAACAAGCTAGCTACATTTCAAGCACAGTAGCCACTTACTACCTAACGTTAACGGTTCAGACAATGAGGTTAGAAAACTGCTGAATGGTAGGCAATTATTGTATGTAATTATTGTAGGCAGCCAGCTGGCGTAATTACAGGCACTCTCAGGCGTGAAAACTACTATACCGTTGCTAATAGTTGCCAGTAGCTACCCGCCAGCTAGTCCAGGTAGTGGGTTAGCTAGCTAGCTTCGTGCTTCACCGGGCTCAGCCGAATACAATACTAACCTACAATAATTACATACAACAACCCACGATAACTACCTACAATACCTAACTACAATCTAAATACATAGTTTAAGCCTTACTCGACAAAGCCCAAACTATGTATAAAGCCAAGCTTACCCGACGACCTCACCCGACAACCTCCTCCTCTCATCTCTCTTTGCATAGTTTTACAGGAGTAAGTTAATGGCATAGCAGTGATCTATTTGGTAACAACTCACTTTAAAGGGGAACTATCTATAACATTAACATTATGTTGCAAAATACTGAACTTCCCCTTTAAGGCACCCTTCATAACTCTGTCACATGAAGGAGACACGTCATGAGGGTTCACAACAACCCACCTTCCCTTATTACAGATGATATAACCCTGTCACTTAAAGGACACCTGTGTCATGAGGGGTCCTGACAATCAACTTTCCTCTTATGACAGATTACATAACCCTGTCACCAAGCTAAATTGATAAAACCCTGAGATTTCATGCCCCGTTGAATTGATAGCAGATTTATGCTTCATGTGGAATTGATACCAGGCATGACAGGTGTGTGCTTTGTTGTTTCATTATGACAGAGATTGTGTCACCGCCATCCCAGTGTTTTGTGTTTGTAATGAATACAGTGCCTTGCAAAAGTATTCATCCCCCTTGGCGTTTTTCCTATTTTGTTGCATTACAACCTGTAATTGAAATTGATTTTTATTCGGATGTCATGTAATGGACATACAAAAAATAGTCCAAATTGGTGAAGTGAAAATTATAAAAAATTAATAATTGAAAAGTGGCGCGTGCTTATGTATTCACCCCCTTTGCTATGAAGCCCCTAAATAAGATCTGGTGCAGCCAATTACCTTCAGAAGTCACATAATTAGTTAGATTGCACACAGGTGGACTTCATTTATGTGTCACATGAACTGTCACATGATCTCAGTAATATACACCTGTTCTGAAAGGCCCCAGAGTCTGCAACACCACTAAGCAAGGGGCACCACCAAGCAAGCGGCACCATGAAGACCAAGGAGCTCTCCAAACAGGTCAGGGACAAAGTTGTGGAGAAGTACAGATCACGGTTGGGTTATAAAAAATATCCAAAACTTTGAACATCCCACGGAGCACCATTAAATACATTGTTAAAAAATTGAAAGAATATGGCCCCACAACAAACCTGCCAAGGGAGGGCCGCCCACCAAAACTCATGGACCAGGCAAGGAGGGCATTAATCAGAGAGGCAACAAAGAGACCAAAGATAACCCTGAAGGAGCTGCAAAGCTCCACAGCGGAGATTGGAGTATCTGTCTATAGGACCACTTTAAGCCGTACACTCCACAGAGCTGGGTTTTATGGAAGAGTGGGCAGAAAATAGCCATTGCTTAAAGAAAAAAATAAGCAAACACTTTTGGTGTTCGCCAAAAGGCATGTGGGAGACTCCCCAAACATATGGAAGAAGGTACTCTGGTCAGTCATGAAGAGGGAGCATACAGAGAGAGTGAGGGAGAGGTAATAGGCGTACGTGCACTGATTTTCAGTGTTGTTGCATCGTGAAGCAGTGAGTAAGTGACTCACTGGCATGTTTTGGAAGTAAACAGACTGACACACACACACACACACACACACACAGATATTTGAGCTGTTTGAGCATTGTAAGGATGTTTTCTTAGTTGGCCTCATAGCTTTATAGCTCCTGCTTTGAAACGCATAAATTAATGTATTGTGACATGGCTCTGAGTCTTTTTGGCTGTTCAGGTGACTCAGCATTGACATTGTGTTTGTGGCACAAGGCTCCGTGTCTGTGGGTAACCTGTTCAAGAGCTCTGATTACAATGACGCTCAATGATCAAAGCAGAGGAATTTTGTTTTACAGATTGAACGTTTTCCTTCATATCGAGGATATTCCTTCAGACTTATATAGGACTTTCTTTTGGCCACAACAAAGCTTTTGTTGTTCTCTTTTGTGCTAGGTTTTGGCCCTCAAAAAGAAAAATGAAAGTGTTTTTTTATACCAGAGGTTACAAGTTTCTTTCACATCTTATTTTTTTCAAAGGTAGCCTCAGTTAGTTGTAATTGCAGGTTTAGGATGAAAGCATGTGTGGTTGGAGACATATGGAAGTAAGAGATACTTGAGTTGTCTGTTACATATTTGGTTGCTCATTACAAACCGGCCTGATCAAAAAGAGCTGTGTATTTGTCCATATCAGATCTTTACAATTAGTAGGCTACATTTTTTACATTGGTTGAAATAAGTTAAGCTTTGAAGATAAAAAAGGGTTATAAAGGAATTGGGAGACCAAAGCAATGGACGTGATTTATCAGATGTATAACTATCAAACCATTTAATGTGTAGAAGCAATATAATAGTGGTAGTGTCGTAGCAACTTAATAATAGTAGCACAGTAGCAATTATAGCGTGTATAATAGTGATATGTCTCAAGGCCACTTAACAAACATTTTACCCCATCTCTAATGGATGATGGTCATAATTTTAGCATGTTGTGTTCTGCTCTGAGAGCATTTCCCCTCTCCTCTCTTCCTTTCTTCTTCTCCTTCTCTTTCTCTCCTCCTCTTTTCAATGTGTTTTGTATGGAGGGCACATCCCTGGGAGACCCAACTCTCGCAGTAGCTTTTATTAGCAGTGGAGTAATCAAAAATGCATCTCTCCCAGGCACCATGCAGCCCCGGCGCTTGAACAACGCTACAGCTACGCACATCTTTTGGGGCCATGCTCTCCTCCCCCACAAGTGTTCCTCAAAAAAGAGGGTACGAGCTGCGAGCAGCAATAACAAGCACAGACTAAAAGAGGACTGTGAGGACCCAATCTCACTTTCAAGAACTTCCTTTCATTTGGATCCAGGAGAGGTCAATTTGGTTCAGTATGCTACTGTATGCTAGCACTAAAACAATGGGCCTCGTTATGGAAGACTGTGGTCTTGATGCATAGAGATGCACAACTTTAGACATGTTTTTGTGCCTGGAAGTAATGAATAATGATATGGATTTATACAGGCTGGTGCTTTTTTGTAAACTCAAAGTGCTTTTCATTGTATGGAGGTATCTCAACCAATGCTATCATGTTGGAGAGGGAAGTGGGCCTACTACAAGCATCGGTTTGAATTATAGCCCATTCAACCTGATCCAGTGTATAATCTAGCAATATACAGTGCCTTCAGAAAGGGTTCGTACCCCTTGATCTATTCCACATTTTGTTGTGTAACGGCTTGATTCAAAATAGATTTTGTTTCTCACCCATCTACACACAGTACCCCATAATGACAAAGTGAAAACATGTTCTTAGAAGTGTTTGCAAATGTATTGAAAATGAAATACAGAAATATCTTATTTATATAAGTATTCACACCCCTGAGTCAATACGTGTTTGAATCACCTTAGTCAGCGATTACAGCTGTGAGTCTTTCTGGGTAAATCTAAGAGCCTGTATCTTTGTAGTGCCTGGGTGTATTGATACACCATCCAAAGTAACTTCACCATGCTCAAAGGGATATTCAATGTCTGCTTTTTTACCCATCTACCAATAAGGTGCCCTTCTTTGTGAGGCATTGAAAAACCTCCTTGGTCTCCCGAGTGGTGCAGTGGTCTAAGGCACTGCATCGCAGTGCTAGCTGTGCCACTAGAGATCCTGGTTCGAATCCAGGCTCTGTCGTAGCCGGCCGCGACCGGGAGACCCATGGGGCGGCACACAATTGAAAACAATGAAAAATATAAATGAATAATGTATGCACTCACTAACTGTAAGTCGCTCTGGATAAGAGCGTCTGCTCAATGACTAAAATGTAAAATGTAAATGTCTTTGTGGTTGAATCAGTTTAAGATTCACTGCTCGACCGAGGGACCTGACAGATAATTGTATGTGTGGGGATGATGTAGTCATTAAAAAATCATGTTAAGCACTATTATTGCACACATAGTGAATCCATGCAATGTATTATGTGACTTGTTACTCCTGAACTTATTTAGGCTTGCCATAACAAAGGGATTGAATACCTTCACTCATGACATTTCAGCTGTTATTTTTTTATTAATTTAAAGAGACAGCACACACTTTTATAAAAGAAGAGATTGCTTCTTCTATGCAAATGTTGTTCGTCAGTATAATAAAATAAGTCCCAAATGGAAGGAAAACAGATAGTTTTTCCATCTGTAGCCCCATGAAATCAGCCAAAACAAGCTCAATAACTCAATGCATGCACATACCCATATTGAATATGCATTCAATATCTATTGTGAATAAGCCTATGCTACATCTTGATTTACCCAGTTTATCAATAGAGATGTACCATTCAAATAAATTATTACCATTATGTTGTGTAGTTAGATTGGTAAACAACTAAATCAAATTGATTGTATGATTGTATAATTGATTAATTAATGCATACATTAAAACATCAAAGCTATCAATTCTAATGATATTGAACTCAAAAGATCTGTCTGGATTAAGTGCCATTCTGTGACTTTTTTTGTCGTGGTATCGTTTCGGGATCGAGTATCGTTATGCTATCTAGTATCGTGATATGCTACATGACCAAATGTATGTGGACACCTGCTCGTCGAACATCTCATTCCAGAATTGTTGGTATTAATATGGAGTTGGTCCCCCCTTTGCTGCTATAACATCCTCCACTCTTCTGCGAAGGCTTTCCACTAGATGTTGGAACATTGCTGCGGGGACTTGCTTCCATTCAGCCACGAGCATTAGTGAGGACGGGCACTGATGTTGGGCGATTAAGCCTGGCAGGCTATTGCCACAAAGTTGGAAGCACAGAATCATCTAGAATGTAATTGTATGCTGTACCGTTATGATTTATCTTCACTGGAACTAAGGGGCCTAGCCCGAACCTTGAAAAACAGCCCCAGACCATCATTCCTCCTCCACCAAACTTTACATTTGGCACTATGCATTCGGGCAGGTAGCGTTCTCCTGGCATCTCTCCAAGATGGCGTAGCAGTACGGTCGCTTTTATTTTTCGTCCTGTGTAAATATCCCGTTTCTTGTTTTTTTTTTTTTTTTTTTTTTTTTTGTGTCTATATTTCTAAATTTTTTACTTTCACTCTTTAACTAAATATACTCTCCTGCAACCCGCCTCACCCAACGTGGAAAGGATTCTATTATTTCTTTATAACTTTCATCAAGAACCGTAAGCTGAAACGTGTGTAGCCGCAATCTGAATTGGCTACCTGCTATTAGTTACCGTTAGCGTCTCCACCACTGTCCGTGGCCTACACTATCCACCAGCCAGCTCTAGCTAGCCTGGACAATTCGTCGGCCAGTCTGCACAGCGTGCTATCGACCCAGCGTGCTATCGACCCATAGCTTATTGGACTTTCTGCCGGAATCACTGGACCCTAGCGCCGGATCATCACAACCAGCTAGCTAGCTGCAACTAAATGGCTACGTGTTATTAGTCACTGTTAGCGTCTTCATCTTTGTCCGTGGCCTACACTATCCACCAGCCAGCTCTAGCTAGCCTGGACAATTCGTCGGCCAGTCTGCACAGCGTGCTATCGACCCAGCGTGCTATCGACCCATAGCTTATTGGACTTTCTGCCGGAATCACTGGACCCTAGCGCCGGATCATCACAACCAGCTAGCTAGCTGCAACCTGTTGCTGGCTGATACCATTGCCATATAGCAAGCACCAGTTAGCCTTGAGCTAGCCTGCTAGCTCCCTGCTAGCTGTGCTGAAGCACCAATTTGAACTGCTCTCGGACTCACATATTGCTGTTCACTGGACCTTATGATCACTCAGCTGCACAGCTGATGCCTGCTGGACTGTTCCTTTACACGGTACTCTGTCCTGTTTTTTCTGTTTAGTCTTAGCCCAAACGTTATCGCTATTTCCAGTTGTGTCTTAGCTCTCTCTAATAACACGTGACTGCTTTATGCCTCTCTCCTATGTCAATTATGCCTTGCCTATTGCTGTTTGGGTTAGTTCTTATTATACAATTTCAATGTAGAACCCCTAGTCCCTCTCAAACTGTCTCATATAGTTCCTTTGTTCCCCCCATACACGCGAGACCGGCTCAATCGATGCCTCCAATGATGCTATCTCTTTCATTGTTACCCAACACTTAGGATTACCTGAACTGTACTCATATCCTTCCATATCCTTTTCTGTACATAATGCCCTGAATCTTTTCTACAACGCCCGGAGAACTGCCCCCTTTATTCTATGTACCCAACGCACTAGAAGACCAGTTCTTAAAGCCTTTAGTCGTATCCTTATTCTACTCCTCCTCTGTTCCTCTGGTGATGTAGAGGCTAACCCAGGCCCTGCAGCCCCCAGTATCACTCCTACTCCCCAGGAGCTATCATTTATTGACTTCTGTAACCGTAAAAGTCTTGGTTTTCTGCACATAAATATCAGAAGCCTCCTTCCTAAGTTTGAGTTATTCACTGCGTTAGCACACTCCGCCAACCCTGATGTTCTAGCAGTGTCTGAATCCTGGCTTAGGAAGGCCACCAAAAATTCTGAAATTTCCATCCCCAACTATAACATTTTCCGTCTAGATAGAACTGCCAAAGGGGGTGGAGTTGCAATCTACTGTAGAGATAGCCTGCAGAGCTCCATCATACTATCCAGGTCTGTGCCCAAACAGTTTGAGCTTTTAGTTCTAAAAATCCACCTTTCCAGAAATAAATCTCTCACTGTTGCCGCTTGCTACAGACCCCCCTCAGCCCCCAGCTGTGCCCTGGACACCATATGTGAACTGATTGCCCCCCATCTATCCTCAGAGTTCGTACTGCTTGGTGACCTAAATTGGGATATGCTTAATACCCCAGCCATCCTACAATCCAAGCTAGATGCCCTCAACCTCACGCAAATTATCAACGAACCTACCAGGTACAACCCTAAATCCGTAAACATGGGTACCCTCATAGATATCATCCTGACTAACTTACCCTCTAAATACACCTCCGCTGTCTTCAACCAGGATCTCAGCGATCACTGCCTTATTGCCTGCGTCCGTAACGGGTCCGCGGTCAAACGACCACCCCTCATCACTGTCAAACGCTCCCAAAAACACTTCAGCGAGCAGGCCTTCCTAATTGACCTGGCCCAGGTATCCTGGATGGATATAGATCTCATTCCGTCAGTAGAGGATGCCTGGTTGTTCTTTAAAAGTAATTTCCTCTCAATCTTAAATAGACATGCCCCATTCAAAAAATACAGAACTAAGAACAGATACAGCCCCTGGTTCTCCTCAGACTTGACTGCCCTTGACCAGCACAAAAACATCCTGTGGCGTACTGCATTAGCATCAAATAGCCCCCGTGATATGCAACTTTTCAGGGAAGTTAGGAACCAATATACACAAGCAGTTAGGAAAGCAAAGGCTAACTTTTTCAAACAGAAATTTGCATCCTGTAGCACTAACTCCAAAAAGTTTTGGGACACTGTAAAGTCCATGGAAAATAAGAGCACTTCCTCCCAGCTGCCCACTGCACTGAGGCTAGGAAACACTATCACCACCGATAAATCTACAATAATCGAGAATTTCAACAAGCATTTTGCTACGGCTGGCCATGCTTTCCACCTGGCTACCACTACCCCGGCCACCAGCTCTGCACCCTCCGCTGCAACTTGCCCATGCCCCCCCCGCTTCTCCTTCACACAAATCCAGACAGCTGATGTTCTAAAAGAGCTGCAAAATCTGGACCCCTACAAATCATCTGGACTAGACAATCTGGACCCTTTCTTTCTAAAACTAGCCGCCGAATTGTCGCAACCCCTATTACTAGCCTGTTCAACCTCTCTTTCGTAACGTCTGAGATCCCCAGAGATTGGAAAGCTGCCGCGGTCATCCCCCTCTTCAAAGGGGGTGACACTCTAGATCCAAACTGTTACAGACCCATATCCATCCTGCCCTGCCTTTCAAAAAGTTTTTGAAAGCCAAGTCAACAAACAGATCACCAACCATTTCGAATCCCACCGTACCTTCTCTGCTATGCAATCCGGTTTCGAGCTGGTCATGGGTGCACTTCAGCCACGCTCAAGGTCCTAAATGATATTATAACCGCGATCGATAATAGACAGTACTGTGCAGCCGTTTTCATTGACCTGGCCAAGGCTTTCGACTCTGTCAACCACCGCATTCTTATTGGCAGACTAAATAGCCTTGGTTTCTCTAATGACTGCCTCGCCTGGTTCACCAACTACTTCTCAGATAGAGTTCAATGTGTCAAATCGGAGGGCCTGTTGTCTGGACCTATGGCAGTCTCTATGGGGGTGCCACAGGGTTCAATTCTTGGGCCAACTCTTTTCTCTGTGTATATCAATGACGTCGCTCTTGCTGCTGGTGACTCTCAGATCCACCTCTACGCAGACGACACCATTTTGTATACATCTGGCCCTTCATTGGACACTGTGTTAACAAACCTCCAAACGAGCTTCAATTCCATACAACACTCCTTCAGTAGCCTCCAACTGCTCTTAAACACTAGTAAAACAAAATGCATGCTCTTCAACCGAACGCTGCTTGCACCCGCCCACCCGACTAGAATCACTACTCTAGACGGGTCTGACCTAGAGTACGTGGACAACTACAAATATCTAGGTGTCTGGTTAGACTGTAAACTCTCCTTCCAGACTCACATTAAGAATCTCCAATCCAAAGTTAAATCTAGAATCGGTTTCCTATTTCGCAACAAAGCCTCCTTCACTCATGCTGCCAAACATGCCCTTGTAAAACTGACTATCCTACCGATCCTTGACTTCGGCGATGTCATTTACAAAATAGCCTCCAACACTCTACTCAGCAAATTGGATGTTGTCTATCACAGTGCCATCCGTTTTGTCTCCAAAGCCCCATATAATACCCACCACTGTGACCTGTACGCTCTTGTTGGCTGGTCCTCACTACATATTCGTCGCCAAACCCACTGGCTCCAGGCCATCTATAAATCACTGCTAGGCAAATCCCCGCCTTATCTTAGCTCATTGGTCACCATAGCAACACCCACCCGTAGTCTGCGCTCCAGCGGGTATATCTCACTGGTCATCCCCAAAGCCAACACCTCCTTTGGCCGCAATTCCTTCCAGTTCTCTGCTGCCAATGACTGGAACAAACTGCAAAAATCTCTGAAGCTGGAGACGCTTATCTCCCTCACTAACTTTAGGCATCAGTTGTCAGAGCACCTTACCGATCACTGCACCTGTACACAGCCCATCTGAAATTAGCCCGCCCAACTACCTCATCCCTATATTGTTATTTATTTTGCTCATCTGTACCCCAGTATCTCTATTTGCACATCATCTCTTGCACATCATTCCAGTGTTAATACTAAATTGTAATTATTTTGCACTATAGCCTATTTTATTGCCTTACCTCCATAACTTGCTAAATTTGCACACTGTATATTAATTGTATTTCTGTTGTATTTTTTTGATTTTTGTTTTGTTTTACCCCATATGTAACTCTGTGTTGTTGTTTTTATCGCACTGCTATGCTTTATCTTGGCCAGGTCGCAGTTGTAAATGAGAACTTGTTCTCAACTGGTTTACCTGGTTAAATAAAGGTGAAATAAAATAAAAATAAATAAAAAAACCGTGATTGGTGAAGCGTGATTTGTCACTCCAGAGAATGCGTTTCCACTGCTCCAGAGTCCAATGGTGGCGAGCTTAACACCACTCCAGCCAATGATTGGCATTGTGCATGGTGATCTTAGGCTTGTGTACGGCTGCTCGGCCATGGAAACTCATTTCATGAAACTCCCGACAAACAGTTCTTGTGCTGATGTTGCTTCCCAAGGCAGTTTGGAACTCAGCAGTGAGTTCCAAACTGTTGCTCCTAGAAGTTTCCACTTCACAATAACTTACAGTTGACCGGGGAAATTCTAGCAGGGCAGAAATTTGATGAACTGACTTGTTGGAAAGGTGGCATCCTATGACGGTGCCACATTGAAAGTCACTGAGCTCTTCAGTAAGGCCATTCTACTGCCAATGTTTGACTATGGATATTGCATGGCTGTGTGCTCGATTTTTATACACCTGTCAGCAACGAGTGTGACTGAAATAGCCGAGTCCACTAATTTGAAGGGGTGTCCACATACTTTCGGATATATAGTGTACTAAACCTGGTATCGAAGTCAAAATTATGGTATCATGACAACAGTAGCAAAGACTACAGCTGGCTGTTCGGGACACACAAGTGAAATTGGTCAAAGGGAAGGACTGGGGTTTGTCCGCGGATCGAAAGGTGACACTGTTGCTAATTAATTAGCTGGGAACACTGTCTGTTATTGCTCTAGTTGAACACAAAGCAGCACCATGGGAAAGAGTGTGAGAGACAGGGATGGAAACAGAGTTGGAGAGAGAGAGCAAGGATGTGGGCAGCTGTCAGTCATTTTAATGATGAGAGGGTGTCACGCGAAAGATCAAACCAGCAGCGGTTTTCATCAGTGCCTTATGATAATAAGACCCAGTGGTGTGTGTGTGTGTGTGTGTGTTTACTTATCTGTGTGCTTCATATAAACAGTGAGACAAAGGGAGTGAGTGTGTAGAGAGTAATAGTGTTTGTGTCATTCTAATATCACTTATCGGCTCCCACTACCCCATTTCTGGTAAGCTCCTGAGGGAACAGCTGAGCTCCATGTACTGAAGTGAATGACACTTTATAGACAGTTGACACATCCAGCCTGAGCTTTCACCACAGTTTAAATAGAATCTCTCACCAGTATGACTTGTGGTCATAATATTATTCCTGGCTGCCGTGCAGTAATAGCAAGCCATTATCTGGGCAATTTTGGCAATACTATTGTCGAATGGTGTTCATAATACACCAGTGTTCATAATGTGATTATCGGCTAGGCTATGCTATATTTTGCAGATTGATTGCTAGAAAGAGCTTTTCTGCAGACTTTGCTGGATGGGGTTAGCGATTGGAGAGAGAGTTAAGCTTTTGTGATGTAAAGCCAGTTACAACAATATGTTTGATAATACATTGCCATGATGAATAATTAATTCCTTGCCTCTCAGGTACATCTCCTCCTGTGTAGATCGTGGCCCAAAGGTATGGGGAGAAAAAAGGCTGTGCATCTATTACAAGTGTTCTTCAAAAAGTTTTCTGAGGAGGCAGGCCAGGCCGATTCCTCCCCACTCTCTCACAACACACATATATATTATATCTAGTACACAGACACGAACACACACACACACACACAAACTCTGCCCCCTCCAGAAAATCACCTCTGAGCCCGTTTGATGCTGTTGCCATGAATAATTGACGCCCCCCCTTCCTGGTTCTGCTCAAGTTGCATCCTGGGACCTCATCAGAGGAACTTTCCCGTAATTACAACAAGCAGCCTTCCTTTTGTTCCCCGGCTGTTTGCAGAGGCATTTTAAGTGAGGACCTTTAAACAGCTTTGCACAGTCGTCATGCCATTGTGGGGACAAAGTGGAGCAGACACCTACAGATGTATGTCTGCACCTTCCTAGCTGTTACATCGTGAAGACAGTCATGTGTCATGTTAATATCAATGCCAGAGGTGTGGAATTATTCAGAGTTGACCGCTTAACTGCAATCCTCTTCAGCAGAGATTGGATTTTTTTGGGGGGCCAACACGGCAACAATATAGTGGGGAAGGTTTTAGCTGCCGACTAATTTGAAATTGTGACTTGACTGAGTCATTTCAGCTACTTACGGTGGATGAGGGAGGGGCTGTGCTTGATTTACTGATGTAATAAGAGCCAGGGTTTGAAATCCTCATCTTGTTGAGGTAATGGTTTGATTTCAAACCTACAATGTTTTTCTATCCCTCATTCATTAAGTGTTATGGAATTTCTTATCACGACATTTTCTTGGTTACCGTCGATGATTTGATGCCCCTGTAAGTACCCAAGGACACTTCAGACAAACCTATACTGACAGCTGCGATGCAACAATTAGCATATCAAGTTCTCGCTGATAGCATGCTTGTTTACATGGTAATTGCTCAATAGACGTCAGAAAACAGGATTGGAAAATATAAGAACTACTGACAGATCACTAGCTAATTCGCAGAAACTAAAATGACATGAATAGTTATTTTTTCCCAACTTGGTAAGCCCTCCAAATGTATGTAGCGAGAATGTTTTAGGTTTGTGGTGAGTCCTGCCCAGTAGTCACTCCAGGGAGATTGGAGGCAGGTTGACCGTTCACGTGATTCCCAAAGTTTAGCCTCCCCCTTTATTCTAAGAGCTTTCGAAGAAGGCCAAGTGACAGTAAAGCCGCCAGAGCTCGCTCCGCTAATCTCTTTTACACACCTTTTATCACCATGACAGAGCGGGAGATGTGATAGACCGCTACACAACAGGCCGGGAAATTCTTCTGACAAAACCGCAAGCAGTGTTTATCCAAATGTCTGGCTTCTATAGTGCAAGGAGGACGCTGCTTAACAGGACTAGAGCACTCGCTGCACAATGAAAGATCCTCCCTGTGGCTAGCAGGGAGCTTTTAAGTGAATGGTTTCTTCCAAACCGGAATATAATGTAGCTATGTCCTGCTGGGGGATATGTGTGGCTTTTGACAAAAGCTGTCAGGGTGGCATGATTGGGTTGATTTTGGGCATTGGTGTAGGATGTCCATCTTTAAGAGGAGAAATTTGTGGAATGAAATCAATTTCAGCTCACTGTACAAACATGCATTTCAATAGTTTGCTAATTTTTTTCTAGAGCTGCTATGTGCTTCACTTCTGTTTTTAGTTCTTCAGAAGATAAATAAACAATATATGATTAGTGTGCTCCAAAACATCTGATGGTGATCATGATCCTCACCATCTGTGGTGGTTCTCCAAAGAGAATGAGCATTGTTTGTGTTTGGATATGATATCTCAAGTCATTCTTTCCTGAACAGTAGCTATTAGCATCGCTATTGTCTCCTGTGTAGGCGCTCAGGAAGGCTTATCCACAGGTAATGGACCGAAAACAAGTGTGCAACCCTCTTCCCTACTGTGGCCCATTAGAGAACAAAGCTCAATCCAGCATATGACATCCACTTTGCAAGGCATCCATGTTAGTCAGATCCTTAGCATCCTCTATTCCCTGGTCTCAGCCATTTGATAAAAAAATTAAACAGTGCTGCCTCTGCAATTTCCCCTCTCCTATCCATTTTTCAAACATATGGCTTTAATATCTCCCATGATGGTCTATTGTAAGTGAACACTAACGTAGATGTGCCTTAAAGTGGAGGGCTCATTGCGCTCCATTAGCCCTCAGTGCAAAGTGTTCACCCAAACCTTTGTAGCGTAGCAGGAACATGGCTCGGGAGAGAGGTCTACCTGGCTTTTGTATCCCTCCATATTGCGATGGGCTCTACATAAAAGTGATATTCACTTAGAGTGCTCTTAAAAGTTAAAACCTTGGACTATTGTTCTTTGGTCTCAATCAATAAAACATATGATCCTCTTGTAGGCATTTCGTGAATATTTAATCTCAATACTTGTTTCCTTTTATCTGCCGGTCTCTAAAGAAAGATCAAGAAATCTTCCCCCAACCATTGACTTTGAATGGTTTGCTTTTATCCATCTCATTTGAAGCGAGGAAAAGTACATTTGAAAGCACAGGGGAGCTAGGTTAATATATTGTGGTGTATTGTCCCAACCCCCAGATCTTGTACAGTTTACAGCACAGTTTTTTTGTTGAATCACGAGACATTCCCGTATCATCAAATTCATTCCCGCTACCGTATATCAGAGCCTTTGTGCAAAGGTTTCCTTGTAAATGTCTACATCAAGAAAGGTTTAAACCAGATGGAGACAATTGATAAGAAATATTCTGTTATTAAATATTACCACTTAGCAGCATTCGCCTGCAAGGGCACAATTTCAGTCCCTTCCAGTCCAATTAATTTCACCCCATACAGTCAGAGAGTCTAATGCAGCACAACAGGGAATTTGGTAATTGTGTAAACCACATTATGCCATTTACCTCAAACAGTAGATAATCTAAGACGTAGTAAGATGAATGACCGCATTTATAGTAAGACAATATGTCCCAGAAGAAAACAAGGTTTACCAACCTGCAGAGGAGTGAAAACAACAATCAAATGTAAATAAGATCTCTACATTTCAGGAGGTAGTAAGTAGTTGGTGTGAGTTGCGGTTCCCCACTAAAACATCTTTGAAGGTTCTCATACGTTTCTATTTGTCTCATCCTCAAATCTTGGACTAATGGGAAATACATATATTAGAGCTTGTTGTAGGGTCTTGGAATGATCACAAGAAATCTGGATACATAGGCTTCCTTTCCCATAAGAGTAAGCTGTAGTTTCCCCTTGACTTGACTTTCACCTTCCACCATATCTCACCGATTGATGACGTGGTAATCGATTTACAAAAAGCATGTTTCAGAGGATTACAATAGTCTTGGGTCTAAAGCTCTAAATGGTGGAGATCCCATTAGGGCATAGGTCAACCACTATCTGTGCGAGGTCAACAGGGGTCAGCAGTTAGACTTGTTAGGGGTCGTTATAATCAATGATAGTCCACTGACCTCACTGCTTTTAGCGGAAATGAAAACATGATCACCACATGTCAAAAATAGAAGTGTATTGAAGATACAGTATCTGTATTTGTCACAGTGTGTACATTTGCTGGTTCAATGTAGAGTAGAAGAGTGTACATGCACTGGTTCAGTGTACCGAACCCTGTGACCTTTATTTTGGAGGTGTTCAGAACAAGGTTAAGGGCAGAGACAGCTTGTTGGACACTAAAAAAGCTTTGTTGTAGCATTTAACATAACATTTTGGGACGGCCCAGCTGAGTATAAGACTGTATCATCTGCATATACAGTGGCTTGCGAAAGTATTCACCTCCTTGGCATTTTTCCTGTTTTGTTGCCTTACAACCTAGAATTAAAATGGATTTTTTTGGGGGGGTTGTATCATTTGATTTACACAACATGCCCCCCAAAGTCAATACTTTGATTTGATTTGATTTGTAGAGACACCTTTTGCATTAATTACAGCTGCAAGTCTCTTGAGGTATGTCTCTATAAGCTTGCCACATCTAGCCACTGGGATTTTTGCCCATTCTTCAAGGCAAAACTGCTCCAGCTCCTTCAAGTCGGATGGGTTCAGCTGGTGTACAGCAATCTTTAAGTCTTACCACAGATTCTCAATTGGATTGAGGTCTGGGCTTTGACTAGGCCATTTCAAGACATTTAAATGTTTCCCCTTAAACCACTCGAGTGTTGCTTCAGCAGTATGCTTAGGGTCATTGTCCTGATGGAAGGTGAACTTCCGTCCCAGTTCTCTGGAAGACTGAAACAGATTTCCCTCAATAATTTCCCTGTATTTAGCGCCATCCATCATTCCTTCAATTCTGACCAGTTTCCCAGTCCCTGCCGATGAAAAACATCCCCACAGCATGATGCTGCCACCACCATGCTTCACTGTGGGGATGGTGTTCTTGGGGTGATGAGACATGTTGGGTTTGCGCCAGACATAGCGTTTTCCTTGATGGCCAAAAAGCTTAATTTTAGTCTCATCTGACCAGAGTACCTTCTTCCATATGTTTGGTGGTGCCCCTTGCTTAGTGGTGTTGCAGACTCTGGGGCCTTTCAGAACAGGTGTATATATACTGAGATCATGTGACAGATCATGTGACACTTAGATTGCACACAGGTGGACTTTATTTAACTAATGATGTGACTTCTGAAGGTAATTGGTTGCACCAGATCTTATTTAGGGGCTTCATAGCAAAGTGAATATGCACGCACCACTTTTCCGTAATTCATTTTTTAGAATTTTTTGAAATTTTTTTTTTTCACTTCACCAATTTGGACTATTTTGTGTATGTCCATTACATGAAATCCAAATAAAAATCAATTTAAATTACAGGTTGTAATGCAACAAAATAGGAAAAATGCCATGGGGGATGAATACTTTTGCAAGGCACTGTAAATGGATGAGAGAGCTTCCTACTGCCTGAGCTACAGTGGGGAAAAAAGTATTTAGTCAGCCACCAATTGTGCAAGTTCTCCCACTTAAAAAGATGAGAGAGGCCTGTAATTTTCATCATAGGTACACGTCAACTATGACAGACAAAATGAGGAAAAAAAATCCAGAAAATCACATTGTAGGATTTTTTATGAATTTATTTGCAAATTACGTTGGAAAATAAGTATTTGGTCAATAACAAAAGTTTCTCAATACTTTGTTATATACCCTTTGTTGGCAATGACACAGGTCAAACGTTTTCTGTAAGTCTTCACAAGGTTTTCACACACTGTTGCTGGTATTTTGGCCCATTCCTCCATGCAGATCTCCTCTAGAGCAGTGATGTTTTGGGGCTGTCGCTGGGCAACACAGACTTTCAACTCCCTCCAAAGATTTTCTATGGGGTTGAGATCTGGAGACTGGCTAGGCCACTCCAGGACCTTGAAATGCTTCTTACGAAGCCACTCCTTCGTTGCCCGGGCGGTGTGTTTGGGATCATTGTCATGCTGAAAGACCCAGCCACGTTTCATCTTCAATGCCCTTGCTGATGGAAGGAGGTTTTCACTCAAAATCTCACGATACATGGCCCCATTCATTCTTTCCTTTACACGGATCAGTCGTCCTGGTCCCTTTGCAGAAAAACAGCCCCAAAGCATGATGTTTCCACACCCATGCTTCACAGTAGGTATGGTGTTCTTTGGATGCAACTCAGCATTCTTTGTCCTCCAAACACGACGAGTTGAGTTTTTACCAAAAAGTTATATTTTGGTTTCATCTGACCATATGACATTCTCCCAATCCTCTTCTGGATCATCCAAATGCACTCTAGCAAACTTCAGACGGGCCTAGACATGTACTGGCTTAAGCAGGGGGACACGTCTGGCACTGCAGGATTTGAGTCCCTGGAGGCGTAGTGTGTTACTGATGGTAGGCTTTGTTACTTTGGTCCCAGCTCTCTGCAGGTCATTCACTAGGTCCCCCCCGTGTGGTTCTGGGATTTTTGCTCACCGTTCTTGTGATCATTTTGACCCCACGGGGTGAGATCTTGCGTGGAGCCCCAGATCGAGGGAGATTATCAGTGGTCTTGTATGTCTTCCATTTCCTAATAATTGCTCCCACAGTTGATTTCTTCAAACCAAGCTGCTTACCTATTGCAGATTCAGTCTTCCCAGCCTGGTGCAGGTCTACAATTTTGTTTCTGGTGTCCATTGACAGCTCTTTGGTCTTGGCCATAGTGGAGTTTGGAGTGTGACTGTTTGAGGTTGTGGACAGGTGTCTTTTATACTGATAACAAGTTCAAACAGGTGCCATTAATACAGGTAACGAGTGGAGGACAGAGGAGCCTCTTAAAGAAGAAGTTACAGGTCTGTGAGAGCCAGAAATCTTGCTTGTTTGTAGGTGACCAAATACTTATTTTCCACCATAATTTGCAAATAAATTCATAAAAAATCCTACAATGTGATTTTCTGGATTTCTTTTTTCAATTTGTCTGTCATAGTTGATGTCTACCTATGATGAAAATTACAGGCCTCTCTCATCTTTTTAAGTGGGAGAACTTGCACAATTGGTGGCTGACTAAATACTTTTTTCCCCCACTGTATGTTGTTAATGTAAATTGAGAAGCGCGTGGGGCCTAGGATTGAGCCTTGGCGTACTCACTTGGTGACAGGCAGTGGCTGATGCAGCAGATGTTCTGACTTTACACACTGCACTCTTTGAGAAAGGTAGTTAGCAAACCAGGCCAAAGACCCATCAGAGACACCAATACTCCTTAGCCGACACAAAATAATGGAATGGTCTACAGTATCAAACGCTTTGGCCAAGTCAGTAAAAATAGCAGCACAACATTGCTCAGAATCAAGGGCAATGGTGACATAATTTAAGACCTTTAAGGTTGCAGTGACACATCCATAACCTGAGCGGAAACCAGATACTATAGACATCAAGAAAGTTTTTCCAACACTTATGATAAACAGGGCAACATATAAATTGGCCTATAACAGTTAGGATCAACTTGATCTACCCCTTTAAATAAATAACGCACTGTGGCTGCCTTCCAAGCACTGGGAACCTCCCCAGAGAGGAGAGACAGGTTAAAAAGGTGAGAGAGAGGCTCGGCGATGATAGGGGCTGCAACCTTATAGAAGAAAGGATCTAAACCATCTGAGGGGTCAAGTTTAAGGAGCTCCTTTTGCACCTCAGACTCAGTGACTGCCTGCAGGGAGAAACGTTGTAGCGGGGCAGGGGAAAAAGAGAGAGGAGCATCAGGGCTAGTCGCATTAGAAGGGCTGGGAGATGAGGAAGTGTTGGACGGGCAAGCAGGCATAGCTGAGTCATATAGGAATCCTGACTTAATGAAGTGGTGATTAAAGAGCTCAGCCATACGCTCCAAATCATCAACATTAAGAGACATGGGCAGGGCCTCCCAAGCAGTGTGTCAAGAAGAAGTGTGGCTTGGCAAGGTTGTGTTTCGGAGGACGCATGGCTCTCGACCTTCGCCTCTCCCGAGTCCATACCGGAGTTGCAGCGATGGGACAACACTGTAACTACCAATTGGATATCACGCAATTGGGGAGAAAAAGGGGTAAAAAGGATGTGTCAATATATGTAAAAATTTGTCGAAAGAACAGACGACTCTTGGTCGACCAATATTTTTTTTTTGTCGGGGACAGCCCTAAAATGGTTCTTCATTTTTTAAGAGCACGCTAACAGTCAACAAGTTGCAAGACGTGCCACGGAGGCAAGAGGTTGTCCAAAACCAATCTGAGAAATGGCAAGGATTTGAATGCCCAGCTGTCTTGCCAGTTGGGTTATCAGGCATCTGTTCATCTAGCAGATCATAGATCCTATAGTCTACAGAGCATTATCTCTGTGTAGTGAGGTCATTGAGCTTGTCTGATGCATTAAGCACACGGTTTGATTAAATAATTAAGACGACACAAATGACTAGAGGGAGTTCGACCAGCAATTGATTTGATTGTGCCGTGCCGGGCTCAGACTTGCTGCGGGGCCTCCTGTAGCTCAGTTGGTAGAGGATGGTGCTTGCAACGCCAGGATTGTGGGTTCGATTCCCACTGGGGGCCAGTATGAAAAATGTATGCACTCACTAACTGTAAGTCGCTCTGGATAATAGTGTCTGCTAAATGACTAAAATGTAAATGTAAAATGTAAAAATAAATGTAAAAAAGACAGTGAGTGACTGTCACCCGTTGTGTCTCTCTCCTCCCTGCTGCAGCGACCACCACAGAACATCAAAGTGTTTATCGCGCTGTCCATGTTGCTTAAGCTGCAACATAATTACAGCCATTTCTGACTGAAAAGTTCTACCAAAATCCCTCATTTGTTTAGGAAAAACATTCCCTATGCCCTCAACCCTTGCTCTCTTTACGTGACACATGTATGCATCGCTTACAAAGACCTATTCGCACGGGACTGTCCTACCTTATCTGTTGACTGAAACCAGACCGTTGCCCTTCTCCTCTCCATAGGATACATGAGATTTAACAATAACATCAGCAGACAGGAATTGCACTGTTACTGGCCAGGATGTGGCATGCCAACTGCCTCCCTGAAAGCTTCACTATTTTCCCAGTTTCTGTACTTAACCAGCTCTGTTCTAGTTCTATTCTGTATTTTTGAGACTGTGAATGTCTTCAGGTCTGCCTTGAACGTGCCCAAAAGCAATTGGTGTCAGCATTTGGGTTTAAAATATCAATCTCATTCTAATGGTATTATATTGCTGTTTTTTCAATGACTGATGGCGATTAGGGATACATTAATCTGTGCCTTGAGGCATCTGAAGCTGTAATCTTCTTACTTGCCCCGATTCCCTTTGTTTGTGATGTGATTGTCACAACACAGAACTCTGAAATGCACTTAATTAGTTTAAAATGTGTCTGAATTAGGTGTTCGACATCCCAGATCAAAACAGTATGTCATTTTGAATAACGCAAGCAATGACGAGGCAATAACAAGCTTTGTTTAGCTGGTAGCTAGCTAGATAAAATTCAAACAAACATATAAGAAAACACATTTTGATTCTTAAAACATGAACATGTTACAGTGCCATTTTACATCTTACTTTTAAGTCTCGTAAATTGACTGGCATGTTGTGTTTTAGCTATCAGACATAAGTGTCAAAACTGAATGAAAACATGCAGTGCCTTCAGAAAGTATTCAGACCCCTTGAATTTTTCCACATTTTGTTACGTTACAGCCTTTTTGTAAAATGGATGAAGAAAAATCCTCAGCAATCTACACAGAATAACCCATAATGACAAAGCAAAAACAGGTTTTTACAAATGTTTGCAAATGTATTAAAAATAAAAAACAGAAATACCTTAAATACATAAGTATTCAGACCCTTTGCTATGAGACTCGAAACTGAGCTCAAGTGCATCCTGTTTCCATTGATCATCCTTGAGATGTTTCTACAACTTGATTGGAATCCACCTGTGGTAAAGTCAATTGATTGGACATGATTTGGAAAGGCACACACCTGTCTATATAAGGTTACACAGTTGACAGTGCATGTCAGAGCAAAAACCAAGCCATGAGGTCAAAGGAATTGTCCGTAGAGCTCCGAGACAGGATTGTGTCGGCACAGATCTGGGGAAGGGTACCAAAAAATGTCTGCAGCATTAAAGTGGCCTCCATCATTCTTAAATGGAAGAAGTTTGGAACCACTGAGACTCTTCCTAGAGCTGGCAGCCCGGCCAAATTGAGCAATCGGGGCAGAAGGGCCTTGGTCAGTGACCAAGAACCCGATGGTCACTCTGACAGAGCTCCAGAGATCCTCTGTGGAGATGGGAGAACCTTCCAGAAGGACAACCATCTCTGCAACACTTCACCAAATTGGCCTTTATGGTAGAGTGGCCAGATGGATGCCACTCCTCAGTAAAAGGCACATGACAGCCCGCTTGGAGTTTGCCAAAAGGCACCTAAAGACTCTCAGATCATGAGAAACAAGATTCTCTGGTCTGATGAAGCCAAGATTGAACTCTTTGGCCTGAATGCCAAGTGTCACGTCTGGAGGAAACCTGGTACCATCCCTACGGTGAAGCATGTTGGTGGCAGCATCATGCTGTGGGGATGTTTTTCAGCGGCAGGGACTGGGAGACTAGTCAAGAGCGAGGGCAAGATGAATGGAGTAAAGTACAGAGAGATCCCTGATGAAAACCTGCTCCAGAGACTGGGGCGAAGGTTCACCTTCCAACAGGACAACGACCCTAAGCACACAGCCAAGACAACGCAGGAGTGGCTTCGGGACAAGTCTCTGAATGTCCTTGAGTGGCCAAGCCAGAGCTCAGACTTGAACCCGATCGAACATCTCTGGAGAGACCTGAAAATAGCTGTGCAGCGAAGCTCCCCATCTAATCTTACAGAGCTTGAGAGGATCTGCAGAGAATAATGGGAGAATCTCCCCAAATACAGATGTGCCAAGCTTGTAGCGTCATACCAAAGAAGACTCAATGCTGTAATCGCTGCCAAAGGTGCTTCAACAAAGTACTGAGTAAAGGGTCTGAATACTTATGTAAATGTGATATTTCTGTTTTTTTAAAGGGTCTGAATACTTTCCGAAGGCACAGTACATTTCTGGCATTGATTAAAATAGACAATCCTCAGGGATGGGGTAAAAAAGGCTGTGTTTCAAGTGTTAAATTGGCTTTCAACAGAAATTTAATCTACACTTTGTGTTGCGTTCAACATTAATCGAAATGATTATGCAGATTGTTTTAGAGGATTGCTTTTTATAGCTGCCTATTTGTTAGCAATTTTGGATGAAAATTATAAACTTTTTATGACTCATGAATGTTCAACAGCTGCACAAATTGCAGTATCATTATCTCTGTGAAATGTGATTTTGAAAATATCTTTAGAACATTAGAATCTTGAGCAGCAAGTATAGGCTACTATCATTTGCTTTGCTCTGTTACTTTGACATCAGCCATTTTTAAGTTGTAAAATGTTTATATGTAGTGATTGACTGAGGTCTATGAAATGTTTAGAGCGTTTTTTTCAACCTTAATACCTTATAAGATTGATATTCTGTGCAATGTAACATTTTCAAAAGCAGCCTAAGATATTTAGTATAGATGGGAATGCTCCAAGGACTGAGATATTAGTATCTCAGCGAGAACGCTGCTGTTCACTTTGAACACTCAAGCAACCATTGCCTCCCCTGTACTTGAAGAGGCATTTACTCACTTCCCTGCCATGCCCGTCCAATTAATTTCTCTGCATATTTTAACCTGTGTCGCTCGGCTCATAACTCTGTGTCTATATGTTCACTGACTTTGGCAGGCTGCTTTAAATGTGACACTGTAGCCTTTTCATGGCATCAGCAAACCAGCGCTTTTACTTAAAAACAGAATAAAATAGTATAACTCCCTTGTTGTTGTACGTATTTCTAACATCATTAATTATTATGCTAGAATATGCTTATATAGCATGTTCCCTGTTCAGTGTCAGCCTATTTCACAAAAACTGTGATTTACATATTTCGAAGGTGCATACTGTGTAGGAATCCATGTATTTTCACTGGTATTTGTGAATTCCAAGCTAGGCTCCAAACCATCCAACCCCTTATTGATGCTCCCTTCCAGGGGGTTGTCTGGGGGTGTGTCTGTGCCACCTCGTTCATTTTCACAAGGCTTTGTGGAGCCTGGAAGGCGAGGCAAAAAGAGCATTATAAAACTGGTTGTTTGGATGCTGATTGGACAAGCAGCGTTCCAAGCTGTGCTGTATTGGCCGTCACAACCACACTATGCCTGCTAACAACTCCATCTGAAAATGATCACTGCGCCTCCATAAGAGTATCATGTTTATGTTGCTGTCTGAATAATAATCTCTTGTATTTATCTCAACTCGCATATTATTTCCTCTTGCTTCCAGCCTTGCATTTAGTTAGGTACAGCGGGGGTTAATATAAACCTCGCTGTCTGCCTGTCCGACTTTGGAAACAATGTTTCACTTTTGAATTTCAATCTCTTTACCATTCATAGAGAGTGAACGGTGCCTAGACGAGACAACTTTTTCTGAGACAGGCTAAGTCGTGCTTCAACGACATTATCATGCACATACCCAAGTAAATGCCAATAGAAAAAAAGCTACAACAAAAGAAAATGCAGCTAGTGTAATTTCATTCCAGTTTCAATGTTTGACGTAACTGAGTTAGCTGAAGCTGGCTAGCTAGCTAGCAAGTAACATGAAGTTATCCAGCCTGCATTGCAATAATTTTGTTTAGAACGGACAACCTATGCAAAATTATTCAAGGGGTGGGTCTAATCCTGAATGCTGATTGGTTACCACCGGCTAAATCTATGACGTTAAAATGCCTATTTACTCTGTTCCATCTGACTGCGCTATCCACTGTCTCATCAGCCCAGCCAAGCAATTTATAAACATGATCTCCACTATAAAAAGCATCTGGACATTATCTCACATTTCTTTTAGACTAACATTTAGTTTTCAACAGCGGAGATTTGTATAAACCTTGCTGTCTGTCTCTCCGACATTTGCACCATTGTTTCAATATTCAAATTCGATATCCAGCTGTCCCATAGTAATGAACGTGTCAGGCCGAGACAGGCAGGCAGTGTTTCTCAGGCAGTCTAAATCATGAATCAGCTGGCATAATTTGTATGGATATATACAAAGAAATGTAAATTGAAAAAAGGTAAAACAAAACTAAGTGCAGCTAGTTTGCAGTCTTTCCAGCTTCAGTTTGAAGTGATTGTTTTAGCTGGGTTGTTGGCTAGCTCCTCTGAACAACAGTGTCCTGACAAGTGAGCACATTTTCTATGCCAGGCGAAATCGCGCCTCATTAGCTCATTGTTATGGATGTATCCAAATAAATGTCACTAGAAAACAGCTTAAACAAATGCCAATGGAGCTACTTTGCTGTTATTCTGGCTGCACTTTTTGATGTGACTGTAAATTAGCCGTAGTTAGCTAGCTAGCAAGCAAGGGATAAGAATGCCAGCCAGTATGGCAATGGAACATTTGGAATGAGCGACTGGGTCGCGTCCATAGATACAGAACAAAAAGACTGAATGATTGGGTCGCGTCTCTAGCAACCAAACCGATAGAACGAATGACCAGCCGGCTTGGGTAGCAACCCTAGATTTGTGTTGGGACTATATCTTGTGGAAGGATGAAATATTATGAATAAATTCATCAAAATAATGTTTTAATGAAAATATGTCAATCATTATTTGAATGTGTTGGTAACCCTTTGTATAAAAGTGATAATGCCCTCGAAGCCGGTGTTTGAAGGTATATTGGCACAACACCCGTGCCAATATGTGACTAGTTTCAGGAAACTAGGCGGATGTCGCCGGTCACTACTTCACAGGAGAGCCATTTGAACGTAACCTTTTTTTTATGAAAATGTGTTTTTTTTGGCAGAAATGCCTTCTGGAACATGTGAACTTTCATGTGCCTTCATAACAAACGTGTATGCCATCTGTAAATACAAATAAAATTGTTAAATTATGAGCCTAGTTGGTTAAGCTACAGAAAAAGACAGCAACCTTCCCGCTAGCCATGATTGGCTGAGATAATGAGTGGGCTGGACATGCCGAGAGAGGAGTTCGGATTCGTCTGCCATATAGCATGCTTCTGTCTATTTGAGCTGGTCAGTATGTGTAGGTAATCCTGTCTAACACGGCTAATTTTGACAGAAAGTTGTTTCATTTCAATTTAAAGTGTACTGTTAGCTAGCCTGCTAACTTAAGCTGGCTGGCTCGCTAGCTAATGTTATGTGTGTGATCATATTATTCGTATCTCAGAGCCATTTGCTTGCTAACATTGAACCTGGTTGGTTAGCTACCTGCAGATTCATGCAGGGTAGTAACGTTATGAGTTGGGATTATGGTTCATTGTTTAGGTTGGCTTTGCTTGGCTAGTTAGAGCCTAATGTTAGCTAGCTAACATTGAATCTGGTTGGTTAAGTACCTGCAGATTCATGAAGGGTAGTAACGTCATGAGTTGGGATTATGGTTCATTGTTTAGATAGCTAGCTAACGTTAGCTGGCTTGCTCGCTAGCTAACATTACGTGTATGATCTTATTATTTGTATCTCAGAGCTATTTACTTGGCTAATTAGAGCCTAATGTTAGCTAGCTAACATTGAACCTGGTTGGTTAGCTACCTGCAGATTCATGCAGGGTGGTAACGTCATGAGTTGGGATTATGGTTCATTGTTTACCTAGCCAGCTACATGTTTTAACAAAAGACTCCACTATGCAAGTAACCATTTCGGGCGCGTTCGTAAATTCAGTCTGAGTATGCCAGAGCGCAGAATAACTGATGAATTTACGAATGCACAACACCGGTTGAATATGTCCGGTGTCAGAAAACGTCGGCAAAAAAGCGTAATTAAATTGTTGCCAGCACAGTTACAGTCACCAACGCTCTGAATAACATGAAAACAGCCTACACCCCATTGACCATTTTACTCGCCCTAGCAGAGCTGGTTAGGCTGTTTTCATGTTATCCAGAGGTAAACAATTAACCATAATCCAAATTTTGTGTCTGGAAGAAGCTAGCCAATGTTAGCCAGTTAGCTTGGGTGCTTGACTGCCGTTGTGAGGTCAGAACGCTTGGATCAACCATACTCATCGGCCAGAGCGTCAGGTGTGCGCTCTGAACGCTCCGAGAGCGAAACGAGATGGGTGGGGCTAAAGCTTAAGAGGGTGTGAACGATGCTGAATGGGTGTAGACAAAGAAGAGCTCTTCAGTAGGTACCAAAACATTCAAAGGCCATTTTCTCAAATGTGAAATTGCAAGTTGATCAACTTTCAAAGCAGAATTACCATCTCATTGTTCTCTTAAATGCAGTCTATGATATACAATTTTGTAGCTCTGTTTCTCTGCTTTTATCCAATGTAAAAAACACAATTTCAAATTTTGCTACATAAGACCGAATCAAGGTGGTCGGTCACATATATCCTCCAAACACTGGCTTCTCGGGCATTATCACTTAAATAATTAACGACTTTTGGTCTGTAGCAACATGGCCAAAATAACTAACAACCAGATTTGTGTCCCGAAATATCTTCTGTTGGAAGAATGACATTTAATGAATTTGCTTATCAAAATAAGGTTTTAATGAAAATATGTAATTCATTGTTATTTTAATATGTTGGTAAGTTTTATAAGAGCAATAAGGAATGTGAGGCAGTGCTGTATCATGAATACAGTCACAGGCAAATGGGTTGACTAGCCCTCAGGCGCTATCAAGCTGAACAATGCCATTTACCTGTGACTGTATTCATCATACAGCAATTCCTCTTGTGCCTTATTGGTTAAATAATGACTCGATGCCAGTCTATGCTGCGTCCCAAATGGCACCCTATTCCCTACATTGTGCACTTTTTTGGGCCCTGGTCAAAAGTAGGAGTAGGGGACCTTGTGCATTTCAGGTAAAATAACAACCCAATGTTTATATCCTAGGACAAATTAGCTAACAACAGCAAGCTAGCTAGCTAAATTGACATAAATGTTTAATGCTTTTCGACCTGTCCCCAAATGAATATAGTTGGTTCAGAGTTGGTTTTGATATTTCAACCTGCGTGTCCTGATCGCGTCTGTGGGTGGACAAAATCAACATGTGCGCGATGGAGCACGCGGACGCACATGAGTTGGTCAGCATGTAATGAATTTATCCTCTGCAGCAGAGGTAACTCTGGGTCTTCCTTTCCTGTGGCGGTCCTCATGAGAGCCAGTTTCATCATAGTGCTTGATGGTTTTTGCGACTGCACTTGAAGAAACTTTCAAAGTTCTTGAACTTTTCCGTATTGACTGACCTTAATGTCTTAAAGTAATGATGCTGTCGTTTCTCTATGCTTATTTGAGCTGTTCTAATTCCACAAATTAACTTTTAAGAAGGTACACCTGTTAATTGAAATGCAATCCAGGTGACTACCTCATGAAGCTGGTTGAGAGAATGCCAAGAGTGTGCAAAGCTGTCATCATGGCAAAGGGTGGCTACTTTGAAGAATCTCAAATATAAAATATATTTAGATGTGTTTAACACTTTTTTGGTTACTACATGATTCCATATGTGTTATTTCAAAGTTTTGATGTCTTCACTATTATTCTACAATGTAGAAAATAGTAAAAATAAAGAAAAACCCTTGAATGAGTAGGTGTGTCCAAACGTTTGACTGGTACTGTAGATATTATCCATGAAGTTACAAAATTACTCAGCAGTACATTTTCAGAACTGGCAGCTTCATTAAATAGTACCTGCAAAACACCAGTCTCAACGTCAACAGTGAAGAGGCGACTCCGGGATGCTGACCTTCTAGGCAGAGTTGCAAAGAAAAAGCCATATCTCAGACTCTCCATCTTAATCTTTTATTTTTATTGGCCAGCCTGAGATATGGCTTTTCCCGGTGAAGCATTGAGCTGACTGCACCAACCTCTGGGGAGCCCTGCAGTTGCGGCCAGTGCAGTTGAAGTACCTGGCGGTGATACAGCCCGACAGGATGCTCTCAATGGTGCATCTGTAAAAGGATGAGGGTCTTAGGGACCAAGCTGAATTTCTTCAGCCTCCTGAGGTTGAAGAGGCGCTGTTGCGGCTTCTTCGCCACACTGTCTGTGTGGCTGGGCCATTTCAGATTGTCAGTGATGTTTACGACCCCGTCGATGTGGATGGGGCCGTTCTCCCTCTGCTGTCTCCTGAAGTCCACGATCACCTCCTTCGTTTTGTTGACGTTGAGGGAGAGGTTATTTTCCTGGCACCACTCCGCTAGCCCTCACCTCCTCCCTGTAGGCTGTCTTGTCATTGTTGGTAATCAGTCCTACCACTGTTTTGTCATCTACAAACTTGATTGAGTTGGAGGCGTGCGTGGCCATGCAGTCATGGGGCAACAGGGAGTACAGGAGGGGGCTGAGCATGCACCCTTTTGCACGCAACCCTCTGTGTTGAGAATCAGCATAGTGGAGGTGTTGTTGCCTACCTTCAACACCTGGGGGGCGGCCTGTCAGGAAGTCCAGGACCCAGTTGCAGAGGGCGGGGTTCAGACCCAGGGCCCCAAGCTTAATGATGAGCTTGGAGGGTACTATGGTGTTGAAGGCTGAGCTGTAGTCAATGAACAGCATTCTTACGTAGGTATTCCTCTTGTCCAGATGGGATAGGGCAGTGTGCAGTGCGATGGCGAATGCATCATCTGTGGATCTATTGGGGCAGTATGCGAATTGATCCTTATCTAGCCTCTCAAAGCACTTCATGATGACAGAAGTGAGTGCTACGGTGCGATAGTCATTTAGTTCAGTTACCTTCGCTTTCTTGGGTACAGGAACAATGGTGGACATCTTGAAGCAAGTGGGGACAGCAGACTGGGATAGGAAGAGATTGAATATGTCCGTAAACACCAGCCAGCTGGTCTGCGCATGCTCTGAGGACGTGGTTAGGGATGAGAGGCGGAGGTGTACGGAGAATGAGAGATCACAGTCCTCGGGAGCGGCCGTGTCGGCGGCACTGTGTTATCCTCAAACGGGCTTAGAAGGTGTTTATCTTGTCGGTGAACAAGACTTAGTGTCCGTGACGTGGCTGGTTTTCCCTTTATAATATGTGATTGTCTGGAGTCCCTGCCACATACGTCTTGTGTCTGAGCTGTTGAAATCCACTTTTTCTCTGTACTGACGTTTTGCCTGTTTGATTGCCTTACGGAGGGCATAACTAGACTGTTTGTATTCAATCATATTCCCAGTCACTTTGCTGTGGTTAAATGTGGTGGTTCGCACTTTCAGTTTTGCGCGAATGCTGCCATCTACCTGCGGTTTTTGGTTTGGATAGGTTTAATTGTCATAGTCGGAACATCATCCCCTATACACTTCCTGATTAACTCAGTCACCGTGTTAGTGTATACATCAATGTTATTCACAGACGCAACCTAGAACATGTCCCAGTCCGCAAGATCAAAACAGTCTTGAAGCATGCATTCTGATTGGTCAGACCAGCATTGAATAGACCTTAGCACGGGTACTTCCTGTTTGAATTTCTGCCTATAGGAAGGGAGGATCAAAATGGAGTCGTGATCTGATTTGCCGAAGGGAGGGCGGGGGAGGGCCTTGTAGCCATCCCGGAAGGGAGAGTAACAATTGTTGAGAGTTTTTGAAGCCCGAGTACTACAGGCAATTTGTTGATAAAACTTCGGTAGCGTTTTCCTCAGATTTGCTTTATTAAAGTCCCCAGCTACAATAAATGCGGCCTCAGGATATGCGGTTTCCAGTTTGCACAAGGTCCAGTGTAGTTCCTTGAGACCTGTCGTGGTATCGGCTTGAGTGGGAATACACACAGCTGTGACAATAACCAAAGACAATTCTCTAGGGAGGTAATACGGTCGGCATTTGATTGTGAGGTATTCTAGGTCGGGTAAACAAAAGGACTTGAGTTCCTGTACGTTACTACAATCACACCATGAAATGTACACCTCTGCCTTTCTTCTTCCCGGAGAGTTCTTTATTCCTATCCTCACGATGTACTGATAACCCAGCTGGCTGTATGGACAGGGACAGTATATCTGGAGAGAGCCATGATTCCATGAAAAAGAGTATGTTACAGTCCCTGATGTCTTTCTGGAAGGAGATCTTCGCCCTGAGCTCGTCTACTTTATTGTCCAGGGACTGAACATTAGCGAGTAATATACTCAAAAGTGGTGGATGGTGTAAATGCCTCCTGAGTTGGACTAAATGTCCACTCTGAATACCTCTTCTCCGCCGGCAGCATCTTGGAGCAGCCTCTGAGATAAGTTCAATCGCCTTGAAAGGTACGAACAAAGGATCCAATTAAGGAAAGTCATATTCTTGGTCAAAATGCTGGTGAGGTACCGCCTCTCTGATATCCCAAAGTTATTTCTGTCTGGATGTAATAATACAAAGAACGTTCTGGGCTAATAACGTGAGAAATAACAAAAGAATGTTGCTTAGGAGACTGAAACAAGGTGGGCCATGTCCATCGGCACCATCTTCCAAATCGGTAAATAACAAGCGTTTTCAAGTGCAACTTTGTAAATATGGTTTTGGGAAACATTTCGGCGATTTAACGCTTTAGGGAGACCGAGCCCAGATCAAGGAAAGGCGTTTATACTTTCATCACTTTTGTTTTCACAGATTTATTGATCGATGTAGAGTTAATTATTTTTGTGAAACAACTTTGTGCCGAAAAAGAAAGGAACAAAATCAATTTTTCTGGTTCCATTTTAACCAAGCGAGTTTTGGTGGTAAAATATCTACACAACACTGCCCCCACTGTAGTGCAAGGAATAATATGCTCCATTTTTTATTTATTTTAAAGAAATGTGCATTGCAAGCACCGTAGGCAGGCCTACGTACTACAAGGAACCGGCCACTTTGTGACGAAAAATGACATTCACTTACTGCGTTGCGCTCCGAATCTTTTTGTTGCATAAATTGTGGATTGGCTGTAAATGGAATGAAATATCTCCAACCTCAACATCCAATTGTGGCAGACATTTTCATTAATCCCCATCAGGGAATGTGATCTGATAGATGGAAAGAGCCCTGAGCTGATGCTAGCTACGCATTGATATCCCCCACCCAACAGATGGGTATCATGTAACGGAGCATGCAACAGGAAGAGAAGCCACTCAGTTTGGCCCTTATGTCTAATAGGAAGCCAAATTGGGGGGGTTGTTGTTATCAGGTTTCCTGTTGTAAGCCCCATCTGCGCCCCCACCCACCCCGACCCCACTTTGATACAGTAGCAAAGAAAAAGTGAGAGGAGGAGCTGAGAGTAGCATGTCAGAATGCCTGGCCCTCAGACGGTCAGAGTCGAACCACACTGCAGGAGCACACCATATGGTTCAGACCACTCGGCAGAAATGCACTCATGTCCCTCAAGCAGTAACCTAATGTTGCAGGCGTACAAATAATGCCTGAAACTAGACCCTCTACATAATGGTCTTTACGAGAAGAAGAAAAACTGTCAGGGGAGTACTGTTCAACCAATCCAGTAAATGTGGAGGAAGAGTTAAGATGGAGTGTTGCCTTGTTAATGTCCAAAAGCGGAAGTCGAGTCATGGGCTCTCTTTCCATTTCCCCTGAAAACCGGAACATCCGGTTGTTAGGAACTCGGCAGAGGCTACTCAAGCAGATACGCAGAATAAGTGGTAGCCCTGTGGAAAATCGGGGACATGACTGACAAGAACTGATAAAAAGTGTTCAAGAACATCTATCTCATTACGAGATGAGAATTATTCTCTTTATGTTCTTGATGTGGAAATAACTGAAACGGTTCCTGGTTGAATGAACAACAGGCCCCTTCATCTTGTTGGCCTCCTGTTGAGTGTGATGCTGAGCGGATGCCTGGCCCACACACACATCCAAGAATTCCTTTCTCTTTATTGTAGGAATGGCAGGCACTTGGGGGGAGTAGTCAATCCCCCACCCCCAACCCTCCCCAGGCATCCTCATTATCTTTCTCGGGGGCCTGTGGCAGACGAAGAGGGGACAGGCAGAGCTAATTCATCAATAATCTTTACATAATCGCCCCCCCCTCTCTCTCTCTCTCTCTCTCTCTCTCTCTCTCCCCCACTCACTCTCTTTGCCTGAATGCATTCAAGTAGTACATCCCTCCCCCATTCCCACCCCACCCCTCCCGTCCAACACACATAGACGCTTATTCACTCACACACTCTGGCTCACACAAACACGAAAGCCTCTTCCTGAACATATCCAGTGGGAGAGGATGAATCGAGCTGAACAATATCTTTTTTTTTTTATGAGTGTGTGTGTGGTGCAAGAGTCCTTTGAGGCCTGTGTGTCTTAGCCCTGGCTGGGAGCTAAAATGTTGATTATAGACTGAGGCTAGGTGTGGCGAGACAGGGCGGTGTCAAGGCTTTGTCTACAGCATTAAACCCGGGCTTGCGAGGAGGGGTTTGGTCTATCAGGAACTGCTGACGGAGTGGAGCTGCATGTGTGGACTGGATTCAAAGAGCTTCTGTGGGTCTTTGCTGTGGACCACGACTGTACCAAAGGGAATATAAGCACAAGTTCAAGAACCTCTGTAGATCCCCCACAGCTGTGTGCTGCAGCGCAAGCAAGTGAACTACCAGGAATCTGTTCTAGTACTGCGAATATCTGAGGAGATTTATCAGAGAAACACTGATTATTTCTTTACTGACAATCTGTTAACTTGGTGACTGCAAACTATACTGATGATTGAATATACTCCTTTGAAGGGCTATTACTTAAGGACATATACTTTCAATGCCAGGCGATTTGGAATATGGGACTTTTAATCTCTGATTTGGTCTGTCTCGAAAGGCTTTGGCACGTTTATCTCCTGTTGTTGGTACTATTGATAAGTATGTCACATCAATGCTGTTTCTTTATGACTGTGTCCTATGTCTGAGCGTATTGTATTTTATAGCTCGAGGGTATATGTTTTTATTTGTTCTCTTTTCCCAGAGTTTGTCCTTAGATAACACGTTTGAGTGTTGTTCCCACTTTATTTTGTTCTAAAGTATCTCCCTATTTCCCTTTTACATGTTGTCCTCATCAAATATCTTGTTTTGAACGCTTGTGTGTTTTTTCCATTTGTTAGCTACTCAGTCAATTGTAAGACTGACTATTGGTAGGTAATTGAACTTGAGGAACAATCGATTGAGCGTGTGGTGTCGCTGTTTATCTTGTGAACAGCAGATTCGATAAAGATCAGTGTCCTGCAGCTTGTTAACTTCTACAACCCATTTCATTGGACACAATGGGAAACCTGCCTGCAGACCACTTGACACATAATGCCCCTTTATCAAATAATGAGTGTTATCTGTGGCAGTTGCATGCAAAGAGCAGGTGAAATTTGCAAAATAAAAAATACATGTTGCATTGTAAAGATTCTAACCTTTTACTCTCTCTCTTTCTGTCTCTCTTTCTGTGTTCAGCATTTGCAGGTAAAGTATCCCCGACTAGCTCAGATGCTCTCCTGAGCTCTTCGGCAGTCACCCCCACCCCCATCCCTCCGGACATCTACCTTCCCGCCAACTTCAAGCTTTCCAATGCCCAGTTGGCCTTCTTCCTGCGAGAGACCAGGTCCTCGGGCCAAAGCAGCGGTAGCCCCGCCAACGGACACCCTCTCCAGCGTTCCGAGAGCTTTGTGGTCTTCCAGACCAAGGAGCTTCCCGCCGTCAACATAACCTTCGGCCCGTTCACCCAGGACCAGAGCCTGTCCAAGGACATCCTCCAGCCATCCAGCCCTCTGGACATCCCCGGGCGGCTGACGGTCAATTGGAAGGTCCGGGCCTTCATCGTCCAGTCGAGGGTGTTCTCTAGCAACCCTGTGGTCCAGGTGCTCTTCTACATCGCCGGTCGCGACTGGGATGACTTCAAGGTCCAGGACAAGCTGCCCTGCGTGAGGCTCCATGGCTTCCGGGACGTGCGTGAGATCAAGACGTCGTGCCGCCTCCAGGGGAACCTGGCCCAGTGCTTGGCCCAGCTGGAGTTGCCCCCCACCTGGTTCAACACCAATGTGGCCCCCCTGGGCCGGAGGAAAGGCTCCAGCGACAGCCTGGTCATGGAGCTGAGTGGGGAGTCCCTCCAGGCCGAGCTCTACTACACCCTCCACGACCCGGACAGCGGAGGGGAGTGCGGCGAGAGCTCGGGCCGCAGAGGAGGATCACGGGGCGAGCCTCCCTCTCAGCATCCCCTCCTCCGCATTGGTAGCATCAGCCTGTACAAGTCCAGCCAGAAGCAGATGGCTGTGGACAAGCAGCTGGATAAGAACATGTTCTTGAGATTGCCGGAGAAGCCGCTGAAGCCGGGAGAGACCCTCAACATATTCCTCTACCTGGTGCCCAACTCCACAGTGGAGCAGTTCACCCTCAAGTAAGTGGCTCTTTCTCAATGAATCTTTCCTGGATTCCTCACATCCTCTTTCCTAGCCTCATTCTCTTTGGAGGAGAAGGTCAGAGGGAAGGGACCTTGGACCTTCTCCTCCAAAACAGTTGAGGAGGCAAGGAATCGTGGAGTGTGTGCTTTTATAAGGAAACATGGTCAAAAGGGCTGGGACTTACCAGGAACCTCACGATACGATATTATCACGATACTTAGGTGCCGATACGATATGTATGCAATTTTCAGGATTCTGTATTGATACTGTGATTTTATTGCGATTCGATGTTCCAAACAAATTGCTCACCATATGTCTGCTGCAGAGGGACAAGAGAGTCATGAGAAAAGTTTTGATCAGTCATGGAAATTTAAGTACTGAAAACAAATTGGCTCCCTATTTAAAAAGAAGATGGAGAAGCTTGAAGGAATAATACTGGAGTTTGTGCAGGTACAGCCAACTAGTGCAAAAATATTGTTGTGATATTGTGAAAACAATATGATATATTGTCAAAAATAATATTCATCAAAGCAAAGGGTGGCTATTTGAACAATCTCAAATATAAAGTATATTTTGATTTGTTTAACGCTTTTTTTGGTTACTACATGATTCCATGTATTATTTCATAGTTTGGATGTCTTCACTATTATTACTACAATGTAGAAAATAGTGAAAATAAAGAAAAACCCTTGTATGAGTAGGTGTGTCCAAACTTTTGATTGGTAGTGTATATTTAACGAACTTAGTCAACTTGAGTCATCTCAGTCCTTTGAAGTGGTGCCTAAATGTATTGAACAGAATAATTTCCTTACATACTTGCCGGAGTTTACGCAATTAAAAGAGAACTGGGAGATGTTCTCTAGAATGATGAACGTCAAGACATTTTGAAGCGTCTGTTTTTCAACATTCTGTAGGGGAAAAAACACATCTCTAGATGTTGAGAACCGGAGCACTCGATTTCCCCTTTAACAGAGAGGCCTAGCAACCTCATTTCCTAGCGCTATCGATTCAACCAGCACAGTGGAGAAATGAGAGGACTATATCATGTGAAATCTTTTTGAATCTCTCATGTAAGACTCTGCTCCGAGAACATGAGATGAAGATCATTCAGCAACCTCCTGAAAGAGCAGGCATAATGGGTATTAATTGACATCTGTTCAAATTAAATTCCTCATGAGCTGACTCACTTCTTGTCAAATTGGAGCTTAGGGGATACGAGGCATGTCTCCTCTCCCTCGCCCCTGTGTTTCTCACTGTTCTTCCTCTCCGTCAACATAATGGGAGGGTTAGAGTTCCCATACAAAATAACATTATTATTTAAATCCATGAAAGCCTCGGGAAAATGAGCTTTCTTTTTCTACTCTCCTGAAGATGGGGAGAGATGGAGGGGGAGGGGCCCGATATTAAGTGGTATCTGAGGCATGACGGCAAAACTCTTCGTAAACACGGCACCCCCTAATCGTAATGGAAACTCTGACTTCAATTTAGGAATTCACTGTGAATTAATTAGGCTTCAATAACTCATTAAGGCGAACAGGAACAGGCAGTGCTAGGATTTACAGTATGCAGGCAGGAATAGTGCATTAGCGTTATCTCCCCAGTTTAATATTAAAGACTTCTACTACTGTGTGTGTGTGTGTGTGTGTGTGTGTGTGTGTGTGTGTGTGTGTCGGACAGGCATATGATGTGTGTGTGTACTACCTTACATGCATGCTTGATGTGTTTCAGTTTGTGTATAAAGGTATAGATTGTGAGCTGTCTTATGGGCCTTATCCTCACAGAAGTATTTTCACAAGGTCAAGGCTCTTCTCACACTAAACTGAATGTGTGGCTTGAGACCTGACCATTTCTCATAAAATCCAGACTCTGAGGAGGAGAGCCCCAAGCATTTCACTTCGGACCATCACAGCAGTGCCAAGGAGATGCTCCGTCCCCAGAGAGATCTATAGCCTAATATGTGGATTACTTTGTTCCAAGATGTTTCCTGCCTAATCCCTCGCCCTAATGCTGTTGTCATCGATAGATCAATAATTTACTAATAACTTGACCTCATCTGTGGGCCACCCATTCATAACATGTAGGTTTTATAATTAAATTCACTTTAGTGATTTCTAACCACCATTGTCTTACAAAATGACTTTCCATTGCAAACGAGGTTGCCTTAGAAACATAACTTTCAAATATCAGCTCTCATTTAATAGTTGACCCTCCTCTTTTCAATTTCAGTGATTATCTAAGAATTATACTTCATATATTTTTATATCCAGGATACAGTGTTGCATTTCTCTCTCTTTGGGGGATAGAGTGAAGAAGAATGAAAATAGGTGATAGAGGGAAAAGATCCTAGGCAGAGAGACCCTGCGCCAGGTGACTAAATGGGGTGTGCATTTAACAGTGCTGGAAGCCAACTGTTGAGATGTCTCGAACTAGAGCCCTGCATTACCGCGTCGCCCGCAGGACCCGACAGAGAACTGTGCGGCGCACCCTGAATGGTTCATGCTGCGGGTGGGCGGTCAGAAAGACAAATTCCCACAAATTATTTCATAATGGTCGTATTGCCGTTTTAAATGTGCTGTGAATTATTATAAAACCACTTTTATATCACATCAATCTTGTGTCCCTCTCCTCTCCCCACCTCTAACTGGGGTGCATGTTACACAACTGACTCGCGCGCCGGCTTCAAACAGTAGTGGTGGCAAAAACAATTATCCAATGTGATTGAGTTTATGTGGCCAGTTGTGATGAATTATAAGAGGAATTATAAAAGCAATTGTCAGCTTGCAGTTCTCACTGGAAAGTTAATAATGGCTATTATGATTGGGTATTAGTCAGTCTAGCCTATTTGTTGCCTTTGCTTTCTCTTACTGACAGTTCGAGTTGAGATGATTTTGGAATTGGAAAGTGAACTCGTTCCTAATTCCACTTTTTGTCTGGGCTGCTTCAAATAAGTTTGTTTACACTGGAGTTAGTTTTAATAAAATGACTTTATTCCAACCAGCATGTGTCTTATGAAATCATGCATTCATTACACAGTATAATGCATTAGATGGTGGTTTTGAAGGTGTGTAATTCTAACATTGCAGGAGCTGGATGAGATCTGGCGGGAGCAGGTGGGATGTCGGCGGGCCGGCACGGTATGAAATGTCGCGGGAGCGGGTGGGCACGGTACCAATAAATCAGTCCCGCTCAGACCTCTATCTCCACCCTAAAAATATGATTAAATATGTAATAAACAAAGTCTTTAAATATTAATTGAACGCAGCAGAAGTCTACCTCTATCCCTCCCTCCCCTCCCCCCATCTCCTTTCCATTTCTTCTCACTTTGAAGGTCTCGTCTGTTATTGCAGTAGATCACATTCGAGGTGGTGAGGGGAATGAGACTTTGTGACTCTTGGACATTTTTCCCCCCTGGTTCCCATTGTAACAAACGTTTGTGTGCGTTCATGTGCGTCTGGGGAGGACTTATGTAGCTAGGCCTTTAATGTTCCGTTACCATGGAAATAATGATAATGCAATGCATGGCAGTATTAATCATACCCAGCTTGTCTCTGTGATGCTTATCATAATAATATGCCATTTAGCAGACGATTTTATCCAAAGCGACGTACAGTCATACGTGCATACATTTTTTTTGTGTATGGGTGGTCCCGGGGATCGAACCCTCTACCTTGGCGTTACAAGCGCCGTGCTCTACCAGCTGAGCTACAGAGGACCACAGAGGATCATCACCCAGGAAAGCTTCTATTAATTACATGCATAGTTTGCGGCATGTGTCTGTTCTGTATTTTTGATGAGATTGAGGAGTCTGCCTCGATTTTGGGTAGTGAATAAACAGATGAGGAAATGAAATAATTTCATTATGTTGTTCCATTTATGATGCGTTGGAATTATTACCATGTACGTATGTTAGCATACAGTTTATTCGATGATGCCATGACATTTCAATGAACTGTAAGTAAAATGCTGCCTTATACGTACATATTGGCCTGTATACATGTACACTGTATATATCCGAGTGCCTTAGTAACAAATGAGAGCCAATTTGAGCTTGATGAGAAAGGTTATAGAGTTACGTTAGCTACAGTGACCAGTATGGGCGGCAAGTAGCCTAGCGGTTAGAGCATTTGGGCCAGTAACCTAAATGTTGCTGGTTCAAATACCTGAGCCGACAAGGTTACCTGCCACAGAAAAATATTTTGATGTGCCCTTGAGCAAGGCACTTAACCCTAATTTGCTCCAGGGGCGCTGTACTCTATGGCTGACCCTGCAAAACAACACATTTCAAATCAAATTGTATTTTATATGTCACATGTGCCAAATACAACAGGTGTAGACCTTACAGTGAAATGCTTACTTACAAGCCTTAACCAACAATGCAGTTTTAAGAAAAATAAGTGTTACAGTATTTACTAAAATAAACTGAAGTAAAAAATCGATAAGTAAAAAATAAAAAATAAACAGTAGGGAGGCTATATACAGGGGGACCGGTACAGAGTCAATGTGCGGCGGCACAGGTTAGTAGAGGTAATTGAGGTAATATGTACATGTAGGTAGAGGTAAAGTGACTATGCATAGATAATAAACAGAGTGCAGCAGCACCGTAAAAAAAAAGTGGTGGGGGGTGGGGTCAATGCAAATAGTCCGGGTAGCCATTTGATTAGCTGTTCAGGAGTCTTATGGCTTGGGGGTAGAAGCTCTTAAGAAGCCTCTTGGACCTAGACTTTGAGACCAGTCGCTTATCAGCGGTCATCTCTGATAGGGGCCAGGAGAGACATGTTGTCCTGTAGCCTCTGAAATCCTCTTCTGCCTCTACTCTGACTTTGTTCGATTTACCCTCTCTATATTAGGGCTTTCCTGATTATTATCCTCTGTCCTATCCCCCCGCTTTTTTATTATTTATCTGCTCAATGAAAGAGCTACCTGTAAAGTAGCCACACTCTCTCACTCACTCGCAGTCAGTTATTTACGGTCCGGAGGAAAAGAAAGTGTCAAGAAAGCCATTTACCATTGCACAATGTGAGTGGATATCTAATTCGTATGGGCCTTGGACACATAAACCTTAAAAACAAGACGTATGTGACAGATGTTAAATGAAATGGCCTCCGCTTTGAACTTGGAGTTTTAGTGTGGAGGACAGAAGCACATAACTGTTCACATACTACAGATTGGCCCATGTGACTGCTTTTTATTCAAGTCAACCTGAGAGTAGACTTAAATTTAAAATATAAAAATATACCATTTAGCAGACGCTTTTATCCAAAGTGACTTACAGTCATGACTTATCCCAAACTAAGGTTTTAAGCCTGAGGCAGTTTCTTGCTTGAAGTATTTTTAGCATTTAGTAGTATCTTCCTTTGAGAGAAGCATTTTATTCCTTGTTTTTTCCTACATCAGTCCTACCGACCACTCGCCTTTCTAGATGTCAATGTCAAAGTTTTCATTAAGTTGCAGTCTGCAGAATTTGTTATATTTTCTGTATGACAAAGTTTCCATCCTTTTGATGCACACCAGTGATGTAAGGCAATAGATGCTGAATTTCAAATCGACCCTTAGCTCCTACCCCCTTGGCATTAGTGCAGATATGAAAGGATTGGACATGTTTAAAATAGTTTGGTTATTGCTTCACCTTGCCTTCTGATAAGCTGGGTGGAATTTGTATCACATCGCTCAAACCTTTCTGTCCCATTTAAGTCTAAATGAATGCCTAGGGATTAGGGGCTGGGTGTAAGTTTGGCATTTAACAAAAGAGTAAACCCTAGCACAGACTTTCCATCCTTGGATGATTTGGTCCAACAGAGGCTCTCGTGTGGAGCAAAGAACCATCATTGGTTTAGACACAGTTGTCATTGGTTGACATCACATGCACATTGTAGGGTTATGTGGGCCTCATTTCTGCAATCACTAAGTTTCATCCTATTCAAGAGTGATTTTTGTGCTCAAATGACCAAGGTCACATGTGTACTTAACTGACCTTTTTATTTTCCCCTTCACCTAGCTCTTTCAATGCATTTCTTTATAGGGTGATCTCCATATAGGTTAATGTCATGCTCTGGTAATTGAGGGAATGAGATGACATGATTTACGATTGAGTGGGTGTACTTGTAGGTGGGTGTGTGTGTGTGTGCCTGTACGTGCATGAGTGAGCAAGTGTGGGAGCATGCGCATATGTGGGTGCGAGCATGACTGATGATATCATGGGTACCTTAAGCACAGCCAGAACAATGCAATATATTTAGGCAGTCTATCCCTCTGTGGTTTTGCAGTACAGAAAATTAGTCTTACAGTATTACTCAGTAATGTACTGTATGTCCCATTCTATTAGATCTGTTCTATTAGATCTGCAGCAGCGAGTTCCCCCAGTTTATCCAAGGCGCTTCAGGGGTTTAGACAGGGCAAAGATAAGACCTGCATTTTCTACTGCAGGCCCTCTCTATTTACCTGTCCTCCCTTTCATCTTGTCACAACACAGGCAGAAATTGGTCTGGCTTTTTTGACACCTCACATTTTACAGGTGGAGACTCCCAAGGAAGGCGTCTTCCTGTAATAATGTACACAGCGCTGCCCCGGGGAGTGATTTGGATAGCTTAGATGCTTTCAAAGGGATTGTTGGAGAAGTTGGACTTTTTCCCACCACTATCTTTGATTGTAATGCTGTATGAACCCTGGAGGGGTCTCTTTGACATGGGTATGTTTGCAAAATGACGGTTTATTACTGGAAACCTTTGAAACTACCAGAATGTTGGTATATTTCAAGGATTTTATGTAATCTATCACAAGACATCTAGTGGCCTTTTTTGGGTAATTCAGATTATCACAGGTGTCTGTAATTATATTTGGCCCTCTGTGTGGCCTTGTCACATATAAAGTACACTGAACAAAAATATAAACGCAACATGTAAAGTGTTGGTCCCATGTTTCATGAGCGGAAATAGAAGATCCCAGACATTTTCCATAAGCACAAAAAGTGTATTTCTCTCACATTTCTGGCACAAGTTTGTTTACATCCCTGTTAGTGAGCATTTATCCATTGCCAATATAATCCATCCACCTGATGTGGCATATCAAGACATAGGTACACCTTGTGCTGGGGACAATAAAAGGCAACTCTAAAATGTGCAGTTTTGTCACACAACACAATGCCACAGATGTCTCAAGTTTTGAGGGAGCGTGCAATTGGCATGCTGACTGCAGGAATGTCCACCAGAGCTTTTGCCAGAGAACTGAATGTTCATTTCTCTACCATAAGCCGCCTCCAACTTTGTTTTAGAGAATTTGGCCAACTGGCCTCACAACCGCAGACCACGTGTATGGCGTCATGTGTGTGAGTGGTGGGGTTATGGTATGGGCAGGCATAAGCTACGGACAACGAACACAATTGCATTTTATTGATGGAAATTTTAATGCACAGAGATACCGTGACGAGATCCTGAGGCCCATTGTCGTGCCATTCATCCGCAGCCATCACCTCATGTTTCAGGATGATAATGCACGGCCCAATGTCGCAACGATCTGTATACAATTCCTGGAAGCTGAAAATGTCCCAGTTCTTCCATGGCCTGCATACTCACAGACGTGTCAAACATTGAGCAAGTTTGGGATGCTCTGAATTGACAGTGTGTTCCAGTTCCCGCCAATATCCAGCAACTTCGCACAGCCATTGCAGAAATCGCTCTGCCATTTCCTGGTATTTTTTTTGATAATAATTAGCCTAATTTAAGTTTATGTGACAAAACAAGCAATGTATAGTGTAGAAAATCATTGTACCATCAAAACCGGTGTTTTCACGGATTCTGCAGAGGCTGCTCCTCCTCCTTGCTCGGGCAGGCTTCGGCGTTCGTCATCCCCGGAGTACTAGCTACTGCCGATCGATGTTTCGGTGTTTGTCTTGTTTTGTCTTGAGTAGTTACACCTCTTGTCTATTATGTTTGATTGTTTAGCCTATAATTTCCCTTGTCTCACGTTTGGTATTTGTGTGTTATTGTTTTATGTCTAGTCGATGTTCGGCCTTGTTGTTATTCCATATTTCGTATATGGTGTTTTTCCCTCCAGTTGCAGAGGTGTTTGTTTTGTACTTTACATTTAGTAAAGTAGTCTGCCTGAATCTCTGTGTCCTGTGTCTGACTTCACTCGCCGCGTACACATCACTCCTTGACAGGTGTGAAATACAGTGGGGAGAAAAAGTATTTGATACACTGCCGATTTTGCAGGTTTTCCTACTTACAAAGCATGTAGAGGTCTGTAATTTTTATCATAGGTACACTTCAACTGTGAGAGACGGAATCTAAAACAAAAATCCAGAAAATCACATTGTATGATTTTTAAGTAATTTATTTGCATTTTATTGCATGACATAAGTATTTGGTACATCAGAAAAGCAGAACTTAATATTTGGTACAGAAACCTTTGTTTGCAATTACAGAGATCATACGTTTCCTGTAGGTCTTGACCAGGTTTGCACACACTGCAGCAGGGATTTTGGCCCACTCCTCCATACAGACCTTCTCCAGATCCTTCAGGTTTCGGGGCTGTCGCTGGGCAATACGGACTTTCAGCTACCTCCAAAGATGTTCTATTGGGTTCAGGTCTGGAGACTGGCTAGGCCACTCCAGGACCTTGAGATGCTTCTTACGGAGCCACTCCTTAGTTGCCCTGGCTGTGTGTTTCGGGTCGTTGTCATGCTGGAAGACCCAGCCACGACCCATCTTCAATGCTCTTACTGAGGGAAGGAGGTTGTTGGCCAAGATCTCGCGATACATGGCCCCATCCATCCTCCCCTCAAAACGGTGCAGTTGTTTGTCCCCTTTGCAGAAAAGCATCCCCAAAGAATGATGTTTCCACCTCCATGCTTCACGGTTGGGATGGTGTTCTTGGGGTTGAACTCATCCTTCTTCTTCCTCCAAACACGGCGAGTGGAGTTTAGACCAAAAAGCTATATTTTTGTCTCATCAGACCACATGACCTTCTCCCATTCCTCCTCTGGATCATCCAGATGGTCATTGGCAAACTTCAGACGGGCCTGGACATGCGCTGGCTTGGGCAGGGGAACCTTGCGTGCGCTGCAGGATTTTAATCCATGACGGCGTAGTGTGTTACTAATGGTTTTCTTTGAGACTGTGGTCCCAGCTCTCTTCAGGTCATTGACCAGGTCCTGCCGTGTAGTTCTGGGCTGATCCCTCACCTTCCTCATGATCATTGATGCCCCACGAGGTGAGATCTTGCATGGAGCCCCAGACCGAGGGTGATTGACCGTCATCTTGAACTTCTTCCATTTTCTAATAATTGCGCCAACAGTTGTTGCCTTCTCACCAAACTGCTTGCCTATTGTCCTGTAGCCCATCCCAGCCGTGTGCAGGTCTACAATTTTATCCCTGATGTCCTTACACAGCTCTCTGGTCTTGGCCATTGTGGAGAGGTTGGAGTCTGTTTGATTGAGTGTGTGGACAGGTGTCTTTTATACAGGTAACAAGTTCAAACAGGTGCATTTAATACAGGTAATGAGTGGAGAACAGGAGGGCTTCTTAAAGAAAAACTAACAGGTCTGTGAGAGCTGGAATTCTTACTGGTTGGTAGGTGATCAAATACTTATGTCATGCAATAAAATGCAAATTAATTACTTAAAAATCATACAATGTGATTTTCTAGATTTTTGTTTTAGTTTCCGTCTCTCACAGTTGAAGTGTACCTATGATAAAAATTACAGACCTCTACATGCTTTGTAAGTAGGAAAACCTGCAAAATCGGCAGTGTATCAAATATTTGTTTTCCCCACTGTATATTTTCAATAACCAAAAATATTGTATTTTCAGCTGTTTGAAGCTGGTGTACAAAACCAAAAGTTAAAAAAAATATATACTTAAGAAGGGGAAGCATAGAAATAGCGCACATAGAACAGATCTACCGCTTCTTAGACTTGTTTCAATGGGAATTTGGTCGCGTCGCCCAAAAAGTTACATGTTGCAGCTTTAATATCTTGAAGAACAATCTGGCCTTAATGGCCGTGTACTCTTATAATCTTCACACGGCACAGCCAGAAGAGGACTGGCCCCCTTCAGAGCCTCTCTAGGTTTCTTCCTAGGTTCCTGCCTTTCTAAGGAGTTTTTCTTAGCCACGTGCTTCTACAGTACATATGCATTGCTTGCTGTTTGGGGTTTTAGGCTGGGTTTCTGTATAGCACTTTGTGACATCTGCTGATGTAAAAAGGGCTTTATAAATACATTTGATTAATTGATTAATTGATTGATTAATATGAGGATTTCAGCATGAAACATCCTTTAAATTTGTTTCTACACACTTTTATTTATTTTACTATGTCATTATGTATTTGTTGTCAATGTTTTGGCGTCAAACTGGTGGCAGTTGTGAAAAAAGTCAATAGTTGGAAGAGTTGCAGAGTTAATTGAAAATAATGTTTTGTTTTTGTTAATAAGGCTATTTTCTCTTGAACTATATGGTCTATCTACTAGAAACTCATGGACAATGTGGACACAAATTTAAAACATTTATACTATGTTTGAATAAAACATTTTAAAATGTAAATTACCAAATTTAACATATTGCCATAGATGTTTTGTTAATTACTGAAGACTCTGGTAACTTTGGTAAATTACCGGTAGCTTTGCAACCCTAGACACGGGCAAGCTAAAGTAGATCTTATAGCTATTCCAAGCCGTTGAGGGGAGCTTGTATTTAATCTCTAACAAGAAATGAATTAACCTCTAACAAGAAGAATATGCTATTTATAAGTCCTCTCTTTGACTTTTAGGGCCAGTTTCCTTGGACCCAGATTAAGCCTAGTCCTGGACTAAAAACACGCTCAATGGAAAATCTCAATGTTTTTTAGTTCAAGACTTAATCTGGGTATGGGAAACTGGCCCCTTAATGTCAGCGATGTTGATATGTTTGGCAATAGTAACAAACCCCAGTGTCCCCATGACTTGCCAACATCTGTCCTTTTGGGAATTCACTGTTCATGCCCCACAGAATGTCACCCGTTTGTATTGATGTAAATCCTAGCATGAAATCATATGGGCAGAGGGAGTGCATACTGTGTAGGCTGGTGGTGCTAAAGCTGTTTCGAGGACTCCACTCAGGCTGTGCTGTGCCATGCCATTCCGTGCCAGGGAGAATTGCATATTGGCTGTGTTTCCGCACCATTATGAGGCATGAAGGGAAATGAGTACATAAATGATCTAACACACGGTAATGGAAGAAAGTGGGCCAATCAAAAGGGAAAGAAATGCGGACAAGGGTATTGTGGGCTGGTACGTATCTACAGTTGAAGTCGGAAGTTTACATACACTTAGGTTGGAGTCATTAAAACTTGTTTTTCAACCACTCCACAAATTTCTTGTTAACAAATTATAGTTTTGGCAAATTGGTTAGGGCATCTACTTTATGCATGACACAAGTAATTTTTCCAACAATTGTTTACAGACAGATTATTTCACTTATAATTCACTGTATCACAATTCCAGTGGGTCAGAAGTTTACATACACTAAGTTGACTGTGCCTTTACGAAATGGCGCCGGAAAAGATGGCTGCCGTTTTACAGCCCTCTAACCAATTGTACTATTATGTGTGTTTTTCCGCGTTATTTGTAATTTATTTTGTACATAATGTTTCTGCCATCGTCTCTTATAACCAAAAAGAGCTTCTGGATATCAGGACAGTGATTACTCACCTCGTATTGGACAAATAATTTTTCTTCAAAGAGGCGGCCGCGAAGGATATCCTACAGACACCCGACAAGGCCCAAATCCCCGTCATTCGCATGAGGAAGAGACGGAGATATCGTGGACGTAGGTCGGGGTGCCTTGTAAGGATCCGACGGCGAGCGAGTAAACTGCCGCTCCCATCAATCCTATTAGCCAATCTTCAATCATTGGAAAATAAATTGGATGACCTAAGATTACGGTTATCCTACCAACGGGACATTAAAAACTGTAATATCTTATGTTTCACCGAGTCGTGGCTGAACGACGACATGGATAACATACAGCTAGCGGGCTATACGCTACATCGGCAGGATAGAACGGCTGACTCCGGTAAGACAAGGGGTGGCGGTCTGTGTATATTTGTAAACAACAGCTGGTGCACAAAATCAAATACTAAGGAAGTCTCGAGGTTTTGCTCGCCTGAGGTAGAGTATCTTATCATAAGCTGTAGACCACACTATTTACCAAGAGAGTTTTCATCTATATTTTTCATAGCTGTCTATTTACCACCACAAACCAATGCTGGCATTAAGATTGCACTGAATGAGCTGTATAAGGCCATAAGTCAACAGGAAAACGCTCATCCAGAGGCAGCGCTCCTAGTGGCCGGGGACTTTAATGCAGGGAAACTTAAATCCGTTCTACCTAATTTTTACTAGCATGTTAAATGTGCAACCAGAGGAAAAAAAACTCTAGACCACCTTTACTCCACACACAGAGACGCATACAAAGCTCTTCCTCGCCCTCCATTAGGCAAATCTGACCATAACTATATCCTCCTGATTCCTGCTTATAAGCAAAAACTAAAGCAGGAAGCACCAGTGACTCGGTTAATAAAAAAAGTGGTCAGATGACGCAGATGCTAAGCTACAGGACTGTTTTGCTAGCACAGACTGGAACATGTTCCGGGATTCTTCAGATAGCATTGAGGAGTACACCACATCAGTCACTGGCTTCATCAATAAGTGCATCGATGATGTCGTCCCCACAGTGACCGTACGTACATACCCCAACCAGAAGCCATGGATTACAGGAAACATCCGCACTGAGCTAAAGGGTAGAGTTGCCGCTTTCAAGGAGCGGGACTCTAACCCGGACGCTTATAAGAAATCCCGCTATGCCCTCCGACGAACCATCAAACAGGCAAAGAGTCAATACAGGACTAAGATTGAATCGTACTACACCGGCTCTGACACTCGTCGGATGTGGCAGGGCTTGAAAACTATTACAGACTACAAAGGGAAGCACAGCTGCGAGCTTCCCAGTGACACAAGCCTACCAGAAGAGCTAAACCACTTCTATGCTCGCTTCGAGGCAAGCAACACTGAAGCATGCATGAGAGCACCAGCTGTTCCGGATGACTATGTGATCACACTCTCCGTAGCCGATGTGAGTATGACTTTTAAGCAGGTCAACATTCACAAGGCCGCAGGGCCAGACGGATTACCAGGACGTGTACTCCGAGCATGTGCTGACCAACTGGCAAGTGTCTTCAATGACATTTTCAACATGTCCCTGACTGAGTCTGTAATACCAACATGTTTCAAGCAGACCACCATAGTCCCCGTGCCCAAGGACACTAAGATAACCTGCCTAAATGACTACCGACCCGTAGCACTCACGTCTGTAGCCATGAAGTGCTTTGAAAGGCTGGTCATGGCTCACATCAAAACCATTATCACAGAAACCCTAGACCCACTCCAATTTGCATACCGCTCCAACAGATCCACAGATGATGCAATCTCTATTGCACTCCACACTGCCCTTTCCCACCTGGACAAGAGGAACACCTATGTGAGAATGCTATTCATTGACTACAGCTCAGCATTCAACACCATAGTGCCCTCAAAGCTCATCACTAAGCTAAGGATCCTGGGACTAAACACCTCCCTCTGCAACTGGATCCTGGACTTCCTGACAGGCCGCCCCCAGGTGGTAAGGGTAGGTAACAACACATCTGCCACACTGATCCTCAACACGGGGGCCCCTCAGGGGTGCGTGCTCAGTCCCCTCCTGTACTCCCTGTTCACCCATGACTGCATGGCCAGGCACGACTCCAACACCATCATTAAGTTTGCCGACGACACAACAGTGGTAGGCCTGATCACCGACAACGATGAGACAGCCTATAGGGAGGAGGTCAGAGACCTGGCCGTGTGGTGCCAGGATAACAACCTCTCCCTCAACGTGACCAAGACAAAGGAGATGATTGTGGACTACAGGAAAAAAAAGAGGACTGAGCACGCCCCCATTCTCATCGACGGGGCTGTAGTGGAACAGGTTGAGAGCTTCAAGTTCCTTGGTGTCCACATCACCAACGAACTATCATGGTCCAAACACACCAAGACAGTCGTGAAGAGGGCACGACAAAGCCTATTCCCCCTCAGGAGACTGAAAAGATTCGGCATGGGTCCTCAGATCCTCAAAAAATTATACAGCTGCACCATCGAGAGCATCCTGACTGGTTGCATCACCGCCTGGTAGGCAACTGCTTGGCCTCCGACCGCAAGGCACTACAGAGGGTAGTGCGTACGGCCCAGTACATCACTGGGGCCAAGCTTCCTGCCATCCAGGACCTCTATACCAGGCGGTGTCAGAGGAAGGCCCTCAAAATTGTCAAAGACTCCAGCCACCCTAGTCATAGACTGTTCTCTCTGCTACCGCACGGCAAGCGGCACCGGAGTGCCAAGTCTAGGTCACTTCTCTAAAACACTTCTCAACAGCTTCTACCCCCAAGCCATAAGACTCCTGAACAGCTAATCATGGCTACCCAGACTATTTGCACTGCCCCCCCACCCCATCTTTTTAGGCTGCTGCTACTCTGTTAATTATTTATGCATAGTCACTTTAACTCCACCAACATGTACATATTACTTCAACTACCTCAACTAGCCGGTGCCCCCGCACATTGACTCTGCACCGGTACCCCCCTGCATATATAGCCTCCCTACTGTTAATTTATTTTACTTCTGCTGTTTTTTTCTCAACACTTTTTTGTTGTTGTTTTATTTTACTTTTTTATTTAAAATAAATGCACTGCTGGTTAAGGGCTGTAAGTAAGCATTTCACTGTAATGTCTGCACCTGTTGTATTCAGCGCATGTGGCCAATACAATTTGATTTGATTTGATTTGAAACAGCTTGGAAAATTCCAGAAAATGATGTCATGGCTTTAGAAGCTTCTGATAGGCTAATTAACATCATTTGAGTCAATTGGAGGTGTACCTGTGGATGTATTTCAAGGCTTACCTTCAAACTCAGTGCCTCTTTGCTTGACATCATGGGAAAATCAAAAGAACTCTGCCAAAACCTCAGACAAAAAAATGGTAGACCTCCACAAGTCAGGTTCATCCTTGGGAGCAATTTCCAAATGCCTGAAGGTACCACGTTCATCTGTACAAACAATAGTACGCAAGTATAAACACCATGGGACCACGCAGCCGTCATACCGCTCAGGAAGGAGACGCGTTCTGTCTCCTAGAGATTAACGTACTTTGGTGCAAAAAGTGCAAATCAATCCCAGAACAACAGCAAAGGACCTTGTGAAGATGCTGGAGGAAACAGGTACAAAAGTATCTATATCCACAGTAAAACGAGTCCTATATTGACATAACGTGAAAGGCCGCTCAGCAAGGAAGAAGCCAATGCTCCAAAACCGCCATAAAAAAGCCAGACTTCGGTTTGCAACTGCACATGGGGATAAAGATCATACTTTTTGGAGAAATGTCCTCTGGTCTGATGAAACAAAAATAGAACTGTTTGGCCATAAGACCATCGTTATGTTTGGAGGAGAAAGGGGGTTGCTTGCAAGCCGAAGAACTCCATCCCAACCGTGAAGCACGGGGGTGGCAACATCATGATGTGGCGGTGCTTTGCTGCAGGATGAACTGGTGCACTTCACAAAATAGATGGCATCATGAGGAAGGAAAATTATGTGGATATATTGAAGCAACATCTCAAGACATCAGTCAGGAAGTTAAAGCTTGGTCGCAAATGGGTCTTCCAAATGGACAATGACCCCAAGCATACATCCAAAGTAGTGGCAAAATGGTTTAAGGACAACAAAGTCAAGGTATTGGAGTGGCCATCACAAAGCCCTAACCTCAATCCTATAGAAAATGTGTGGGCAGAACTGAAAAAGCGTGTGCGAGCAAAGAGGCCTTCAAACCTGACTCAGTTACACCAGCTCTGTCAGGAGGAATGGGCCAAAATTCACCGCACTTATTGTGGTAAGCTTGTGGAAGGCTACCCGAAACGTTTGACCCAAGTTAAACAATTTCAAGGCAATGCTACCAAATACTAATTGATGTGTGTAAACTTCTGACCCACTGGGAATGTGATGAAAGAAATAAAAGCTGAAATAAATCATTCTCTCTACTATTATTCTGACATTTCACATTCTTAAAATAAAGTGGTGATCCTAAGTGACCTGAGACAGGGTATTTTTACTAGGATTAAATGTCAGGAATTGTGAAAAACTGAGTTTAAATGTATTTGGCTAAGGTGTATGTAAACTTCAGACTTCAACAGTATAACAGATGGCTGAGCAGAGGGTTTTCAGGAAAGTTAATGATTGATTGATGGGGCATAATATGCAGCATATGCCCAGTTGCTGAAATCTGTCATTGTTTTTGGATCGCTGCATGGTGTTTTTAGAGGCTCCGGTTTAAATTTCCGCCTCCCTTATGGTGATGTGGTTTTTGCTAGCCTGCTTTTTTGGGGATCACTGGGCGAGGAGTCCATGTTCTTTGGTGGTGATACTGCAGATATTGAATCCACAGTCCATCGTGTTCATAAAGCCCATGTTAAATGTCATATGATAGAATACAATGGCACTTATATACAGTTTTATAAGCTTGTGGACTGCCTTCAAAAAGTATTCATATTGCCTTATTCCACATTTTGTTGTGTTGCAGCCTGAATTTAAAATGGATTAAATTGAGATGTTTTGTCACTGGCCTACACACAATACCCCATCATATCAAAGTGGAATTAAGTTTTTCAAAATGTTTACAAATTAATAAAAAGCTGAAAAGTATTCAACCCCTTTGTTATGGCAAGCCTAAATAAGTTCCAGAGTAAACATTTGCATAACAAGTCACATAATAAGTTGCATGGACTCTGTGTGCAATAATAGTCATCAAAAAATCATGTTAAACACTATCTCATCTCTGTACCCCACACATACAATTTTCTGTAAGGTCCCTCAGTCGAGCAGTGCATTTCAAACACAGATTCCACAAAGACCAGAGAGGTTTTCTAATGACCCGCAAAGAAGAGCACCTATTGGTAGATTTAAAAAATAAAATAAATAATAAGCAGACAATGAATACCCCTTTGAGCATTGTGAAGTTATTAATTACACTTTGTATAGTGTATTAATACACCCAGTCACTACAAAGATACAGGCGTCTTTCGTAACTCAGTTGCCAGAGAGGAAGGAAACTGCTCAGGGATTTCACCATGAGGCCAATGGTGACTTTAAAACAGTTACAGAGTTTAATGGCTGTGATGCGTCAAACTGAGGATGCATCAAAAACCTATCTTGACCTATCTTCCTCTACTTTCTTCACTTCTTCAGCGTATGACAACTTCTGCAGTACTTTAACCCTGGAAACCTCAACCTGCATCTCTCGCACTGGACATTTCGGATCCCCAGCCCCATGGGCATCCCTACAATTAACTCATACCACTACTTTCCCCAATGCTACACATTCCTTTGTCTCATGCCCTTCTGCACACTTCTCACACCTAGGAACCTCCCTCCTACACACTGCTGCCACATGCCCATAAGCTTGACACCTGTAACAACGTCATGTATTCAGCAGAAAAGCTCGTACCGGATAACTTCTAAATCCTCAACATCAAAACTCAAAAGAACAGATAATGATTATTCTGTTTCTCCACTCATGCCTGTCTGCGTCGCACCAAACGACGAGCATCACAAACACCGGGAATCTTCCCCTTCAGTTGGTCAGCTTTCACATTTACCGCTACCCCAGTAATCACGACTTTCAATGGCACCCTTTTCTTGAGAGAAATACAATTCACATCTCTTGCCACCATTCGTTTAACACAGAGTGCCTGCTTCCTCTGACCAGCAGAAATGCAAACAATTATCACTAGACCACTTCTGGTTACCCTCACCGAATCCACAGCACCCAACTCTGTTTTCACCCACCCTGAAACCACAAATGGATCAGCCAAAAGGCAAGGGTCCACTTTTTTTCCACAAAACTTCACTCCTACTGTCACAGACTCATCTTTATCCTGACCCTCGTTGCAAACCTTGGGCTCCGAGAACTTCACCACACCTACCACCTCCGATACTTCACCCTCATTCACTTCCATTACTCCTCTTGTCTTCAACTCACTCTGCTTACACTTTCTACCATTCTTCTTTAAATCAAATCAAATCACATTTTGCGCCGAATATAACAGGTGTAGATCTTACAGTGAAATGCTTACTTACAAGCCCTTAACCAACAATACAGTTTTAAGAAAGAATACCAAAACAAATCACAAGAAATACTATATAAAATAATACGAAATAAAAGTAACAAATAATTAAAGAGCAATAACAATAGCGAGGCTATATACAGGGGGTACCGGTACCGAGTCCGTGTGCGGGGGCACCGGTTAGTCAAGGTAATTGAGGTAATATGCAAATGCCAATAGTCTGGGTAGCCATTTGATTAGATGTTCAGGAGTCTTATGGCTTGGGGGTAGAAGCTGTTTAGAAGGCTCTTGGACGTAGACTTGGTGCTCCGGTACCGCTTGCCGTGCGGTAGCAGAGAGAACAGTCTATGACTAGGGTGGCTGGAGTCTTAGACAATTTTTAGGGCCTTCCTTTGACACCGCCTGGTATAGAGGTACTGGATGGCAGGAAGCTTGGCCCCAGTGATATACCCTCTGTAGTGCCTTGCGGTCGGAGGCTGAGCACTTGTCATAGCAGACAGTGATGCAATCATGCTCTCGATGGTGCAGCTGTAGAACCTTTTGAGGATCTGAGGACCCATGCCAAATATTTTCAGTCTCCTTAGGGGGAATAGGTTTTGTCATGCCCTCTTCACGACTTTCTTGGTGTGCTTGGACCATGTTTGTTTGTTGGTGATGTGGACACCAAGGAGCTCTCAACCTGCTCCACTACAGCCCCGTCGATGAGAATGGGGGCGTGCTCGGTCCTCCTTCACTGCAACTATCTGGTGTATGTGACAATAAAACATATTTGTTTTTTGTTTTTTTATGACTATGCCGTACAGAGTTTTTCCTGTAGTCCACAATCATCTACTTTGTCTTGATCACGTTGAGGGAGAGGTTGTTGTCCTGGCACCACATGGCCAGGTCTCTATCCTCCTCCCTATAGGCTGTCTTGTTGTTGTCGGGGATCAGGCCTACCACCGTTGTGTCATCGGCAAACTTAATGATGGTGTTGGAGTCGTGCCTGGCCATGCAGCCATGAGTGAACAGGGAGTACAGGAGCGGCTGAGCACGCACCCCTGAGGTTTCTCCGTGTTGAGGATCAGCGTGGCGGATGTGTTGTTACCTACCCTTACCACCTGTGGGCGGCCCGTCAGGAAGTCCAGGATCCAGTTGCAGAGCGAGGTGTTTAGTCCCAGGGTCCTTAGCTAAGTGATTATCTTTGAGGGCTCTATGGTGTTGAACGCTGAACTGTAGTCAATGAACAGCATTCTCACATAGGTGTTCCTTTTGTCCAGGTGTGAAAGGGCAGTGTGGATCGCAATAGAGATTGCATCATCTGTGGATCTGTAGGGGAGATATGCAAATTAGGTGGGTCTAGGGTTTCTGGGATAATGGTGTGAACCTTTCAAAGCACTTCATGGCTAGAGACGTGAGTGCTACGGGTCGGTAGTCATTTAGGAAGGTTATCTTAGTGTCCTTGGGCACAGGGACTATGGTGGTCTGCTTGAAACATGTTGGTATTACAGACTCAGATAGGGAGAGGTTGAAAATGTCAGTGAAGACACTTGCCAGTTGGTCAGCGCTTGCTCGGAGTACACGTCCTGGTAATACATCTGGCCCTGCCGCCTTGTGAATGTTGACCTGTTTAAAGGTCTTACTCACATAAGCTACGGAGACCGTTATCACACAGTCACCCGGAACAGCTGATGCTCTCATGCATGTTTCAGTGTTACATGCCTCGAAGCGAGCATAGAAGTAATTTAGGTAGGCTCGTGTCACTGGGCAGCTCGTGGCTATGCTTCCCTTTGTAGTCTGTAATAGTTTGCAAGCCCTGCCACATCCGACGAGCGTCGGAGCCGGTGTAGTACGATTCGATCTTAGTCTTGTATTGACCCTTTGCCTGTTTGATGGTTCGTCAGAGGGCATAGCGGGATTTCTTATAAGCTTCTTGGTTAGAGTCCCGCTCCTTGAAAGCGGCGGCTCTACCCTTTAGCTCAGTGTGGATGTTGCCTGTAATCCATGGCTTCAGGTTGGGGTATGTACGTACAGTCACTGTGGAGACGACATCATCAATGCACTTATTGATGAAGCCAGTGACTGATGTTGTGTACTCCTCAATGCAATCGGAAGAATCCCAGACCATATTCCAGTCTGTGCTAGCAAAACAGTAACTGTAGCTTAGCATCTGTTTCATCTGACCACTTTTTTATGGACCAAGTCACTGGTGCTTCCTGCTTTAGTGGTGGTAAATAGACCGCTACGAAGAATATAGATGAAAACTCTCTTGGTAGATAGTGTGGTCTACAGCTTATCATGAGATACTCTACCTCAGGCGAGCAAAACCTTGAGACTTCCTTAGATATCGTGCACCAGCTGTAGTTTACAAATACACATAGTGCCACCCCTTGTCTTACCAGAGGCTGCTGTTCTGTCCTGCCGATACAGTGTATAACCCGCCAGCTGTATGTTATTAATGTCTTTGTTCAGCCACGACTCGGTGAAACATAAGATATTTCAGTTTTTAATGTCCCGTTGGTAGGATATTTGTGCCTGTAGTTTGTCCACTTTATTATCAAGCGATTGTAAGTTGGCCAATAGTATCGATGGCAAAGGTAGATTAGCCACTCGTCGCCGGCTTTAACAAACCATCTCCCTTTTTTCCACAATTTTTAACTGACTCAAGCTCACCCCCTTCCTCCCTCTCTCTCTTAGACCTCCTCTGCCTCTCTTTTTCCCTCCATTCCTCCTCCGTATTCCAAGTATAACTCTCCTTATGATAGTACTGCACTTCTCCTGACAAACATCTAGTTTTTGCCTTGTCTTGGGACACCATTTAACCAACTGTCACAATCCAAACACACGTGACTGTCTCAAACCTCTGTTTTGGGAAACTAGTACTGGTAAGCTTCATAATGAAAAAGCTTCATAATGAAAAATTCTCTAAAGGGTGAAATGATGAACACAATCTGCTTTATCTATTACCTAGTGCACAAGTTGACTGCAGGTAATTATTTAAAAAGTACTAATATTCAAAGCCCAAAAAATTTCACTTACCAGAATGCTAACAAGTACTAAGGAAACCATAATGGAGAATGCTAACTAAATGCTAATGAGCACATTGCAGTCATTTTGTACAGTTTCTGACCTAAACTATTCAAGTATACAAGTAACTCAAAGATGCTACTCACAGTTTGCTGCACGCACAAAACGTATATTAGCCAGCAAGGCTCTTGATCCTGGAGGGGATTCTCTGCTGTTACCAAGCGAATGCTTGATTTTGGAAGAAGCTAATAACTTAGCTAGATGGCTAACCAGCTATTAAATTAGCAAGCCAAATGCACAACTGCAGAGCATTTAGCACATTTTAGACAGTTAACTTAATAGTTATAAGATATCTAGCTGGCAAACATTTAGTTGTGAATTCCATACTGTAATTAGATCACCTGGTGCATGCTGTACGACAGTGAGTGACTCAAAAGGCTTTGGTCTCTCGTTGTTGTGTGCTTGTAAACAAACTCAATGTGACACTTAACTGGGGACTACCGTAAGCTACATAATAATGTGACAGGTGAAATGAAGAACACAATCTTCTTTATCTCCTAACGTATTGCACAAGTTGACTGCAGGTATTTACTTAAAAAGTAGCTACAAATATTCACATTTATTTTTAAAAAAGTCAAAGATATAATTTCAACGGTATTGACTGTATTGAAAAACTATCCCATAGCTTTTTCCAAATACCCGGTATACGGTATATTGCCTAAGCCTACTGAGTACCACTCTCGTTATTTTCAATCATAGTGGTGGCTGCATCATGTTATGGGTATCCTTGTAATCGTTAAGGACTGGGGAGTTTTTCAGGATTAAAAAAGACATGGATTGGAGCTAAGCACAGGCAAAATCCTAGTGGAAAACCTGGTTCAGTCTGCTTTCCACCAGACACTGGGAGATGAATTCACCTTTCTGCAGGACAATAACCTAAAACACAAGGCCAAATCCATACTGGAATTGCGTACCAAGAAGACAGTGAAAGTTCCTGAATGGCCGTGTTAGTTTTTACTTAAATCTACTTGGAAATCTAGGGCAAGACTTGAAAATGGTTGTCTAGCAATGATCAACAACCAATTTGACAGAGCTTGAAGAATTTTTAAAAGAATAATGGGTAGATATTGTACAATCCAGGTGTGCAAGCTCTTAGAGACTTAGCCATAAAGCTTTAATCGCCGCCAAAGGTGATTCTAACATGTATTGTTATTTCTGTTTTCATTTTCAGTAAATTTGAAAACATTTATAAAAACATGTTTTCACTGTGTCATTATGGGGTATAGTGTGTAGATGGGTGAGAAAAAAACAATCAATTTAATCCATTTTGAATTCAGGCAGTAAAAAAAAAATTTGGAATAAGTAGAGTATGAATACTTTCTGAAGGCACTGTGTACTCAAGACATGCTTGGTAGAGCATCCGGTCCTAATGTCTTCGAATGTGTGATTTTCTACGGAGAGAAAAAAACAGCTTGTCTCAGCTCGCCTTATGACGCAGCGGAGAAAATCGCTTTACCTTGGTGGCTTCACAGAAGGGCTTTTGTCATTGAAGGGTGTTTTGCACAGAAATTTGGACCCCCAGCTAGAGGAAAAGCATTTTGAATCTCAGCGGTTTTGAACAGAGAACTTTAAATGATTCAAAGGAGGGGCACGGGGGTGCAAGGTAATTGGAGTACATTACCGTGCTTACCTTGACACTGACACACTGTGCTGCAGTCCAGCACCCAGGGGCTTTGCCCGGTCAATACTCTCCTGGTCTCCTTCCACCGTCACGCTTCACACTTCCCAGGGGGCCGTGCCTGAGGCTCAGAGATAAGGGGAGGCCCATTTACATGCATGCCAGTTTAAGTAAGTATCTCTCTGGAACCAGGTGGGCGAGACAGGCTGCAGGGTGCATATGTCGTGTGGCTCGCTGACACCATCACCCAGGAAGAGACACACACACACTATAATGACGCTTACACACATAGACAGATTCCAAGCACACAGAGACTGCCACACACACACACACACTACAAAGAGACTTGCTTACACACATAGATCATTTCAAGCACACAGAGACTGCACACACAGTCACAGAAGCACAAGGAGAGATATGAGCATGCAAGCACAGACTACAAGCACACAGAGACTACACACACACACACACTCTGCAGAGGCAGAAGAATGCCCCATGCACTAGGAGTGCGGGAGTCTTGGAGGAGACAGGGTGGCAAATGGATATTGGATCAGAGAGGCCATGGCGTGAAGCCAGCCTCACCTGCAGCGCCCAGCCTCCCTCTGTGCCACATGTCTCTCTTGGACTCAGGGAGTTGGCATCTGACATGGAGTGTGTCCCTAATAGCACCCATTTCCCTAAGTAGTGCACTACATAGGGAATAGGGTGCCATTTGGGACACGACCATGATGTGCAGTTTGTGCTGCATTTCCCCCCTCCCCTGGTTGTTGCTCAATGTTAAAGGGGTGGCACATGGTCAAGGAGCCTATCCAGCGGAAGCCCTACATTGAAGGGAATGAGTAATGGTGAACGAGGGGCTCAGGCAGATCATGCTGATGTCCATTGGAACACCAGTGGATTCAGAGGAATTAACTAGTGGGAATTTTTTGGACCGATTCCAAGGGAGGTCATTAGTACACAGGTGCAAAAGTCCATTGCTGACCGGTCTGATTTGATCTAATTCTCAACATTCCAATTACATGCTTCATGGTTAACTTGATTTTGTATGTATTCTAACACATTATAAGACTGTCAAGCCAAACTGGGTGAAATCCACTGAGTCAGTCATTTCTAATACTCAGAGATACAGTGCATTTGGAAAGTATTCAGACCCCTGGACTTTTTCCACATTACAACCTTATTCTAAAATAATCAATCTACACACAATACCCCATGATGACAAAGGAAAAACGTTTTTCATTTTATTTTTAATTCATTTAAAATAAAAAACATACCTTATTTACATAAGTATTCAGACCCGAAATCGAAATTGAGCTCAGGTGCATCCTGTTTCCACTGATCATCCTTGAGATGTTTCTGCAACTTGATTGGAGTCCAGCTGTGGTAAATTCAATTGATTAGACATGATTTAGAAAGGCACACACCTTTCTATATAATGTCCCACAGTTAACAGTGCATGTTAGAGCAAAAACCAAGCCATGAGGTTGAAAGGAATTGTCCGTAGAGCTCCGTGACAGGATTGTGTCGAGGCACAGATCTGGGGAAGGGTACCAAAACATTTCTGCAGCATTGAAGGTCCCTAAGAACACACTGGCCTCCATCATTCTTAAATGGAGAAGTTTGGACCCACCAAGAATCTTCCTAGAGCTGGCCGCCCGGCCAAACTGAGCAATCGGGGGAGAAGGGCCTTGGTCAGGGAGGTGACCAAGAACCCGATGGTCACTCTGACAGAGCTCCAGAGTTCCTCTGTGGAGATGGGAGAACCTTCCAGAAGGACAACCATCTCTGCAGCACTCCACCAATCAGGCCTTTATGGTAGAGTTGCCAGACGGAAGCCACTCCTCAGTAAAAGGCACATGACAGCCCACTTGGAGTTTGCCAGAAGGCTCCTAAAGGACTCTCAGACCATGAGAAATAAGATTCTCTGGTCTGATGAAACCAAGCTTGAACTCTTTGGCCTGCATGCCAAGAGTCATGTCTGGAGGAAACCTGGCACCATCCCTATGGTAAAGCATGGTGGTGACAGCATCATGCTGTGGGGATCTTTTTCAGCGGCAGGGACTGGGAGACTAGTCAGGAGCGAGGGAAAGATCCTTGATGAAAACCTGCTCCAGAGCGCTCAGAACCTCAGACTGGCGTGAAGGTTAATCTTCCAACAGGACAACGACCCTAAGCACACAGCCAAGACAACGCAGGAGTGGCCTCGGGACAAGTCTCTGAATGTCCTTGATTGGCCCTACCAGAGCCCGGACTTGAACCCGATCGAACATCTATGGAGAGACCTGAAAATAACTGTGCAGCGACGCTTCCCATCCAAGCTGACAGAGCTTGAGAGGATCTGCAGAGAAGAATTGGAGAAACTCCCCAAAAACAGGTGTGCCAAACTTGTAGTGTCATACCCAAAAAGACATGAGGCTTTAATCGCTGCCAAAGGTGCTTCAACAAAGTACTGAGTAAAGGGTCTGAATACTTGTGTAAATGTGATATTTCATTTTTTTTTTTTTACCAGACTTTTCCCATATTGATATCTGTATATATCTGTATATTATTCACTTGGGTTGAGTGTTAGCCGAGCGTTTGCCGTCTTCAATGGTCGCTGGCAAAATGAATGCTGCCTTTAAACAGATTATGTCACCAGAATGACTGAATACACAATATGAAACCGAATCTGCGTCAGAGATTGTATCGGAGACTTTAACTCACTCTTTCGCTCTCTACAGCCACCCATTTAATTATCATATTTTGCCATCCCCCCCATAGCATAATAAATTAATCAGCCGGCGATTGCCCCGCTATTGGCTGATGTAAAATGGTGCTTAACCTCGCCACACATATCACGTCACATTCTATGTGGCGGTGAAGTTGGCCAAATGTGCCCACTTTTCGAATACTCGAGGCGTAACGTAGATTTAGTGTAGTGATTAGCTGGATGTGACCCATTGCATGTCGATTTCCTAAGTGGTGACAGGGTTTGAACCATTTTGATTACTCAGTTACCCTCTATTGAGGGGTAATTAGCTGGCAAACCTAGCAAGGTGAATGCTAAGTGTGTATCATGAAAATTTGAGCAGTGTGAGCACTGTTTATATAAAGGCAACACAATTATTGATAAGGTAAAATAAAGATTTGCCAGTCACACCTTTGAAGAGAAACTAGAAACATGTTTCTGTATTGCAGTTGCATACAGTTGTGTATTCAGCTAATCTGAATGTCAGGGTATTTCCACTGTTCCTGAAAACGTTGGTTTTAAGCAATTCACCACCTCTCATTAGTGAAATGCCTCTATCTATTATTTGGGCATCTCAACTTGAGTTGGCCTTTCCATCCTCCGAGCAATATCACTGTTGATATTTTCCTCCGCCTGCGCTCTGATACGGCTGCACTCCAACCTCATAGCAGGCTAGGGTAAAGCCCCCATGACTGCTTTGACCATCAAGTGTGAAACATTTTTCTCAATTTTTTTCCAAAGGACCCTCAGTGGACATTCCCTTGGCCTCCCTTGGACCGAGGTCATTATGTGAGGCTGATTTAAATGAGAATACATTTGAGATGCTGGAGCCCCTTATTATTGATGCCTGCCAGCTAACTGGGGCAGATTTGTTATGGCTATTTCCTATGCTCTCTAATGGCTATTTAGTGCTGAAGCCTCTCAGCTCTGTGAGAGAGCCGTGACCCCTTTACTGTTTTATTGAAGTTATTAAATCCCAATAGACAAGCAAGAGACCCAGGGTAAAAACAGCCCTGAAATAGCTGATTGGGCTCTCTCCCTTCTCGCGCCTCATGTCTGCCTTCTCGCCTAGAATGAACATGTGGCAGCTAGTTTCTTACTCTAAAGATGTGGGGCTTTTGAAGGAATCGTTGTGTGTCCAGAGAAGTGCACCATGGAGAGATCCCCATAGGATACAGTGTTGTGGTGGGTCTCCTGGAATCCTGATACTGACTTTTGTTGAGCAGCCATTTTGGCCATCAGATGGTATCCTTACACTGCCACTAGAATATCAAAAGAAGGCACTATCAAATCTACATCTCTTCTTACTAATAAAAACCGCCAACACAACAGCTAGCCACCCTAGTGCTGTTGATTTTGTTCTCTATGCCTCGTTCTCTATGCATAACAATTGCTGCTAAGCCAATCCCACATCTCAGCACCTGTTCCTCCAGAACGTTAAGACAACACATAACGAGCCGTGCAGGGTGGATTTGGCTGCTGCTCCCTCTGTGGCTCCACACTGTGTGCCCACTAAGCCCCTGGTTAGACTGTGTGTTGTCAGGGTAGGGGAGCCCTGTGTACGGCAGACAGCCAATCGGAACAGACAGCCATGTTCCAGCAGAAGTCCCAAGACCTCGGGCTCGGCATGTCATTATTGTGCCGAGGAGTCCCTCAGGGCATGATATTATGTGGTGTTTAGGAGCAGGACAAGGAGGCCAGGCGCTTCGGGAGTTGGGGGTGGTATGTGGAGAAATGGAACAGAGGAGTATAAATGTGGTGTACTCCCAATAGAGTGCTACTAATTTTTTTTTCACTGGTGGCTACTGCTGAGGCTAGCTACTGCTGCTGTGCATGGCAGTATGTCATATGGCCATATTAGTTGAAGTATTGACATTAAACATAGGATATTGTATAATCAAGCTGTATCATTTGGGAATTAAATTAATCACCATACTATATTAGCGTATATTAGAGGTGCTTTTATGTGACCTTTCAAAGTATGAGAAACTCAACCAAATGTACTAAACAGCATTAGTTTTTCACCCCTTTAGGTTAATAAAGTTTAATCTCATATTTAGAGGGATCCAGTTTGGCATCCAAAGTTATTACACCAACATGAATGTCAATGCTTTTAAATTCTAACACTCAATTGAAAGTGATCCTTTTATCCAATGACATGAGATTCGGTATACAACTCAGCTGTGTTGTCAGATACTATGAGGATCGCAAAAATGGCAAATATTCTGTAAGTATGCTGTGAATTAAGGTTGGATGGATGAAGCATGTAGGGAAATGTATGGGGTTTAGCAGCAATAGGCTAAGACAAGACTTATGTGACCCAAACCCTTCTCCGTCTAACATTTGGACACTTCAATCTGTAATACCAAAGCAGATGCTAGGCATTTAACTGCCTTTTCATATGCAAAACACAAGAGAGAAGACTTCATTTATTTTCAGCACACAACTCTTACAGCGGTTCAAATGGTTGGGAGAGAACGTTGGTTTATTCTCTTCGTGCCTTTTTTCGATAGGAAATTAAGTCTCTCAAATATTTTGCCAGGAGACATAAGTGAGAGAACTCATTTCCCTACAAATTGGTACACATTATTTAATATTTTGCCTGGTTCACGGCATCATTTGTTCCCATTGCAACTGATTGGTGGGCCTG